>NC_138294.1:23351606-23356606 GCF_965601325.2 Salmo salar | reverse complement strand
GTTGGAAGCTCCCACTGTGTCCTCAATTAGCTTGATTGATTGAGTGTATTAATTAAACCTGGTTCGGAATTAATCATGTCCAGAGGTGTGGGTTCGACATGAATTATTTGTGACAGAACGTTGCTTACGGCACACAGCGATCTCCGCCCAAATCAGTCAGACTGTCAGACTGTAGGTCACTTTGACTATTACCACAACAAAACTTTCCCTTGGAATAAAAAAAAGAAATACATTTGAGGGAAATTTAATTTGACTTGTTTATATTCACATGAAAAAAATATGGAGCACTGTTGCATATTTTAAAAGTACTTCCAGTGTTATGAACAAGCATTTCTAATAACCCGAATCTCTGATTTTCATCACCTTCTGTCGTTCTTCTGATGTTATCATACCTGAGTAGTAGCCCAAAGTACTAGGACGTCAGGATACATGCTGTTGTTGTTTCACGGTACTCTAAAGGCATTGAGAATATGCAAATATGAACATGCAGGGCTACAAAACCTAAAGTCCCTGCTGGAGACTTCCGAAAGCTAAATGTGGGAATGTGTGGGGAAACATCCCCAAAACCACACCATTACTCCTTACCATTGTCTGAGAACATCATGATAAATGAGATGTCAGTGTACTGCTCCTACAGCTGTTCGTGATCTTAGTAAAACTAAATGATTCCAACATGAATATATTTCAGAGAAAGGCAAATATTTTCCATTCCTCTTGGCCTCGACATAATTCGCTGGCTTGGTTGCGTGAATGGCCATTTGAATAGTAGAAAATAAACACTATAGCTATTGTATACTTTCTTTGAAACAAGGTTAAAATATTGTAGTTGGAATTAAATGGAGTGCAAATGAATACAGAGAATAATGATATGCGGGTTTGGTACCATACCGTTTTTCTGGTAGTCAACATGATAGCCTTGTCAATGTAAGTGTTTGTATTTCAGGGTTACAAAGATATCTCAAGACTTAAAGGATTCACTACAATAAAACAAATATATTCTGAAAGTCAGTTATGCAAAGAATAACCCAAGATAGAGTCATTTGCTGGCACTCCAAATACAGGTATGTGTTGCCAAATGCACATCCTATTGAAATGGGCTCATTTTCTATGAGGTGCAGGGCTACAAAAACCTGTAGAAATATGATCGTCCAACACGTCAACATGAATTGTAACAGCCAGAAAATAGTATTCTGTTATAACTTTAGAGCTATACACACTATACAGACTGAGGTAATGTTGCCAAGAGTGGTTGTTAACGATTTACCAGTGCTGCTTTCTTAGTACAGTGAATCACTTCCTTTCAACAGCAATGCCAGTGGGCTATGTGGGCTATGTGTGCAAAGACTCACCAACAAACAGCTCAATAGTTAGTGTTTTTCAGTAGTCGCGGCCCCAGCAGAGTAGTCCAATGATGACCCTCAGGAAGGAGGACAAAATACTTCACGTAGCATGTTCACTCCTACGACAAGTTTTCTGATTTGCGTCAGGGACATCTGTGTTGGCCTGCGTTGTATGGAGTCACATGAAGTGAGAGGGCCTTTTGAAAAGCCTTTTTCTGTTTCGAGAGTAGACGCGTTGCTCACCGATCGCACACCTGTACAATCATTCTGGCCCTGAAATGTAGGCTCTGGTATGTGCAACACCGAAACACCACACGCACACACAGTTAACAAACTGAACACACACACAACACATAACAAAAAGTTATAAAAGGCTTGCGTTACATCCAAGGGCATTTGAGGGAGAGTGGGTGGGTGTGTAGTATGGCATCCATCTTCCAACTGAGGCTGAGCATCGCCCTCATTTATTTATAGTTTTGCATCCTTGAACAAAACCCAACCATCACATCTTCACATGGGTCTATGTGATGTGAGCTGCTGAGATGAGCTAGCTAGCACTCCAGCTGTGTTAAAGGCATGTGAAACCGAGGGGTCCCCTGCCTTCCAACATCCAGGCCTAATACGCACGCAAAGCCTGGACTTTATGATGACCTAGTTTGAACAGGGACCTGGGTGTAGTGGTTAGCGGTTGGAGGTTAGCGGTCTAGCACACAGGGGCAAAACCCCATTGCTTCTCGGTAGGCTAATGCTAACACCACTATGCTAAAATATAGGTCAAATTGCCTTTGATTTAATTGGTCCTTTGACCTGAAATAATAGTGAGATGAATCATAACACAGATCGGCCCCCGCTACAGCTAGTAACGGGGCCTTGAGGGACGCTGCACTCTACAGGAGACTTAGCCCAATTAGGGTTGAGATATGTGTTGTAAACGCATGGTGAGACGAGAGAGTTAAGCCTAGCTGAGCTAATTGCTAGCTGTGCTAGTTAGCTAGCGTAGGGGGGCACAACCGGAATGGCCGTAATTATGAGAGGAGAGTGGGTGGAGGGATGTTAATTCATGGCATTACTCTGCAGGTATCGTGGAGTCATAAGGCAGAAGACAGGTGGGGTGTTTAATCGCTCCCCATTTCATGGTTGCAAAAGATCTAATAGTTTGCCTTATTTCAGTTTATGTGACAAAACTGTATATTTTCCATATGCAAAAATCTAGATTTTTCAGCTGTTTAAAGCTGGTGTACAAAAACAAAAGTAAAAGACGTAAAAACGAAACTTAAGACGGGAAGTATAGAAATAGCGCACTCAGAACAGATCTACCACTTCTTAGACTTGCTTTCAATGAGAATGGCAGATCTATAACTTATATTTCTATGTGAAGCAATAGTTTTAGTGATAGCTCGTGTCAGAGAGTAGGAAATCACTGTCTCATGGGGACAGCAGACGACGTAGACACGTCAGTGGGCCGGTTATGAGAGGCGCGCTTCCTTAATACGTCCCCATTATGGAGGTCTAAATAGCAGATGTAACGGAACCATTAGCAGCGTTTGTCAGTTTCCCTGGGGGAGGGGTTGAGCTGAGCGTTGGATCCAACAGCGCAGACAGACTGTTGCCACAGGACCCCAGGGTGTGTGTGTGCGCGTGTCCAGTGGAATGGCCACTCATTCCCACACTCAGACAGCCAGAAGGGGGCTACACATCCTCCACAAGATCAGCATCCAGACTCATTAACCCAGCTGCCGCCAGTCGGTATGCCACAAAACAACCACCTCAAATGGGGAGAGCCAAACAAGACTCTGGGGAGATGGAGTGAGAGGGATGGAGAGAACCAGAGAGATGGCATGCTTCTCAGTGTGGAGCGTGCTGTTGTTAGGCAGTTGTTAGGCTCTCGCCATGGAGATAACTAGAGATCGCTTTGACCTCCACCTCTAAATGGCCGAAGTGAACTGGACTTCTAACCAACTGTTGACCATAACCTCTGAGTTCAGCAGGGCACACCGTAGAAAAACGTTTTGCAACACAAAATGAAACACTGTGTTCTCATTGGATACGTTCATATGCAGTAACAACCAGCAACCAAAACATCAGACAACTACAATAAACACACTCACTACCAGCACCTTTCACCAACACCTTTCACCTTTCATTTCAGTTAATCCAGACTCATTTTCACCTGTATCCTAAATAATCCGAAAAATCAGTTTAACATTTTATTAAATGTTGTGTTTTGGAGTCTGCACTATGTATCTATAGATCAGACTAGGGTGGTTGTTCACCAGCATTTCAGTTCCCCACAGACTCATGTTTTTTCAATCCTAAAAATCCCAGTGCCCAGTTTGAAATGACGTGTTTTGAAGGAGTGGGGGGGGGGGGGGGGGTGGGGGGGGGGTTGTTGTTTTGGTGTTGAAGCGACACCGGGGCTGATTATTCCCAGTGTTTTCCTCGCCAAGCCTTCCTCATCATTTATTAATGGGCGCTAGCGTTAGCTCTCGTTAGAATGCACCGTCACAGCGGTAGGTATGGTGGCATTGCGCTGTCACATCCAAAACAGCCACAGATGCATCCTTCCAAAGGAGAAGACAGAGACTTTTCCTCCACAACAGACCCCCCTGGATTCTCTCCACAAAGCACTGTTGTTCACCGAAGGCACACGTGTTGCATACAACACAGACACACCTCATTATGTTGGCTATACATTAGGATACACAAATACATTCCTATGACAATACATGTCATACTAGTCCAGCATACACACCAGCGGAGGCTGCTGAGGGGAGGACGGCTCACAATAACGGCTGGCACGGAGCACATGGAATGGCATCAACATGTGTTTGGCGTATTTGATAACATTCCACTAATTCAACTCCAGCCATTACCACGGGCCCGTCCTCCCCAATTAAGGTGCCACCAGCCTCCTGTGATACACCAACCTATCTGTCCATAGAGTGCATACAACAGGAGGTTGGTGGCAACTTAATTGGGGAGGATGGGCTCGTGGTAATGGCTGGAGCGGAATAGGTGGAACGGTATCAAATAGAACAAACATGGTTTCTATATGTTTGATGCCATTCCATTCGCTTCGTTCCGGCCGTTATTGTGAGCCGTCCTCCCTTCAGCAGCCTCCACTGGTGTTTACACACTCTTACTGAACAGTTCAGTCAGCCTACATCCACGATAACAGCCCCACCTTACTCCTCCTCCTCATAATCCTTTAGGCTAATGGATGTCTCGTATAAGAGGCCTGAGCTGATATGATGAGGTAGTATAACAATGTGAACTACGTCCTTAGAATCTGTTTCATTTTGGAGCGGATGTTGAGAAACCCAGTGGCTCTCTTTCACCAGGCGGAGTTTTGTGTGTGTGAACTGTGAATCATCGTCTCCACCACGTCAAAGCACTGCGGCGTGGTCCACGTGGGTTGTGGCTAGCGGGGCCTTATTGGTATTATTCAAAACAGTCTCTGTTTTATATTAAAGCCGCATCAGGAATCCACAGGTAAGCTCTGGGGTTTGCCTTTAATCCGCTGCTTGTGATGGAAGACATGCAATGTTGCAACTGATCCGCGGGTGCAAGGCTGGCTCATCCTGGGGGGAAAGCAATACGAATCTGAACTACAGTGCCAAACAATATGATTACCTAGCGCCTAATTCCATAATTCTGGCA
>NC_138294.1:22974106-23349106 GCF_965601325.2 Salmo salar | reverse complement strand
TAGGGCTGGTATAGAGGGATAGGGCTGGTATAGATGGATAGGGCTGGTATAGATGATAGAGTTGGTATACATGATAGTGCCTGTATAGATGGTAGGGTTGGTATTGATGATAGGGCTGGTAGTAGATGATAGGGCTGGTATAGATGGATAGGGCTAGTATAGATGGATAGGGCTGGTATACATAGATAGGGCTGGTATAGATGGATAGGGCTGGTATAGATGGATAGGGCTGGTATTGATGGTTAGGGCTGGAATAGATGATAGAGTTGGTATACGTGATAGTGCCTGTATAGATGGTAGGGTTGGTATTGATGATAGGGCTGGTATAGATGATAGGGCTGGTATAGATGGATAGGGCTGGTATAGATGGATAGGGCTGGTATACATAGATAGGGCTGGTATACATAGATAGGGCTGGTATACATATGGCTGGTATAGATGGATAGGGCTGGTATAGATGGATAGGGCTGGTATAGATGGATAGGGCTGGTATAGATGGATAGGGCTGGTATAGATGGATAGGGCTGGTATACATAGATAGGGCTGGTATAGATGGATAGGGCTGGTATTGATGGTTAGGGCTGGAATAGATGATAGAGTTGGTATACTTGATAGTGCCTGTATAGATGGTAGGGCTGGTATAGATGGATAGGGCTGGTATAGATGGATAGGGCTGGTATACATAGATAGGGCTGGTATAGATGGATAGGGCTGGTATTGATGGTTAGGGCTGGAATAGATGATAGAGTTGGTATACGTGATAGTGCCTGTATAGATGGTAGGGCTGGTATAGATGATAGGGCTGGTATAGATGATAGGGTTGGTATAGATGGATAGGGCTGGTATAGATGGATAGGGCTGGTATACTTAGATAGGGCTGGTATAGATGGATAGGGCTGGTATAGATGGATAGGGCTGGTATTGATGGATAGGGCTGGAATAGATAGATAGAGTGCTGGTATACGATAGATAGGGCTGGTATAGATGGATAGGGCTGGTATAGATAGATAGGGCTGGTATACATAGATAGGGCTGGTATAGATGGATAGGGCTGGTATAGATGGATAGGGCTGGTATACATGGATAGGGCTGGTATACATGGATAGGGCTGGTATAGATGGATAGGGCTGGAATAGATGATAGAGTTGGTATACGTGATAGTGCTTGTATAGATGGTAGGGCTGGTATAGATGGATAGGGCTGGTATAGATGGATAGGGCTGGTATACATAGATAGGGCTGGTATAGATGGATAGGGCTGGTATTGATGGATAGGGCTGGAATAGATGATAGAGTTGGTATACGTGATAGTGCCTGTATAGATGGTAGGGCTGGTATAGATGATAGGGCTGGTATAGATGATAGGGCTGGTATAGATGGATAGGGCTGGTATAGATGGATAGGGCTGGTATACTTAGATAGGGCTGGTATACATAGATAGGGCTGGTATAGATGGATAGGGCTGGTATAGTTAGATAGGACTGGGTTTGGGGAAGGTATACATAGATAGGGCTGGTATAGATGGATAGGGCTGGTATAGATGGATAGGGCTGGTATAGATGGATAGGGCTGGTATACTTAGATAGGGCTGGTATAGATGGATAGGGCTGGTATAGATGGATAGGGCTGGTATAGATGGATAGGGCTGGTATACATAGATAGGGCTGGTATACATAGGGCTGGTATAGATGGATAGGGCTGGTATAGATGGATAGGGCTGGTATAGATGGATAGGGCTGGTATACATAGATAGGGCTGGTATAGATGGATAGGGCTGGTATTGATGGTTAGGGCTGGAATAGATGATAGAGTTGGTATACGTGATAGTGCCTGTATAGATGGTAGGGCTGGTATAGATGATAGGGCTGGTATAGATGATAGGGTTGGTATAGATGGATAGGGCTGGTATAGATGGATAGGGCTGGTATACTTAGATAGGGCTGGTATAGATGGATAGGGCTGGTATAGATGGATAGGGCTGGTATTGATGGATAGGGCTGGAATAGATGATAGAGTTGGTATACGTGATAGTGCCTGTATAGATGGTAGGGTTGGTATTGATGATAGGGCTGGTATAGATGATAGGGCTGGTATAGATGGATAGGGCTGGTATAGATGGATAGGGCTGGTATACATAGATAGGGCTGGTATACATAGATAGGGCTGGTATAGATGGATAGGGCTGGTATAGATGGATAGGGCTGGTATACATGGATAGGGCTGGTATACATATGGCTGGTATAGATGGATAGGGTTGGTATTGATGATAGGGCTGGTATAGATGATAGGGCTGGTATAGAGGGATAGGGCTGGTATACATAGATAGGGCTGGTATACATAGATAGGGCTGGTATAGATGGATAGGGCTGGTATAGATGGATAGGGCTGGTATAGATGGATAGGGCTGGTATACATAGGGCTGGTATAGATGGATAGGGCTGGTATATGATGGATAGGGCTGGTGATAGATGGTAGGGCTGGTATAGATGGATAGGGCTGGTATAGATGGATAGGGCTGGTATACATAGATAGGGCTGGTATAGATAGATAGGGCTGGTATAGATGGATAGGGCTGGAATAGATGATAGAGTTGGTATACGTGATAGTGCCTGTATAGATGGTAGGGCTGGTATAGATGATAGGGCTGGTATAGATGATAGGGCTGGTATAGATGGATAGGGCTGGTATAGATGGATAGGGCTGGTATACTTAGATAGGGCTGGTATACATAGATAGGGCTGGTATAGATGGATAGGGCAGGTATAGTTAGATAGGACTGGGCTTGGGGAAGGTATACATAGATAGGGCTGGTATAGATGGATAGGGCTGGTATAGATGGATAGGGCTGGTATACTTGATAGGGCTGGTATAGATAGATAGGGCTGGTATAGATGGATAGGGCTGGTATAGTTAGATAGGACTGGGTTTGGGGAAGGTATACATAGATAGGGCTGGTATAGATGGATAGGGCTGGTATAGCAGGATAGGGCTGGTATAGATGATAGGGCTGGGGTTAGGGCTGGTACAGATGGATAGGGCTGGTACAGCTAGATAGCGCTGGGGTTAGGGCTATTACAGATAGATAGGGCTGGTATAGATGGATAGGGCTGGTATAGATTAGATAGGACTGGGTTTGGGGAAGGTATACATAGATAGGGCTGGTATAGATGGATAGGGCTGGTATAGCTAGATAGGGCTGGGGTTAGGGTTTACAGATAGATAGGGCTGGTATAGATGGATAGGGCTGGTATACATAGATAGGGCTGGTATAGATGGATAGGGCTGGGTTAGTGGAAGTATACATGGATAGGGCTGGTATAGATGGATAGGGCTGGTATACATAAGATAGGGCTGGTATAGATGGATAGGGCTGGTATAGATGGATAGGGCTGGTATAGATGATAGAGTTGGTATACGTGATAGTGCTTGTATAGATGGTAGGGCTGGTATAGATGGATAGGGCTGGTATAGATGGATAGGGCTGGTATACATAGATAGGGCTGGTATAGATGGATAGGGCTGGTATTGATGGATAGGGCTGGAATAGATGATAGAGTTGGTATACGTGATAGTGCCTGTATAGATGGTAGGGCTGGTATAGATGATAGGGCTGGTATAGATGATAGGGCTGGTATAGATGGATAGGGCTGGTATAGATGGATAGGGCTGGTATACTTAGATAGGGCTGGTATACATAGATAGGGCTGGTATAGATGGATAGGGCTGGTATAGTTAGATAGGACTGGGTTTGGGGAAGGTATACATAGATAGGGCTGGTATAGATGGATAGGGCTGGTATAGATGGATAGGGCTGGTATAGATGGATAGGGCTGGTATACTTAGATAGGGCTGGTATAGATGGATAGGGCTGGTATAGATGGATAGGGCTGGTATTAGATGTGTATAGGGCTGGATATAGCATAGATAGGGCTGGTATACGGATAGGGCTGGTATAGATGGATAGGGCTGGTATAGATGGATAGGGCTGGTATAGATGGATAGGGCTGGTATACATAGATAGGGCTGGTATAGATGGATAGGGCTGGTATTGATGGTTAGGGCTGGAATAGATGATAGAGTTGGTATACGTGATAGTGCCTGTATAGATGGTAGGGCTGGTATAGATGATAGGGCTGGTATAGATGATAGGGTTGGTATAGATGGATAGGGCTGGTATAGATGGATAGGGCTGGTATACTTAGATAGGGCTGGTATAGATGGATAGGGCTGGTATAGATGGATAGGGCTGGTATTGATGGATAGGGCTGGAATAGATGATAGAGTTGGTATACGTGATAGTGCCTGTATAGATGGTAGGGTTGGTATTGATGATAGGGCTGGTATAGATGATAGGGCTGGTATAGATGGATAGGGCTGGTATAGATGGATAGGGCTGGTATACATAGATAGGGCTGGTATACATAGATAGGGCTGGTATAGATGGATAGGGCTGGTATAGATGGATAGGGCTGGTATACATGGATAGGGCTGGTATACATATGGCTGGTATAGATGGATAGGGTTGGTATTGATGATAGGGCTGGTATAGATGATAGGGCTGGTATAGATGGATAGGGCTGGTATACATAGATAGGGCTGGTATACATAGATAGGGCTGGTATAGATGGATAGGGCTGGTATAGATGGATAGGGCTGGTATACATGGATAGGGCTGGTATAGCATAGTGCTGGTATAGATGGATAGGGCTGGAATAGATGATAGAGTTGGTATACGTGATAGTGCCTGTATAGATGGTAGGGCTGGTATAGATGGATAGGGCTGGTATAGATGGATAGGGCTGGTATACATAGATAGGGCTGGTATAGATAGATAGGGCTGGTATTGATGGATAGGGCTGGAATAGATGATAGAGTTGGTATACGTGATAGTGCCTGTATAGATGGTAGGGCTGGTATAGATGATAGGGCTGGTATAGATGATAGGGCTGGTATAGATGGATAGGGTTGGTATAGATGGATAGGGCTGGTATACTTAGATAGGGCTGGTATACATAGATAGGGCTGGTATAGATGGATAGGGCAGGTATAGTTAGATAGGACTGGGTTTGGGGAAGGTATACATAGATAGGGCTGGTATAGATGGATAGGGCTGGTATAGATGGATAGGGCTGGTATAGATAGATAGGGCTGGTATACATAGATAGGGCTGGTATAGATGGATAGGGCTGGTATAGTTAGATAGGACTGGGTTTGGGGAAGGTATACATAGATAGGGCTGGTATAGATGGATAGGGCTGGTATAGCAGGATAGGGCTGGTATAGATGATAGGGCTGGGGTTAGGGCTGGTACAGATGGATAGGGCTGGTACAGCTAGATAGCGCTGGGGTTAGGGCTATTACAGAGAGATAGGGCTGGTATAGATGGATAGGGCTGGTATAATTAGATAGGACTGGGTTTGGGGAAGGTATACATAGATAGGGCTGGTATAGATGGATAGGGCTGGTATAGCTAGATAGCGCTGGGGTTAGGGCTATTACAGATAGATAGGGCTGGTATAGATGGATAGGGCTGGTATACATAAATAGGGCTGGTATAGATGGGTAGGGCTGGGGTTAGGGAAGTATACATAGATAGGGCTGGTATAGATGGATAGGGCTGGTATACATAAATAGGGCTGGTATAGATGGATAGGGCTGGTATAGATGATAGGGCTGGTATAGATGGATAAGGCTGTTATACATAGATAGGGCTGGTATACATAGATAGGGCTGGTATAGATGGATAGGGCTGGTATACATAGATAGGGCTGGTATCGATGGATAGGGCTGGTATACATAAATAGGGCAGGTATAGATGGATAGGGCTGGTATACATAGATAGGGCTGGTATAGATGGATAGGGCTGGTATAGATGATAGAGTTGGTATACATGATAGTGCCTGTATATATGGTAGGGTTGGTATTGATGATAGGGCTGGTATAGATGATAGGGCTGGTATAGATGGATAGGGCTGTTATACATAGATAGGGCTGGTATAGATGGATAGGGGTTGTATACATAAATAGGGCTGGTATAGATGGATAGGGCTGGTATACATAGATTGGGCTGGTATAGATGGATAGGGCTGGTATACATAAATAGGGCTGGTATAGATGGATAGGGCTGGTATACATAGATAGGGCTGGTACAGATGGATAGGGCTGGTATACATAGATAGGGCTGGTATCGATGGATAGGGCTGGTATACATAAATAGGGCTGGTATAGATGGATAGGGCTGGTATAGATGGATAGGGCTGGTATACATAGATAGGGCTGGTATAGATTGATAGGGCTGGTATACATAAATAGGGCTGGTATAGATGGATAGGGCTGGGGTTAGGGAAGTATACATAGATAGGGCTGGTATAGATGGATAGGGCTGGTATACATAAATAGGGCTGGTATAGATGGATAGGGCTGGTATAGATGGATAGGGCTGGTATAGATGGATAGGGCTGGTATACATAGATAGGGCTGGTATAAATAGATAGGGCTGGTATAGATGGATAGGGCTGGTATACATAGATAGGGCTGGTATCGATGGATAGGGCTGGTATACATAAATAGGGCAGGTATAGATGGATAGGGCTGGTATACATAGATAGGGCTGGTATAGATGGATAGGGCTGGTATAGATGATAGAGTTGGTATACATGATAGTGCCTGTATATATGGTAGGGTTGGTATTGATGATGGATAGGGCTGGTATAGATGGATAGGGCTGGTATACATAGATAGGGCTGGTATAAATAGATAGGGCTGGTATAGATGGATAGGGCTGGTATACATAGATAGGGCTGGTATCGATGGATAGGGCTGGTATACATAGATAGGGCTGGTATAGAGGGATAGGGCTGGTATAGATGGATAGGGCTGGTATAGATGATAGAGTTGGTATACATGATAGTGCCTGTATAGATGGTAGGGTTGGTATTGATGATAGGGCTGGTATAGATGATAGGGCAGGTATAGATGGATAGGGCTAGTATAGATGGATAGGGCTGGTATACATAGATAGGGCTGGTATAGATGGATAGGGCTGGTATAGATGGATAGGGCTGGTATTGATGGATAGGGCTGGAATAGATGATAGAGTTGGTATACGTGATAGTGCCTGTATAGATGGTAGGGTTGGTATTGATGATAGGGCTGGTATAGATGATAGGGCTGGTATAGATGGATAGGGCTGGTATAGATGGATAGGGCTGGTATACATAGATAGGGCTGGTATACATGGATAGGGCTGGTATACATATGGCTGGTATAGATGGATAGGGCTGGTATAGATGGATAGGGCTGGTATAGATGGATAGGGCTGTTATACATAGATAGGGCTGGTATAGATGGATATGGCTGGTATAGTTAGATAGGACTGGGTTTGGGGAAGTTATACATAGATAGGGCTGGTATAGATGGATAGGGGTTGTATACATAAATAGGGCTGGTATAGATGGATAGGGCTGGTATACATAGATTGGGCTGGTATAGATGGATAGGGCTGGTATACATAAATAGGGCTGGTATAGATGGATAGGGCTGGTATACATAGATAGGGCTGGTACAGATGGATAGGGCTGGTATACATAGATAGGGCTGGTATCGATGGATAGGGCTGGTATACATAAATAGGGCTGGTATAGATGGATAGGGCTGGTATAGATGGATAGGGCTGGTATACATAGATAGGGCTGGTATAGATTGATAGGGCTGGTATACATAAATAGGGCTGGTATAGATGGATAGGGCTGGGGTTAGGGAAGTATACATAGATAGGGCTGGTATAGATGGATAGGGCTGGTATACATAAATAGGGCTGGTATAGATGGATAGGGCTGGTATAGATGGATAGGGCTGGTATAGATGGATAGGGCTGGTATACATAGATAGGGCTGGTATAAATAGATAGGGCTGGTATAGATGGATAGGGCTGGTATACATAGATAGGGCTGGTATCGATGGATAGGGCTGGTATACATAAATAGGGCAGGTATAGATGGATAGGGCTGGTATACATAGATAGGGCTGGTATAGATGGATAGGGCTGGTATAGATGATAGAGTTGGTATACATGATAGTGCCTGTATATATGGTAGGGTTGGTATTGATGATGGATAGGGCTGGTATAGATGGATAGGGCTGGTATAGATAGATAGGGCTGGTATAGATAGATAGGGCTGGTATAGATGGATAGGGCTGGTATAGATGGATAGGGCTGGTATAGATGGATAGGGCTGGTATACATAGATAGGGCTGGTATAGAGGGATAGGGCTGGTATAGATGGATAGGGCTGGTATAGATGATAGAGTTGGTATACATGATAGTGCCTGTATAGATGGTAGGGTTGGTATTGATGATAGGGCTGGTATAGATGATAGGGCTGGTATAGATGGATAGGGCTAGTATAGATGGATAGGGCTGGTATACATAGATAGGGCTGGTATAGATGGATAGGGCTGGTATAGATGGATAGGGCTGGTATTGATGGATAGGGCTGGAATAGATGATAGAGTTGGTATACGTGATAGTGCCTGTATAGATGGTAGGGTTGGTATTGATGATAGGGCTGGTATAGATGATAGGGCTGGTATAGATGGATAGGGCTGGTATAGATGGATAGGGCTGGTATACATAGATAGGGCTGGTATACATGGATAGGGCTGGTATACATGGATGGGCTGGTATAGATGGATAGGGCTGGTATAGATGGATAGGGCTGGTATAGATGGATAGGGCTGGTATAGATGGATAGGGCTGGTATACATAGATAGGGCTGGTATAGATGGATAGGGCTGGTATTGATGGTTAGGGCTGGAATAGATGATAGAGTTGGTATACGTGATAGTGCCTGTATAGATGGTAGGGCTGGTATGATGATAGGGCGGTATAGATGATAGGGTGGTATAGATGGATAGGGCTGGTATAGATGGATAGGGCTGGTATACTAGATAGGGCTGGTATACATAGATAGGGCTGGTATAGATGGATAGGGCTGGTATACATGGATAGGGCTGGTATAATAGGGCTGGTATAGATGGATAGGGCTGGTATTGATGCATAGGGCTGGATATGGTATAGATGGATAGGGCTGGAATAGATGATAGAGTTGGTATACGTGATAGTGCCTGTATAGATGGTAGGGCTGGTATAGATGGATAGGGCTGGTATAGATGGATAGGGCTGGTATACATAGATAGGGCTGGTATAGATGGATAGGGCTGGTATTGATGGATAGGGCTGGAATAGATGATAGAGTTGGTATACGTGATAGTGCCTGTATAGATGGTAGGGCTGGTATAGATGATAGGGCTGGTATAGATGATAGGGCTGGTATAGATGGATAGGGCTGGTATAGATGGATAGGGCTGGTATACTTAGATAGGACTGGTATACATAGATAGGGCTGGTATAGATGGATAGGGCTGGTATAGTTAGATAGGACTGGGTTTGGGGAAGGTATACATAGATAGGGCTGGTATAGATGGATAGGGCTGGTATAGATGGATAGGGCTGGTATAGATGGATAAGGCTGGTATACTTAGATAGGGCTGGTATAGATGGATAGGGCTGGTATAGATGGATAGGGCTGGTATAGATGGATAGGGCTGGTATACATAGATAGGGCTGGTATACATAGGGCTGGTATAGATGGATAGGGCTGGTATAGATGGATAGGGCTGGTATAGATGGATAGGGCTGGTATACATAGATAGGGCTGGTATAGATGGATAGGGCTGGTATTGATGGATAGGGCTGGAATAGATGATAGAGTTGGTATACGTGATAGTGCCTGTATAGATGGTAGGGTTGGTATTGATGATAGGGCTGGTATAGATGATAGGGCTGGTATAGATGGATAGGGCTGGTATACATAGATAGGGCTGGTATACATAGATAGGGCTGGTATAGATGGATAGGGCTGGTATAGATGGATAGGGCTGGTATACATGGATAGGGCTGGTATACATAGGGCTGGTATAGATGGATAGGGCTGGAATAGATGATAGAGTTGGTATACGTGATAGTGCCTGTATAGATGGTAGGGCTGGTATAGATGGATAGGGCTGGTATAGATGGATAGGGCTGGTATACATAGATAGGGCTGGTATAGATAGATAGGGCTGGTATTGATGGATAGGGCTGGAATAGATGATAGAGTGGGTATACGTGATAGTGCCTGTATAGATGGTAGGGCTGGTATAGATGATAGGGCTGGTATAGATGATAGGGCTGGTATAGATGGATAGGGCTGGTATAGATGGATAGGGCTGGTATGCTTAGATAGGGCTGGTATACATAGATAGGGCTGGTATAGATGGATAGGGCTGGTATAGTTAGATAGGACTGGGTTTGGGGAAGGTATACATAGATAGGGCTGGTATAGATGGATAGGGCTGGTATAGATGGATAGGGCTGGTATAGATGGATAGGGCTGGTATACTTAGATAGGGCTGGTATAGATGGATAGGGCTGGTATAAATGGATAGGGCTGGTATACATAGATAGGGCTGGTATACATGGATAGGGCTGGTATACATGATAGGGCTGGTATAGATGGATAGGGCTGGTATAGATGGATAGGGCTGGTATAGATGGATAGGGCTGGTATAGATGGATAGGGCTGGTATACATAGATAGGGCTGGTATAGATGGATAGGGCTGGTATTGATGGTTAGGGCTGGAATAGATGATAGAGTTGGTATACGTGATAGTGCCTGTATAGATGGTAAGGCTGGTATAGATGGATAGGGCTGGTATAGATGGATAGGGCTGGTATACATAGATAGGGCTGGTATAGATGGATAGGGCTGGTATTGATGGTTAGGGCTGGAATAGATGATAGAGTTGGTATACGTGATAGTGCCTGTATAGATGGTAGGGCTGGTATAGATGATAGGGCTGGTATAGATGATAGGGTTGGTATAGATGGATAGGGCTGGTATAGATGGATAGGGCTGGTTTACTTAGATAGGGCTGGTATAGATGGATAGGGCTGGTATAGATGGATAGGGCTGGTATAGATGGATAGGGCTGGTATTGATGGATAGGGCTGGAATAGATGATAGAGTTGGTATACGTGATAGTGCCTGTATAGATGGTAGGGCTGGTATAGATGATAGGGCTGGTATAGATGATAGGGCTGGTATAGATGGATAGGGCTGGTATAGATGGATAGGGCTGGTATACTTAGATAGGGCTGGTATAGATGGATAGGGCTGGTATAGATGGATAGGGCTGGTATATGATGGATAGGGCTGGAATAGATGGATAGGAGTTGGTATACGTGGATAGTGCCTGGTATAGATGGTAGGGTTGGTATTGATGATAGGGCTGGTATAGATGATAGGGCTGGTATAGATGGATAGGGCTGGTATACATAGATAGGGCTGGTATACATAGATAGGGCTGGTATAGATGGATAGGGCTGGTATAGATGGATAGGGCTGGTATACATGGATAGGGCTGGTATACATAGGGCTGGTATAGATGGATAGGGCTGGAATAGATGATAGAGTTGGTATACGTGATAGTGCCTGTATAGATGGTAGGGCTGGTATAGAAATAGATGATAGAGTTGGTATACGTGATAGTGCCTGTATAGATGGTAGGGCTGGTATAGATGATAGGGCTGGTATAGATGATAGGGCTGGTATAGATGGATAGGGCTGGTATAGATGGATAGGGCTGGTATACTTAGATAGGGCTGGAATACATAGATAGGGCTGGTATAGATGGATAGGGCTGGTATAGTTAGATAGGACTGGGTTTGGGGAAGGTATACATAGATAGGGCTGGAATAGATGGATAGGGCTGGTATAGATGGATAGGGCTGGTATACTTAGATAGGGCTGGTATAGATGGATAGGGCTGGTATAAATGGATAGGGCTGGTATACATAGATAGGGCTGGTATACATAGATAGGGCTGGTATACATAGGGCTGGTATAGATGGATAGGGCTGGTATAGATGGATAGGGCTGGTATAGATGGATAGGGCTGGTATAGATGGATAGGGCTGGAATAGATGATAGAGTTGGTATACGTGATAGTGCCTGTATAGATGGTAGGGTTGGTATTGATGATAGGGCTGGTATAGATGATAGGGCTGGTATAGATGGATAGGGCTGGTATAGATGGATAGGGCTGGTATACATAGATAGGGCTGGTATAGATGGATAGGGCTGGTATAGATGGATAGGGCTGGTATAGATGGATAGGGCTGGTAGACATAGATAGGGCTGGTATACATAGATAGGGCTGGTATAGATGGATAGGGCTGGTATAGATGGATAGGGCTGGTATACATGGATAGGGCTGGTATACATAGGGCTGGTATAGATGGATAGGGCTGGAATAGATGATAGAGTTGGTATACGTGATAGTGCCTGTATAGATGGATAGGGCTGGTATAGATGGATAGGGCTGGTATAGATGGATAGGGCTGGTATACATAGATAGGGCTGGTATAGATGGATAGGGCTGGTATAGGGCTGGTATAGATGATAGGGCTGGTATAGATGGATAGAGGCTGGTATACGATGGATACGGGCTGGTATAGCTGAGATAGGGCTGGTATAGATAGATAGGGCTGGTATAGATGGATAGGGCTGGTATAGTTAGATAGGACTGGGTTTGGGAAGGTATACATAGATAGGGCTGGTATAGATGGATAGGGCTGGTATAGATGGATAGGGCTGGTATAGATGGATAGGGCTGGTATACTTAGATAGGGCTGGTATACATAGATAGGGCTGGTATAGATGGATAGGGCTGGTATAGATGGATAGGGCTGGTATACATGGATAGGGCTGGTATACATAGGGCTGGAATAGATGGATAGGGCTGGAATAGATGATAGAGTTGGTATACGTGATAGTGCCTGTATAGATGGTAGGGCTGGTATAGATGGATAGGGCTGGTATAGATGGATAGGGCTGGTATACATAGATAGGGCTGGTATAGATAGATAGGGCTGGTATTGATGGATAGGGCTGGAATAGATGATAGAGTTGGTATACGTGATAGTGCCTGTATAGATGGTAGGGCTGGTATAGATGATAGGGCTGGTATAGATGATAGGGCTGGTATAGATGGATAGGGTTGGTATAGATGGATAGGGCTGGTATACTTAGATAGGGCTGGTATACATAGATAGGGCTGGAATAGATGGATAGGGCTGGTATAGTTAGATAGGACTGGGTTTGGGGAAGGTATACATAGATAGGGCTGGTATAGATGGATAGGGCTGGTATTGATGGATAGGGCTGGTATAGATGGATAGGGCTGGTATACTTAGATAGGGCTGGTATACATATATAGGGCTGGTATAGATGGATAGGGCTGGTATAGTTAGATAGGACTGGGTTTGGGGAAGGTATACATAGATAGGGCTGGTATAGATGGATAGGGCTGGTATAGCAGGATAGGGCTGGTATAGATGATAGGGCTGGGGTTAGGGCTGGTACAGATGGATAGGGCTGGTATAGCTAGATAGCGCTGGGGTTAGGGCTATTACAGATAGATAGGGCTGGTATAGATGGATAGGGCTGGTATAATTAGATAGGACTGGGTTTGGGGAAGGTATACATAGATAGGGCTGGTATAGATGGATAGGGCTGGTATAGCTAGATAGCGCTGGGGTTAGGGCTATTACAGATAGATAGGGCTGGTATAGATGGATAGGGCTGGTATACATAAATAGGGCTGGTATAGATGGATAGGGCTGGGGTTAGGGAAGTATACATAGATAGGGCTGGTATAGATGGATAGGGCTGGTATACATAAATAGGGCTGGTATAGATGGATAGGGCTGGTATAGATGATAGGGCTGGTATAGATGGATAGGGCTGTTATACATAGATAGGGCTGGTATACATAGATAGGGCTGGTATAGATGGATAGGGCTGGTATACATAGATAGGGCTGGTATCGATGGATAGGGCTGGTATACATAAATAGGGCAGGTATAGATGGATAGGGCTGGTATACATAGATAGGGCTGGTATAGATGGATAGGGCTGGTATAGATGATAGAGTTGGTATACATGATAGTGCCTGTATATAGGGTAGGGTTGGTATTGATGATAGGGCTGGTATAGATGATAGGGCTGGTATAGATGGATAGGGCTGTTATACATAGAAAGGGCTGGTATAGATGGATAGGGCTTGTATACATAAATAGGGCTGGTATAGATGGATAGGGCTGGTATAGATGGATAGGGCTGGTATACATAAATAGGGCTGGTATAGATGGATAGGGCTGGTATACATAGATAGGGCTGGTACAGATGGATAGGGCTGGTATACATAGATAGGGCTGGTATCGATGGATAGGGCTGGTATACATAAATAGGGCTGGTATAGATGGATAGGGCTGGTATAGATGGATAGGGCTGGTATACATAGATAGGGCTGGTATAGATGGATAGGGCTGGTATACATAAATAGGGCTGGTATAGATGGATAGGGCTGGGGTTAGGGAAGTATACATAGATAGGGCTGGTATAGATGGATAGGGCTGGTATACATAAATAGGGCTGGTATAGATGGATAGGGCTGGTATAGATGGATAGGGCTGGTATAGCAGGATAGGGCTGGTATAGATGATAGGGCTGGGGTTAGGGCTGGTACAGATGGATAGGGCTGGTATAGCTAGATAGCGCTGGGGTTAGGGCTATTACAGATAGATAGGGCTGGTATAGATGGATAGGGCTGGTATAATTAGATAGGACTGGGTTTGGGGAAGGTATACATAGATAGGGCTGGTATAGATGGATAGGGCTGGTATAGCTAGATAGCGCTGGGGTTAGGGCTATTACAGATAGATAGGGCTGGTATAGATGGATAGGGCTGGTATACATAAATAGGGCTGGTATAGATGGATAGGGCTGGGGTTAGGGAAGTATACATAGATAGGGCTGGTATAGATGGATAGGGCTGGTATACATAAATAGGGCTGGTATAGATGGATAGGGCTGGTATAGATGATAGGGCTGGTATAGATGGATAGGGCTGTTATACATAGATAGGGCTGGTATACATAGATAGGGCTGGTATAGATGGATAGGGCTGGTATACATAGATAGGGCTGGTATCGATGGATAGGGCTGGTATACATAAATAGGGCAGGTATAGATGGATAGGGCTGGTATACATAGATAGGGCTGGTATAGATGGATAGGGCTGGTATAGATGATAGAGTTGGTATACATGATAGTGCCTGTATATATGGTAGGGTTGGTATTGATGATAGGGCTGGTATAGATGATAGGGCTGGTATAGATGGATAGGGCTGTTATACATAGATAGGGCTGGTATAGATGGATAGGGCTTGTATACATAAATAGGGCTGGTATAGATGGATAGGGCTGGTATAGATGGATAGGGCTGGTATACATAAATAGGGCTGGTATAGATGGATAGGGCTGGTATACATAGATAGGGCTGGTACAGATGGATAGGGCTGGTATACATAGATAGGGCTGGTATCGATGGATAGGGCTGGTATACATAAATAGGGCTGGTATAGATGGATAGGGCTGGTATAGATGGATAGGGCTGGTATACATAGATAGGGCTGGTATAGATGGATAGGGCTGGTATACATAAATAGGGCTGGTATAGATGGATAGGGCTGGAGTTAGGGAAGTATACATAGATAGGGCTGGTATAGATGGATAGGGCTGTTATACATAAATAGGGCTGGTATAGATGGATAGGGCTGGTATAGATGGATAGGGCTGGTATAGATGGATAGGGCTGGTATACATAGATAGGGCTGGTATAAATAGATAGGGCTGGTATAGATGGATAGGGCTGGTATACATAGATAGGGCTGGTATCGATGGATAGGGCTGGTATACATAAATAGGGCAGGTATAGATGGATAGGGCTGGTATAGATGGATAGGGCTGGTATACATAGATAGGGCTGGTATACATAGATAGGGCTGGTATAGATGGATAGGGCTGGTATAGATGGATAGGGCTGGTATACATGGATAGGGCTGGTATACATATGGCTGGTATAGATGGATAGGGTTGGTATTGATGATAGGGCTGGTATAGATGATAGGGCTGGTATAGATGGATAGGGCTGGTATACATAGATAGGGCTGGTATACATAGATAGGGCTGGTATACATAGATAGGGCTGGTATAGATGGATAGGGCTGGTATAGATGGATAGGGCTGGTATACATGGATAGGGCTGGTATACATAGGGCTGGTATAGATGGATAGGGCTGGAATAGATGATAGAGTTGGTACACGTGATAGTGCCTGTATAGATGGTAGGGCTGGTATAGATGGATAGGGCTGGTATAGATGGATAGGGCTGGTATACATAGATAGGGCTGGTATAGATAGATAGGGCTGGTATTGATGGATAGGGCTGGAATAGATGATAGAGTTGGTATACGTGATAGTGCCTGTATAGATGGTAGGGCTGGTATAGATGATAGGGCTGGTATAGATGATAGGGCTGGTATAGATGGATAGGGTTGGTATAGATGGATAGGGCTGGTATACTTAGATAGGGCTGGTATACATAGATAGGGCTGGAATAGATGGATAGGGCTGGTATAGTTAGATAGGACTGGGTTTGGGGAAGGTATACATAGATAGGGCTGGTATAGATGGATAGGGCTGGTATAGATGGATAGGGCTGGTATAGATGGATAGGGCTGGTATACTTAGATAGGGCTGGTATACATAGATAGGGCTGGTATAGATGGATAGGGCTGGTATAGTTAGATAGGACTGGGTTTGGGGAAGGTATACATAGATAGGGCTGGTATAGATGGATAGGGCTGGTATAGCAGGATAGGGCTGGTATAGATGATAGGGCTGGGGTTAGGGCTGGTACAGATGGATAGGGCTGGTATAGCTAGATAGCGCTGGGGTTAGGGCTATTACAGATAGATAGGGCTGGTATAGATGGATAGGGCTGGTATAATTAGATAGGACTGGGTTTGGGGAAGGTATACATAGATAGGGCTGGTATAGATGGATAGGGCTGGTATAGCTAGATAGCGCTGGGGTTAGGGCTATTACAGATAGATAGGGCTGGTATAGATGGATAGGGCTGGTATACATAAATAGGGCTGGTATAGATGGATAGGGCTGGGGTTAGGGAAGTATACATAGATAGGGCTGGTATAGATTGATAGGGCTGGTATACATAAATAGGGCTGGTATAGATGGATAGGGCTGGTATAGATGATAGGGCTGGTATAGATGGATAGGGCTGTTATACATAGATAGGGCTGGTATACATAGATAGGGCTGGTATAGATGGATAGGGCTGGTATACATAGATAGGGCTGGTATCGATGGATAGGGCTGGTATACATAAATAGGGCAGGTATAGATGGATAGGGCTGGTATACATAGATAGGGCTGGTATAGATGGATAGGGCTGGTATAGATGATAGAGTTGGTATACATGATAGTGCCTGTATATATGGTAGGGTTGGTATTGATGATAGGGCTGGTATAGATGATAGGGCTGGTATAGATGGATAGGGCTGTTATACATAGATAGGGCTGGTATAGATGGATAGGGCTTGTATACATAAATAGGACTGGTATAGATGGATAGGGCTGGTATAGATGGATAGGGCTGGTATACATAAATAGGGCTGGTATAGATGGATAGGGCTGGTATACATAGATAGGGCTGGTACAGATGGATAGGGCTGGTATACATAGATAGGGCTGGTATCGATGGATAGGGCTGGTATACATAAATAGGGCTGGTATAGATGGATAGGGCTGGTATAGATGGATAGGGCTGGTATACATAGATAGGGCTGGTATAGATGGATAGGGCTGGTATACATAAATAGGGCTGGTATAGATGGATAGGGCTGGGGTTAGGGAAGTATACATAGATAGGGCTGGTATAGATGGATAGGGCTGGTATACATAAATAGGGCTGGTATAGATGGATAGGGCTGGTATAGATGGATAGGGCTGGTATAGATGGATAGGGCTGGTATACATAGATAGAGCTGGTATAAATAGATAGGGCTGGTATAGATGGATAGGGCTGGTATACATAGATAGGGCTGGTATCGATGGATAGGGCTGGTATACATAAATAGGGCAGGTATAGATGGATAGGGCTGGTATACATAGATAGGGCTGGTATAGATGGATAGGGCTGGTATAGATGATAGAGTTGGTATACATGATAGTGCCTGTATATATGGTAGGGTTGGTATTGATGATGGATAGGGCGGGTATAGATGGATAGGGCTGGTATACATAGATAGGGCTGGTATAAATAGATAGGGCTGGTATAGATGGATAGGGCTGGTATACATAGATAGGGCTGGTATCGATGGATAGGGCTGGTATACGTAGATAGGGCTGGTATAGATGGATAGGGCTGTTATACATAGATAGGGCTGGTATAGATGGATAGGGCTTGTATACATAAATAGGGCTGGTATAGATGGATAGGGCTGGAGTTAGGGAAGTATACATAGATAGGGCTGGTATAGATGGATAGGGCTGTTATACATAAATAGGGCTGGTATAGATGGATAGGGCTGGTATAGATGGATAGGGCTGGTATAGATGGATAGGGCTGGTATACATAGATAGGGCTGGTATAAATAGATAGGGCTGGTATAGATGGATAGGGCTGGTATACATAGATAGGGCTGGTATCGATGGATAGGGCTGGTATACATAAATAGGGCAGGTATAGATGGATAGGGCTGGTATAGATGGATAGGGCTGGTATACATAGATAGGGCTGGTATACATAGATAGGGCTGGTATAGATGGATAGGGCTGGTATAGATGGATAGGGCTGGTATACATGGATAGGGCTGGTATACATATGGCTGGTATAGATGGATAGGGTTGGTATTGATGATAGGGCTGGTATAGATGATAGGGCTGGTATAGATGGATAGGGCTGGTATACATAGATAGGGCTGGTATACATAGATAGGGCTGGTATACATAGATAGGGCTGGTATAGATGGATAGGGCTGGTATAGATGGATAGGGCTGGTATACATGGATAGGGCTGGTATACATAGGGCTGGTATAGATGGATAGGGCTGGAATAGATGATAGAGTTGGTACACGTGATAGTGCCTGTATAGATGGTAGGGCTGGTATAGATGGATAGGGCTGGTATAGATGGATAGGGCTGGTATACATAGATAGGGCTGGTATAGATAGATAGGGCTGGTATTGATGGATAGGGCTGGAATAGATGATAGAGTTGGTATACGTGATAGTGCCTGTATAGATGGTAGGGCTGGTATAGATGATAGGGCTGGTATAGATGATAGGGCTGGTATAGATGGATAGGGTTGGTATAGATGGATAGGGCTGGTATACTTAGATAGGGCTGGTATACATAGATAGGGCTGGAATAGATGGATAGGGCTGGTATAGTTAGATAGGACTGGGTTTGGGGAAGGTATACATAGATAGGGCTGGTATAGATGGATAGGGCTGGTATAGATGGATAGGGCTGGTATAGATGGATAGGGCTGGTATACTTAGATAGGGCTGGTATACATAGATAGGGCTGGTATAGATAGATAGGGCTGGTATTGATGGATAGGGCTGGAATAGATGATAGAGTTGGTATACGTGATAGTGCCTGTATAGATGGTAGGGCTGGTATAGATGATAGGGCTGGTATAGATGATAGGGCTGGTATAGATGGATAGGGTTGGTATAGATGGATAGGGCTGGTATACTTAGATAGGGCTGGTATACATAGATAGGGCTGGAATAGATGGATAGGGCTGGTATAGTTAGATAGGACTGGGTTTGGGGAAGGTATACATAGATAGGGCTGGTATAGATGGATAGGGCTGGTATAGATGGATAGGGCTGGTATAGATGGATAGGGCTGGTATACTTAGATAGGGCTGGTATACATAGATAGGGCTGGTATAGATGGATAGGGCTGGTATAGTTAGATAGGACTGGGTTTGGGGAAGGTATACATAGATAGGGCTGGTATAGATGGATAGGGCTGGTATAGCAGGATAGGGCTGGTATAGATGATAGGGCTGGGGTTAGGGCTGGTACAGATGGATAGGGCTGGTATAGCTAGATAGCGCTGGGGTTAGGGCTATTACAGATAGATAGGGCTGGTATAGATGGATAGGGCTGGTATAATTAGATAGGACTGGGTTTGGGGAAGGTATACATAGATAGGGCTGGTATAGATGGATAGGGCTGGTATAGCTAGATAGCGCTGGGGTTAGGGCTATTACAGATAGATAGGGCTGGTATAGATGGATAGGGCTGGTATACATAAATAGGGCTGGTATAGATGGATAGGGCTGGGGTTAGGGAAGTATACATAGATAGGGCTGGTATAGATTGATAGGGCTGGTATACATAAATAGGGCTGGTATAGATGGATAGGGCTGGTATAGATGATAGGGCTGGTATAGATGGATAGGGCTGTTATACATAGATAGGGCTGGTATACATAGATAGGGCTGGTATAGATGGATAGGGCTGGTATACATAGATAGGGCTGGTATCGATGGATAGGGCTGGTATACATAAATAGGGCAGGTATAGATGGATAGGGCTGGTATACATAAATAGGGCTGGTATAGATGGATAGGGCTGGTATACATAGATAGGGCTGGTACAGATGGATAGGGCTGGTATACATAGATAGGGCTGGTATCGATGGATAGGGCTGGTATACATAAATAGGGCTGGTATAGATGGATAGGGCTGGTATAGATGGATAGGGCTGGTATACATAGATAGGGCTGGTATAGATGGATAGGGCTGGTATACATAAATAGGGCTGGTATAGATGGATAGGGCTGGGGTTAGGGAAGTATACATAGATAGGGCTGGTATAGATGGATAGGGCTGGTATACATAAATAGGGCTGGTATAGATGGATAGGGCTGGTATAGATGGATAGGGCTGGTATAGATGGATAGGGCTGGTATACATAGATAGAGCTGGTATAAATAGATAGGGCTGGTATAGATGGATAGGGCTGGTATACATAGATAGGGCTGGTATCGATGGATAGGGCTGGTATACATAAATAGGGCAGGTATAGATGGATAGGGCTGGTATACATAGATAGGGCTGGTATAGATGGATAGGGCTGGTATAGATGATAGAGTTGGTATACATGATAGTGCCTGTATATATGGTAGGGTTGGTATTGATGATGGATAGGGCGGGTATAGATGGATAGGGCTGGTATACATAGATAGGGCTGGTATAAATAGATAGGGCTGGTATAGATGGATAGGGCTGGTATACATAGATAGGGCTGGTATCGATGGATAGGGCTGGTATACATAGATAGGGCTGGTATAGATGGATAGGGCTGTTATACATAGATAGGGCTGGTATAGATGGATAGGGCTTGTATACATAAATAGGGCTGGTATAGATGGATAGGGCTGGAGTTAGGGAAGTATACATAGATAGGGCTGGTATAGATGGATAGGGCTGTTATACATAAATAGGGCTGGTATAGATGGATAGGGCTGGTATAGATGGATAGGGCTGGTATAGATGGATAGGGCTGGTATACATAGATAGGGCTGGTATAAATAGATAGGGCTGGTATAGATGGATAGGGCTGGTATACATAGATAGGGCTGGTATCGATGGATAGGGCTGGTATACATAAATAGGGCAGGTATAGATGGATAGGGCTGGTATAGATGGATAGGGCTGGTATACATAGATAGGGCTGGTATACATAGATAGGGCTGGTATAGATGGATAGGGCTGGTATAGATGGATAGGGCTGGTATACATGGATAGGGCTGGTATACATATGGCTGGTATAGATGGATAGGGTTGGTATTGATGATAGGGCTGGTATAGATGATAGGGCTGGTATAGATGGATAGGGCTGGTATACATAGATAGGGCTGGTATACATAGATAGGGCTGGTATACATAGATAGGGCTGGTATAGATGGATAGGGCTGGTATAGATGGATAGGGCTGGTATACATGGATAGGGCTGGTATACATAGGGCTGGTATAGATGGATAGGGCTGGAATAGATGATAGAGTTGGTACACGTGATAGTGCCTGTATAGATGGTAGGGCTGGTATAGATGGATAGGGCTGGTATAGATGGATAGGGCTGGTATACATAGATAGGGCTGGTATAGATAGATAGGGCTGGTATTGATGGATAGGGCTGGAATAGATGATAGAGTTGGTATACGTGATAGTGCCTGTATAGATGGTAGGGCTGGTATAGATGATAGGGCTGGTATAGATGATAGGGCTGGTATAGATGGATAGGGTTGGTATAGATGGATAGGGCTGGTATACTTAGATAGGGCTGGTATACATAGATAGGGCTGGAATAGATGGATAGGGCTGGTATAGTTAGATAGGACTGGGTTTGGGGAAGGTATACATAGATAGGGCTGGTATAGATGGATAGGGCTGGTATAGATGGATAGGGCTGGTATAGATGGATAGGGCTGGTATACTTAGATAGGGCTGGTATACATAGATAGGGCTGGTATAGATAGATAGGGCTGGTATTGATGGATAGGGCTGGAATAGATGATAGAGTTGGTATACGTGATAGTGCCTGTATAGATGGTAGGGCTGGTATAGATGATAGGGCTGGTATAGATGATAGGGCTGGTATAGATGGATAGGGTTGGTATAGATGGATAGGGCTGGTATACTTAGATAGGGCTGGTATACATAGATAGGGCTGGAATAGATGGATAGGGCTGGTATAGTTAGATAGGACTGGGTTTGGGGAAGGTATACATAGATAGGGCTGGTATAGATGGATAGGGCTGGTATAGATGGATAGGGCTGGTATAGATGGATAGGGCTGGTATACTTAGATAGGGCTGGTATACATAGATAGGGCTGGTATAGATGGATAGGGCTGGTATAGTTAGATAGGACTGGGTTTGGGGAAGGTATACATAGATAGGGCTGGTATAGATGGATAGGGCTGGTATAGCAGGATAGGGCTGGTATAGATGATAGGGCTGGGGTTAGGGCTGGTACAGATGGATAGGGCTGGTATAGCTAGATAGCGCTGGGGTTAGGGCTATTACAGATAGATAGGGCTGGTATAGATGGATAGGGCTGGTATAATTAGATAGGACTGGGTTTGGGGAAGGTATACATAGATAGGGCTGGTATAGATGGATAGGGCTGGTATAGCTAGATAGCGCTGGGGTTAGGGCTATTACAGATAGATAGGGCTGGTATAGATGGATAGGGCTGGTATACATAAATAGGGCTGGTATAGATGGATAGGGCTGGGGTTAGGGAAGTATACATAGATAGGGCTGGTATAGATTGATAGGGCTGGTATACATAAATAGGGCTGGTATAGATGGATAGGGCTGGTATAGATGATAGGGCTGGTATAGATGGATAGGGCTGTTATACATAGATAGGGCTGGTATACATAGATAGGGCTGGTATAGATGGATAGGGCTGGTATACATAGATAGGGCTGGTATCGATGGATAGGGCTGGTATACATAAATAGGGCAGGTATAGATGGATAGGGCTGGTATACATAGATAGGGCTGGTATAGATGGATAGGGCTGGTATAGATGATAGAGTTGGTATACATGATAGTGCCTGTATATATGGTAGGGTTGGTATTGATGATAGGGCTGGTATAGATGATAGGGCTGGTATAGATGGATAGGGCTGTTATACATAGATAGGGCTGGTATAGATGGATAGGGCTTGTATACATAAATAGGGCTGGTATAGATGGATAGGGCTGGTATAGATGGATAGGGCTGGTATACATAAATAGGGCTGGTATAGATGGATAGGGCTGGTATACATAGATAGGGCTGGTACAGATGGATAGGGCTGGTATACATAGATAGGGCTGGTATCGATGGATAGGGCTGGTATACATAAATAGGGCTGGTATAGATGGATAGGGCTGGTATAGATGGATAGGGCTGGTATACATAGATAGGGCTGGTATAGATGGATAGGGCTGGTATACATAAATAGGGCTGGTATAGATGGATAGGGCTGGGGTTAGGGAAGTATACATAGATAGGGCTGGTATAGATGGATAGGGCTGGTATACATAAATAGGGCTGGTATAGATGGATAGGGCTGGTATAGATGGATAGGGCTGGTATAGATGGATAGGGCTGGTATACATAGATAGAGCTGGTATAAATAGATAGGGCTGGTATAGATGGATAGGGCTGGTATACATAGATAGGGCTGGTATCGATGGATAGGGCTGGTATACATAAATAGGGCAGGTATAGATGGATAGGGCTGGTATACATAGATAGGGCTGGTATAGATGGATAGGGCTGGTATAGATGATAGAGTTGGTATACATGATAGTGCCTGTATATATGGTAGGGTTGGTATTGATGATGGATAGGGCTGGTATAGATGGATAGGGCTGGTATACATAGATAGGGCTGGTATAAATAGATAGGGCTGGTATAGATGGATAGGGCTGGTATACATAGATAGGGCTGGTATCGATGGATAGTGCTGGTATACATAGATAGGGCTGGTATAGATGGATAGGGCTGTTATACATAGATAGGGCTGGTATAGATGGATAGGGCTTGTATACATAAATAGGGCTGGTATAGATGGATAGGGCTGGAGTTAGGGAAGTATACATAGATAGGGCTGGTATAGATGGATAGGGCTGTTATACATAAATAGGGCTGGTATAGATGGATAGGGCTGGTATAGATGGATAGGGCTGGTATAGATGGATAGGGCTGGTATACATAGATAGGGCTGGTATAAATAGATAGGGCTGTTATAGATGGATAGGGCTGGTATACATAGATAGGGCTGGTATCGATGGATAGGGCTGGTATACATAAATAGGGCAGGTATAGATGGATAGGGCTGGTATAGATGGATAGGGCTGGTATACATAGATAGGGCTGGTATACATAGATAGGGCTGGTATAGATGGATAGGGCTGGTATAGATGGATAGGGCTGGTATAGATGGATAGGGCTGGTATACATATGGCTGGTATAGATGGATAGGGTTGGTATTGATGATAGGGCTGGTATAGATGATAGGGCTGGTATAGATGGATAGGGCTGGTATACATAGATAGGGCTGGTATACATAGATAGGGCTGGTATACATAGATAGGGCTGGTATAGATGGATAGGGCTGGTATAGATGGATAGGGCTGGTATACATGGATAGGGCTGGTATACATAGGGCTGGTATAGATGGATAGGGCTGGAATAGATGATAGAGTTGGTACACGTGATAGTGCCTGTATAGATGGTAGGGCTGGTATAGATGGATAGGGCTGGTATAGATGGATAGGGCTGGTATACATAGATAGGGCTGGTATAGATAGATAGGGCTGGTATTGATGGATAGGGCTGGAATAGATGATAGAGTTGGTATACGTGATAGTGCCTGTATAGATGGTAGGGCTGGTATAGATGATAGGGCTGGTATAGATGATAGGGCTGGTATAGATGGATAGGGTTGGTATAGATGGATAGGGCTGGTATACTTAGATAGGGCTGGTATACATAGATAGGGCTGGAATAGATGGATAGGGCTGGTATAGTTAGATAGGACTGGGTTTGGGGAAGGTATACATAGATAGGGCTGGTATAGATGGATAGGGCTGGTATAGATGGATAGGGCTGGTATAGATGGATAGGGCTGGTATACTTAGATAGGGCTGGTATACATAGATAGGGCTGGTATAGATAGATAGGGCTGGTATTGATGGATAGGGCTGGAATAGATGATAGAGTTGGTATACGTGATAGTGCCTGTATAGATGGTAGGGCTGGTATAGATGATAGGGCTGGTATAGATGATAGGGCTGGTATAGATGGATAGGGTTGGTATAGATGGATAGGGCTGGTATACTTAGATAGGGCTGGTATACATAGATAGGGCTGGAATAGATGGATAGGGCTGGTATAGTTAGATAGGACTGGGTTTGGGGAAGGTATACATAGATAGGGCTGGTATAGATGGATAGGGCTGGTATAGATGGATAGGGCTGGTATAGATGGATAGGGCTGGTATACTTAGATAGGGCTGGTATACATAGATAGGGCTGGTATAGATGGATAGGGCTGGTATAGTTAGATAGGACTGGGTTTGGGGAAGGTATACATAGATAGGGCTGGTATAGATGGATAGGGCTGGTATAGCAGGATAGGGCTGGTATAGATGATAGGGCTGGGGTTAGGGCTGGTACAGATGGATAGGGCTGGTATAGCTAGATAGCGCTGGGGTTAGGGCTATTACAGATAGATAGGGCTGGTATAGATGGATAGGGCTGGTATAATTAGATAGGACTGGGTTTGGGGAAGGTATACATAGATAGGGCTGGTATAGATGGATAGGGCTGGTATAGCTAGATAGCGCTGGGGTTAGGGCTATTACAGATAGATAGGGCTGGTATAGATGGATAGGGCTGGTATACATAAATAGGGCTGGTATAGATGGATAGGGCTGGGGTTAGGGAAGTATACATAGATAGGGCTGGTATAGATTGATAGGGCTGGTATACATAAATAGGGCTGGTATAGATGGATAGGGCTGGTATAGATGATAGGGCTGGTATAGATGGATAGGGCTGTTATACATAGATAGGGCTGGTATACATAGATAGGGCTGGTATAGATGGATAGGGCTGGTATACATAGATAGGGCTGGTATCGATGGATAGGGCTGGTATACATAAATAGGGCAGGTATAGATGGATAGGGCTGGTATACATAGATAGGGCTGGTATAGATGGATAGGGCTGGTATAGATGATAGAGTTGGTATACATGATAGTGCCTGTATATATGGTAGGGTTGGTATTGATGATAGGGCTGGTATAGATGATAGGGCTGGTATAGATGGATAGGGCTGTTATACATAGATAGGGCTGGTATAGATGGATAGGGCTTGTATACATAAATAGGGCTGGTATAGATGGATAGGGCTGGTATAGATGGATAGGGCTGGTATACATAAATAGGGCTGGTATAGATGGATAGGGCTGGTATACATAGATAGGGCTGGTACAGATGGATAGGGCTGGTATACATAGATAGGGCTGGTATCGATGGATAGGGCTGGTATACATAAATAGGGCTGGTATAGATGGATAGGGCTGGTATAGATGGATAGGGCTGGTATACATAGATAGGGCTGGTATAGATGGATAGGGCTGGTATACATAAATAGGGCTGGTATAGATGGATAGGGCTGGGGTTAGGGAAGTATACATAGATAGGGCTGGTATAGATGGATAGGGCTGGTATACATAAATAGGGCTGGTATAGATGGATAGGGCTGGTATAGATGGATAGGGCTGGTATAGATGGATAGGGCTGGTATACATAGATAGAGCTGGTATAAATAGATAGGGCTGGTATAGATGGATAGGGCTGGTATACATAGATAGGGCTGGTATCGATGGATAGGGCTGGTATACAAAAATAGGGCAGGTATAGATGGATAGGGCTGGTATACATAGATAGGGCTGGTATAGATGGATAGGGCTGGTATAGATGATAGAGTTGGTATACATGATAGTGCCTGTATATATGGTAGGGTTGGTATTGATGATGGATAGGGCTGGTATAGATGGATAGGGCTGGTATACATAGATAGGGCTGGTATAAATAGATAGGGCTGGTATAGATGGATAGGGCTGGTATACATAGATAGGGCTGGTATCGATGGATAGGGCTGGTATACATAGATAGGGCTGGTATAGATGGATAGGGCTGTTATACATAGATAGGGCTGGTATAGATGGATAGGGCTTGTATACATAAATAGGGCTGGTATAGATGGATAGGGCTGGAGTTAGGGAAGTATACATAGATAGGGCTGGTATAGATGGATAGGGCTGTTATACATAAATAGGGCTGGTATAGATGGATAGGGCTGGTATAGATGGATAGGGCTGGTATAGATGGATAGGGCTGGTATACATAGATAGGGCTGGTATAAATAGATACGGCTGGTATAGATGGATAGGGCTGGTATACATAGATAGGGCTGGTATCGATGGATAGGGCTGGTATACATAAATAGGGCAGGTATAGATGGATAGGGCTGGTATAGATGGATAGGGCTGGTATACATAGATAGGGCTGGTATACATAGATAGGGCTGGTATAGATGGATAGGGCTGGTATAGATGGATAGGGCTGGTATACATGGATAGGGCTGGTATACATATGGCTGGTATAGATGGATAGGGTTGGTATTGATGATAGGGCTGGTATAGATGATAGGGCTGGTATAGATGGATAGGGCTGGTATACATAGATAGGGCTGGTATACATAGATAGGGCTGGTATACATAGATAGGGCTGGTATAGATGGATAGGGCTGGTATAGATGGATAGGGCTGGTATACATGGATAGGGCTGGTATACATAGGGCTGGTATAGATGGATAGGGCTGGAATAGATGATAGAGTTGGTACACGTGATAGTGCCTGTATAGATGGTAGGGCTGGTATAGATGGATAGGGCTGGTATAGATGGATAGGGCTGGTATACATAGATAGGGCTGGTATAGATAGATAGGGCTGGTATTGATGGATAGGGCTGGAATAGATGATAGAGTTGGTATACGTGATAGTGCCTGTATAGATGGTAGGGCTGGTATAGATGATAGGGCTGGTATAGATGATAGGGCTGGTATAGATGGATAGGGTTGGTATAGATGGATAGGGCTGGTATACTTAGATAGGGCTGGTATACATAGATAGGGCTGGAATAGATGGATAGGGCTGGTATAGTTAGATAGGACTGGGTTTGGGGAAGGTATACATAGATAGGGCTGGTATAGATGGATAGGGCTGGTATAGATGGATAGGGCTGGTATAGATGGATAGGGCTGGTATACTTAGATAGGGCTGGTATACATAGATAGGGCTGGTATAGATGGATAGGGCTGGTATAGTTAGATAGGACTGGGTTTGGGGAAGGTATACATAGATAGGGCTGGTATAGATGGATAGGGCTGGTATAGCAGGATAGGGCTGGTATAGATGATAGGGCTGGGGTTAGGGCTGGTACAGATGGATAGGGCTGGTATAGCTAGATAGCGCTGGGGTTAGGGCTATTACAGATAGATAGGGCTGGTATAGATGGATAGGGCTGGTATAATTAGATAGGACTGGGTTTGGGGAAGGTATACATAGATAGGGCTGGTATAGATGGATAGGGCTGGTATAGCTAGATAGCGCTGGGGTTAGGGCTATTACAGATAGATAGGGCTGGTATAGATGGATAGGGCTGGTATACATAAATAGGGCTGGTATAGATGGATAGGGCTGGGGTTAGGGAAGTATACATAGATAGGGCTGGTATAGATTGATAGGGCTGGTATACATAAATAGGGCTGGTATAGATGGATAGGGCTGGTATAGATGATAGGGCTGGTATAGATGGATAGGGCTGTTATACATAGATAGGGCTGGTATACATAGATAGGGCTGGTATAGATGGATAGGGCTGGTATACATAGATAGGGCTGGTATCGATGGATAGGGCTGGTATACATAAATAGGGCAGGTATAGATGGATAGGGCTGGTATACATAGATAGGGCTGGTATAGATGGATAGGGCTGGTATAGATGATAGAGTTGGTATACATGATAGTGCCTGTATATATGGTAGGGTTGGTATTGATGATAGGGCTGGTATAGATGATAGGGCTGGTATAGATGGATAGGGCTGTTATACATAGATAGGGCTGGTATAGATGGATAGGGCTTGTATACATAAATAGGGCTGGTATAGATGGATAGGGCTGGTATAGATGGATAGGGCTGGTATACATAAATAGGGCTGGTATAGATGGATAGGGCTGGTATACATAGATAGGGCTGGTACAGATGGATAGGGCTGGTATACATAGATAGGGCTGGTATCGATGGATAGGGCTGGTATACATAAATAGGGCTGGTATAGATGGATAGGGCTGGTATAGATGGATAGGGCTGGTATACATAGATAGGGCTGGTATAGATGGATAGGGCTGGTATACATAAATAGGGCTGGTATAGATGGATAGGGCTGGGGTTAGGGAAGTATACATAGATAGGGCTGGTATAGATGGATAGGGCTGGTATACATAAATAGGGCTGGTATAGATGGATAGGGCTGGTATAGATGGATTTGGCTGGTATAGATGGATAGGGCTGGTATACATAGATAGAGCTGGTATAAATAGATAGGGCTGGTATAGATGGATAGGGCTGGTATACATAGATAGGGCTGGTATCGATGGATAGGGCTGGTATACATAAATAGGGCAGGTATAGATGGATAGGGCTGGTATACATAGATAGGGCTGGTATAGATGGATAGGGCTGGTATAGATGATAGAGTTGGTATACATGATAGTGCCTGTATATATGGTAGGGTTGGTATTGATGATGGATAGGGCTGGTATAGATGGATAGGGCTGGTATACATAGATAGGGCTGGTATAAATAGATAGGGCTGGTATAGATGGATAGGGCTGGTATACATAGATAGGGCTGGTATCGATGGATAGGGCTGGTATACATAGATAGGGCTGGTATAGATGGATAGGGCTGTTATACATAGATAGGGCTGGTATAGATGGATAGGGCTTGTATACATAAATAGGGCTGGTATAGATGGATAGGGCTGGTATACATAGATTGGGCTGGTATAGATGGATTGGGCTGGTATACATAAATAGGGCTGGTATAGATGGATAGGGCTGGTATACATAGATAGGGCTGGTATACTCGGCCTTGTCTTAGGACGGTAAGTTGGTGGTTGGAGACATCCCTCTAGTGGTGTGGGGGCTGTGCTTTGGCAAAGTGGGTGGGGTTATATCCTGCCTGTTTGGCCCTGTCCGGGGGTATCATCGGATGGGGCCACAGTGTCTTCTGATCCCTCCTGTCTCAGCCTCCAGTATTTATGCTGCAGTAGTTTATGTGTCGGGGGGCTAGGGTCAGTCTGTTACATCTGGAGTATTTCTCTTGTCTTATCCGGTGTCCTGTGTGTATTTAAATATGCTCTCTCTAATTCTCTCTTTCTCTCTTTCTGTCTTTCTCTCGGAGGACCTGAGCCCTAGGACCATGCCTCAGGACTACCTGGTATGATGACTCCTTGCTGTCCCCAGTCCACCTGGCCGTGCTGCTGCTCCAGTTTCAACTGTTCTGCCTGCGGCTATGGAACCCTGACCTGTTCACCGGACGTGCTTGTTGCACCCTCGACAACTACTATGATTATTATTATTTGACCATGCTGGTGATTTATGAACATTTTAACATTTTAACATTTTGACCATGTTCTGTTATAATATCCACCCTGCACAGCCAGAAGAGGACTGGCCACCCCTCATAGCCTGGTTCCTCTCTAGGTTTCTTCCTAGGTTTTTGGCCTTTCTAGGGAGTTTTTCCTAGGGAGTTTTTCCTAGCCACCGTGCTTCTTTCACATGCTTTGCTTGCTGTTTGGGGTTTTAGGCTGGGTTTCTGTACAGCACTTTGAGAATATCAGCTGATGTACGAAGGGCTATATAAAAATAAATTTGATTTGATTTGATTTGATTTGTATAGATGGATAGGGCTGGTATACATAGATAGGGCTGGTATCGATGGAAAGGGCTGGTATACATAAATAGGGCTGGTATAGATGGATAGGGCTGGTATAGATGGATAGGGCTGGTATAGATGGATAGGGCTGGTATAGATGGATAGGGCTGGTATTGATGGATAGGGCTGGAATAGATGATAGAGTTGGTATACGTGATAGTGCCTGTATAGATGGTAGGGTTGGTATTGATGATAGGGCAGGTATAGATGATAGGGCTGGTATAGATGGATAGGGCTGGTATAGATGGATAGGGCTGGTATACATAGATAGGGCTGGTATACATAGATAGGGCTGATATAGATGGATAGGGCTGGTATAGATGGATAGGGCTGGTATACATGGATAGGGCTGGTATACATAGGGCTGGTATAGATGGATAGGGCTGGTATAGATGGATAGGGCTGGTATAGATGGATAGGGCTGGTATAGATGGATAGGGCTGGTATACATAGATAGGGCTGGTATAGATGGATAGGGCTGGTATTGATGGTTAGGGCTGGAATAGATGATAGAGTTGGTATACGTGATAGTGCCTGTATAGATGGTAGGGTTGGTATTGATGATAGGGCTGGTATAGATGATAGGGCTGGTATAGATGGATAGGGCTGGTATAGATGGATAGGGCTGGTATAGATGGATAGGGCTGGTATACATAGATAGGGCTGGTATAGATGGATAGGGCTGGTATAGATGGAAAGGGCTGGTATAGCGGTAAAAGGCCGATATAGTTGGAAAGTGCTGGCATAGCTAGATAGGCTGGAATAGCTAGATAGGGCTGGTAGAGGTAGATAGGGCTGGTACAGATGATAGGGATGGTAGAGAAGATAGGACTGGTATAGATGGATAGGACTGGTATAGTTAGATAGGACTGGGTTTGGGGAAGGTATACATAGATAGGGCTGGTATAGATGGATAGGGCTGGTATAGCAGGATAGGGCTGGTATAGATGATAGGGCTGGGGTTAGGGCTTGTACAGATGGATAGGGCTGGTATAGCTAGATAGCGATGGGGTTAGGGCTATTACAGATAGATAGGGCTGGTATAGATGGATAGGGCTGGTATAGTTAGATAGGACTGGGTTTGGGGAAGGTATACATAGATAGGGCTGGTATAGATGGATAGGGCTGGTATAGCAGGATAGGGCTGGTATAGATGATAGGGCTGGGGTTAGGGCTGGTACAGATGGATAGGGATGGTATAGCTAGATAGCGCTGGTATAGAGGGATAGGGCTGGTATAGATGGATAGGGCTGGTATAGATGGATAGGGCTGGTATACATAGATAGGGCTGGTATAGAGGGATAGGGCTGGTATAGATGGATAGGGCTGGTATAGATGATAGAGTTGGTATACATGATAGTGCCTGTATAGATGGTAGGGTTGGTATTGATGATAGGGCTGGTATAGATGATAGGGCTGGTATAGATGGATAGGGCTAGTATAGATGGATAGGGCTGGTATACATAGATAGGGCTGGTATAGATGGATAGGGCTGGTATAGATGGATAGGGCTGGTATTGATGGATAGGGCTGGAATAGATGATAGAGTTGGTATACGTGATAGTGCCTGTATAGATGGTAGGGTTGGTATTGATGATAGGGCTGGTATAGATGATAGGGCTGGTATAGATGGATAGGGCTGGTATAGATGGATAGGGCTGGTATACATAGATAGGGCTGGTATACATAGATAGGGCTGGTATAGATGGATAGGGCTGGTATAGATGGATAGGGCTGGTATACATGGATAGGGCTGGTATACATATGGCTGGTATAGATGGATAGGGCTGGTATAGATGGATAGGGCTGGTATAGATGGATAGGGCTGGTATAGATGGATAGGGCTGGTATACATAGATAGGGCTGGTATAGATGGATAGTGCTGGTAATGATGGTTAGGGCTGGAATAGATGATAGAGTTGGAATACGTGATAGTGCCTGTATAGATGGTAGGGCTGGTATAGATGGATAGGGCTGGTATAGATGGATAGGGCTGGTATACATAGATAGGGCTGGTATAGATGGATAGGGCTGGTATTGATGGTTAGGGCTGGAAAAGATGATAGAGTTGGTATACGTGATAGTGCCTGTATAGATGGTAGGGCTGGTATAGATGATAGGGCTGGTATAGATTATAGGGTTGGTATAGATGGATAGGGCTGGTATAGATGGATAGGGCTGGTATACTTAGATAGGGCTGGTATAGATGGATAGGGCTGGTATAGATGGATAGGGCTGGTATTGATGGATAGGGCTGGTATACATAGATAGGGCTGGTATACATAGATAGGGCTGGTATAGATGGATAGGGCTGGTATACATAGATAGGGCTGTTATACATAGATAGGGCTGGTATAGATGGATAGGGCTGGTATAGATGGATAGGGCTGGTATACATGGATAGGGCTGGTATACATAGGGCTGGTATAGATGGATAGGGCTGGAATAGATGATAGAGTTGGTATACGTGATAGTGCCTGTATAGATGGTAGGGCTGGTATAGATGGATAGGGCTGGTATAGATGGATAAGGCTGGTATACATAGATAGGGCTGGTATAGATGGATAGGGCTGGTATTGATGGATAGGGCTGGAATAGATGATAGAGTTGGTATACGTGATAGTGCCTGTATAGATGGTAGGGCTGGTATAGACGATAGGGCTGGTATAGATGATAGGGCTGGTATAGATGGATAGGGCTGGTATAGATGGATAGGGCTGGTATACTTAGATAGGGCTGGTATACATATATAGGGCTGGTATAGATGGATAGGGCTGGTATAGTTAGATAGGACTGGGTTTGGGGAAGGTATACATAGATAGGGCTGGTATAGATGGATAGGGCTGGTATAGATGGATAGGGCTGGTATAGATGGATAGGGCTGGTATACTTAGATAGGGCTGGTATAGATGGATAGGGCTGGTATAGATGGATAGGGCTGGTATAGCTAGATAGCGCTGGGGTTAGGGCTATTACAGATAGATAGGGCTGGTATAGATGGATAGGGCTGGTATACATAAATAGGGCTGGTATAGATGGATAGGGCTGGGGTTAGGGAAGTATACATAGATAGGGCTGGTATAGATGGATAGGGCTGGTATACATAAATAGGGCTGGTATAGATGGATAGGGCTGGTATAGATGATAGGGCTGGTATAGATGGATAGGGCTGTTATACATAGATAGGGCTGGTATACATAGATAGGGCTGGTATAGATGGATAGGGCTGGTATACATAGATAGGGCTGGTATCGATGGATAGGGCTGGTATACATAGATAGGGCTGGTATCGATGGATAGGGCTGGTATACATAAATAGGGCAGGTATAGATGGATAGGGCTGGTATACATAGATAGGGCTGGTATAGATAGATAGGGCTGGTATTGATGGATAGGGCTGGAATAGATGATAGAGTTGGTATACGTGATAGTGCCTGTATAGATGGTAGGGCTGGTATAGATGATAGGGCTGGTATAGATGATAGGGCTGGTATAGATGGATAGGGTTGGTATAGATGGATAGGGCTGGTATACTTAGATAGGGCTGGTATACATAGATAGGGCTGGAATAGATGGATAGGGCTGGTATAGTTAGATAGGACTGGGTTTGGGGAAGGTATACATAGATAGGGCTGGTATAGATGGATAGGGCTGGTATAGATGGATAGGGCTGGTATAGATGGATAGGGCTGGTATACTTAGATAGGGCTGGTATACATAGATAGGGCTGGTATAGATGGATAGGGCTGGTATAGTTAGATAGGACTGGGTTTGGGGAAGGTATACATAGATAGGGCTGGTATAGATGGATAGGGCTGGTATAGCAGGATAGGGCTGGTATAGATGATAGGGCTGGGGTTAGGGCTGGTACAGATGGATAGGGCTGGTATAGCTAGATAGCGCTGGGGTTAGGGCTATTACAGATAGATAGGGCTGGTATAGATGGATAGGGCTGGTATAATTAGATAGGACTGGGTTTGGGGAAGGTATACATAGATAGGGCTGGTATAGATGGATAGGGCTGGTATAGCTAGATAGCGCTGGGGTTAGGGCTATTACAGATAGATAGGGCTGGTATAGATGGATAGGGCTGGTATACATAAATAGGGCTGGTATAGATGGATAGGGCTGGGGTTAGGGAAGTATACATAGATAGGGCTGGTATAGATTGATAGGGCTGGTATACATAAATAGGGCTGGTATAGATGGATAGGGCTGGTATAGATGATAGGGCTGGTATAGATGGATAGGGCTGTTATACATAGATAGGGCTGGTATACATAGATAGGGCTGGTATAGATGGATAGGGCTGGTATACATAGATAGGGCTGGTATCGATGGATAGGGCTGGTATACATAAATAGGGCAGGTATAGATGGATAGGGCTGGTATACATAGATAGGGCTGGTATAGATGGATAGGGTTGGTATAGATGATAGAGTTGGTATACATGATAGTGCCTGTATATATGGTAGGGTTGGTATTGATGATAGGGCTGGTATAGATGATAGGGCTGGTATAGATGGATAGGGCTGTTATACATAGATAGGGCTGGTATAGATGGATAGGGCTTGTATACATAAATAGGGCTGGTATAGATGGATAGGGCTGGTATAGATGGATAGGGCTGGTATACATAAATAGGGCTGGTATAGATGGATAGGGCTGGTATACATAGATAGGGCTGGTACAGATGGATAGGGCTGGTATACATAGATAGGGCTGGTATCGATGGATAGGGCTGGTATACATAAATAGGGCTGGTATAGATGGATAGGGCTGGTATAGATGGATAGGGCTGGTATACATAGATAGGGCTGGTATAGATGGATAGGGCTGGTATACATAAATAGGGCTGGTATAGATGGATAGGGCTGGGGTTAGGGAAGTATACATAGATAGGGCTGGTATAGATGGATAGGGCTGGTATACATAAATAGGGCTGGTATAGATGGATAGGGCTGGTATAGATGGATAGGGCTGGTATAGATGGATAGGGCTGGTATACATAGATAGAGCTGGTATAAATAGATAGGGCTGGTATAGATGGATAGGGCTGGTATACATAGATAGGGCTGGTATCGATGGATAGGGCTGGTATACATAAATAGGGCAGGTATAGATGGATAGGGCTGGTATACATAGATAGGGCTGGTATAGATGGATAGGGCTGGTATAGATGATAGAGTTGGTATACATGATAGTGCCTGTATATATGGTAGGGTTGGTATTGATGATGGATAGGGCTGGTATAGATGGATAGGGCTGGTATACATAGATAGGGCTGGTATAAATAGATAGGGCTGGTATAGATGGATAGGGCTGGTATACATAGATAGGGCTGGTATCGATGGATAGGGCTGGTATACATAGATAGGGCTGGTATAGATGGATAGGGCTGTTATACATAGATAGGGCTGGTATAGATGGATAGGGCTTGTATACATAAATAGGGCTGGTATAGATGGATAGGGCTGGTATACATAGATTGGGCTGGTATAGATGGATTGGGCTGGTATACATAAATAGGGCTGGTATAGATGGATAGGGCTGGTATACATAGATAGGGCTGGTATACTCGGCCTTGTCTTAGGACGGTAAGTTGGTGGTTGGAGACATCCCTCTAGTGGTGTGGGGGCTGTGCTTTGGCAAAGTGGGTGGGGTTATATCCTGCCTGTTTGGCCCTGTCCGGGGGTATCATCGGATGGGGCCACAGTGTCTTCTGATCCCTCCTGTCTCAGCCTCCAGTATTTATGCTGCAGTAGTTTATGTGTCGGGGGGCTAGGGTCAGTCTGTTACATCTGGAGTATTTCTCTTGTCTTATCCGGTGTCCTGTGTGTATTTAAATATGCTCTCTCTAATTCTCTCTTTCTCTCTTTCTGTCTTTCTCTCGGAGGACCTGAGCCCTAGGACCATGCCTCAGGACTACCTGGTATGATGACTCCTTGCTGTCCCCAGTCCACCTGGCCGTGCTGCTGCTCCAGTTTCAACTGTTCTGCCTGCGGCTATGGAACCCTGACCTGTTCACCGGACGTGCTTGTTGCACCCTCGACAACTACTATGATTATTATTATTTGACCATGCTGGTGATTTATGAACATTTTAACATTTTAACATTTTGACCATGTTCTGTTATAATATCCACCCTGCACAGCCAGAAGAGGACTGGCCACCCCTCATAGCCTGGTTCCTCTCTAGGTTTCTTCCTAGGTTTTTGGCCTTTCTAGGGAGTTTTTCCTAGGGAGTTTTTCCTAGCCACCGTGCTTCTTTCACATGCTTTGCTTGCTGTTTGGGGTTTTAGGCTGGGTTTCTGTACAGCACTTTGAGAATATCAGCTGATGTACGAAGGGCTATATAAAAATAAATTTGATTTGATTTGATTTGATTTGTATAGATGGATAGGGCTGGTATACATAGATAGGGCTGGTATCGATGGAAAGGGCTGGTATACATAAATAGGGCTGGTATAGATGGATAGGGCTGGTATAGATGGATAGGGCTGGTATAGATGGATAGGGCTGGTATAGATGGATAGGGCTGGTATTGATGGATAGGGCTGGAATAGATGATAGAGTTGGTATACGTGATAGTGCCTGTATAGATGGTAGGGTTGGTATTGATGATAGGGCAGGTATAGATGATAGGGCTGGTATAGATGGATAGGGCTGGTATAGATGGATAGGGCTGGTATACATAGATAGGGCTGGTATACATAGATAGGGCTGATATAGATGGATAGGGCTGGTATAGATGGATAGGGCTGGTATACATGGATAGGGCTGGTATACATAGGGCTGGTATAGATGGATAGGGCTGGTATAGATGGATAGGGCTGGTATAGATGGATAGGGCTGGTATAGATGGATAGGGCTGGTATACATAGATAGGGCTGGTATAGATGGATAGGGCTGGTATTGATGGTTAGGGCTGGAATAGATGATAGAGTTGGTATACGTGATAGTGCCTGTATAGATGGTAGGGTTGGTATTGATGATAGGGCTGGTATAGATGATAGGGCTGGTATAGATGGATAGGGCTGGTATAGATGGATAGGGCTGGTATAGATGGATAGGGCTGGTATACATAGATAGGGCTGGTATAGATGGATAGGGCTGGTATAGATGGAAAGGGCTGGTATAGCGGTAAAAGGCCGATATAGTTGGAAAGTGCTGGCATAGCTAGATAGGCTGGAATAGCTAGATAGGGCTGGTAGAGGTAGATAGGGCTGGTACAGATGATAGGGATGGTAGAGAAGATAGGACTGGTATAGATGGATAGGACTGGTATAGTTAGATAGGACTGGGTTTGGGGAAGGTATACATAGATAGGGCTGGTATAGATGGATAGGGCTGGTATAGCAGGATAGGGCTGGTATAGATGATAGGGCTGGGGTTAGGGCTTGTACAGATGGATAGGGCTGGTATAGCTAGATAGCGATGGGGTTAGGGCTATTACAGATAGATAGGGCTGGTATAGATGGATAGGGCTGGTATAGTTAGATAGGACTGGGTTTGGGGAAGGTATACATAGATAGGGCTGGTATAGATGGATAGGGCTGGTATAGCAGGATAGGGCTGGTATAGATGATAGGGCTGGGGTTAGGGCTGGTACAGATGGATAGGGATGGTATAGCTAGATAGCGCTGGTATAGAGGGATAGGGCTGGTATAGATGGATAGGGCTGGTATAGATGGATAGGGCTGGTATACATAGATAGGGCTGGTATAGAGGGATAGGGCTGGTATAGATGGATAGGGCTGGTATAGATGATAGAGTTGGTATACATGATAGTGCCTGTATAGATGGTAGGGTTGGTATTGATGATAGGGCTGGTATAGATGATAGGGCTGGTATAGATGGATAGGGCTAGTATAGATGGATAGGGCTGGTATACATAGATAGGGCTGGTATAGATGGATAGGGCTGGTATAGATGGATAGGGCTGGTATTGATGGATAGGGCTGGAATAGATGATAGAGTTGGTATACGTGATAGTGCCTGTATAGATGGTAGGGTTGGTATTGATGATAGGGCTGGTATAGATGATAGGGCTGGTATAGATGGATAGGGCTGGTATAGATGGATAGGGCTGGTATACATAGATAGGGCTGGTATACATAGATAGGGCTGGTATAGATGGATAGGGCTGGTATAGATGGATAGGGCTGGTATACATGGATAGGGCTGGTATACATATGGCTGGTATAGATGGATAGGGCTGGTATAGATGGATAGGGCTGGTATAGATGGATAGGGCTGGTATAGATGGATAGGGCTGGTATACATAGATAGGGCTGGTATAGATGGATAGTGCTGGTAATGATGGTTAGGGCTGGAATAGATGATAGAGTTGGAATACGTGATAGTGCCTGTATAGATGGTAGGGCTGGTATAGATGGATAGGGCTGGTATAGATGGATAGGGCTGGTATACATAGATAGGGCTGGTATAGATGGATAGGGCTGGTATTGATGGTTAGGGCTGGAAAAGATGATAGAGTTGGTATACGTGATAGTGCCTGTATAGATGGTAGGGCTGGTATAGATGATAGGGCTGGTATAGATTATAGGGTTGGTATAGATGGATAGGGCTGGTATAGATGGATAGGGCTGGTATACTTAGATAGGGCTGGTATAGATGGATAGGGCTGGTATAGATGGATAGGGCTGGTATTGATGGATAGGGCTGGTATACATAGATAGGGCTGGTATACATAGATAGGGCTGGTATAGATGGATAGGGCTGGTATACATAGATAGGGCTGTTATACATAGATAGGGCTGGTATAGATGGATAGGGCTGGTATAGATGGATAGGGCTGGTATACATGGATAGGGCTGGTATACATAGGGCTGGTATAGATGGATAGGGCTGGAATAGATGATAGAGTTGGTATACGTGATAGTGCCTGTATAGATGGTAGGGCTGGTATAGATGGATAGGGCTGGTATAGATGGATAAGGCTGGTATACATAGATAGGGCTGGTATAGATGGATAGGGCTGGTATTGATGGATAGGGCTGGAATAGATGATAGAGTTGGTATACGTGATAGTGCCTGTATAGATGGTAGGGCTGGTATAGACGATAGGGCTGGTATAGATGATAGGGCTGGTATAGATGGATAGGGCTGGTATAGATGGATAGGGCTGGTATACTTAGATAGGGCTGGTATACATATATAGGGCTGGTATAGATGGATAGGGCTGGTATAGTTAGATAGGACTGGGTTTGGGGAAGGTATACATAGATAGGGCTGGTATAGATGGATAGGGCTGGTATAGATGGATAGGGCTGGTATAGATGGATAGGGCTGGTATACTTAGATAGGGCTGGTATAGATGGATAGGGCTGGTATAGATGGATAGGGCTGGTATAGCTAGATAGCGCTGGGGTTAGGGCTATTACAGATAGATAGGGCTGGTATAGATGGATAGGGCTGGTATACATAAATAGGGCTGGTATAGATGGATAGGGCTGGGGTTAGGGAAGTATACATAGATAGGGCTGGTATAGATGGATAGGGCTGGTATACATAGATAGGGCTGGTATAGATGGATAGGGCTGGTATAGATAGATAGGGCTGGTATAGATGGATAGGGCTGGTATAGATGGATAGGGCTGGTATACATAGATAGGGCTGGTATAGATGGATAGGGCTGGTATAGATGGATAGGGCTGGAATAGATGGATAGAGTTGGTATACGTGATAGTGCCTGGTATAGATGGTAGGGCTGGTATAGATGGATAGGGCTGGTATAGATGGATAGGGCTGGTATACATAGATAGGGCTGGTATAGATAGATAGGGCTGGTATTGATGGATAGGGCTGGAATAGATGATAGAGTTGGTATACGTGATAGTGCCTGTATAGATGGTAGGGCTGGTATAGATGATAGGGCTGGTATAGATGATAGGGCTGGTATAGATGGATAGGGTTGGTATAGATGGATAGGGCTGGTATACTTAGATAGGGCTGGTATACATAGATAGGGCTGGAATAGATGGATAGGGCTGGTATAGTTAGATAGGACTGGGTTTGGGGAAGGTATACATAGATAGGGCTGGTATAGATGGATAGGGCTGGTATAGATGGATAGGGCTGGTATAGATGGATAGGGCTGGTATACTTAGATAGGGCTGGTATACATAGATAGGGCTGGTATAGATGGATAGGGCTGGTATAGTTAGATAGGACTGGGTTTGGGGAAGGTATACATAGATAGGGCTGGTATAGATGGATAGGGCTGGTATAGCAGGATAGGGCTGGTATAGATGATAGGGCTGGGGTTAGGGCTGGTACAGATGGATAGGGCTGGTATAGCTAGATAGCGCTGGGGTTAGGGCTATTACAGATAGATAGGGCTGGTATAGATGGATAGGGCTGGTATAATTAGATAGGACTGGGTTTGGGGAAGGTATACATAGATAGGGCTGGTATAGATGGATAGGGCTGGTATAGCTAGATAGCGCTGGGGTTAGGGCTATTACAGATAGATAGGGCGGGTATAGATGGATAGGGCTGGTATACATAAATAGGGCTGGTATAGATGGATAGGGCTGGGGTTAGGGAAGTATACATAGATAGGGCTGGTATAGATGGATAGGGCTGGTATACATAAATAGGGCTGGTATAGATGGATAGGGCTGGTATAGATGATAGGGCTGGTATAGATGGATAGGGCTGTTATACATAGATAGGGCTGGTATACATAGATAGGGCTGGTATAGATGGATAGGGCTGGTATACATAGATAGGGCTGGTATCGATGGATAGGGCTGGTATACATAAATAGGGCAGGTATAGATGGATAGGGCTGGTATACATAGATAGGGCTGGTATAGATGGATAGGGTTGGTATAGATGATAGAGTTGGTATACATGATAGTGCCTGTATATATGGTAGGGTTGGTATTGATGATAGGGCTGGTATAGATGATAGGGCTGGTATAGATGGATAGGGCTGTTATACATAGATAGGGCTGGTATAGATGGATAGGGCTTGTATACATAAATAGGGCTGGTATAGATGGATAGGGCTGGTATAGATGGATAGGGCTGGTATACATAAATAGGGCTGGTATAGATGGATAGGGCTGGTATACATAGATAGGGCTGGTACAGATGGATAGGGCTGGTATACATAGATAGGGCTGGTATCGATGGATAGGGCTGGTATACATAAATAGGGCTGGTATAGATGGATAGGGCTGGTATAGATGGATAGGGCTGGTATACATAGATAGGGCTGGTATAGATGGATAGGGCTGGTATACATAAATAGGGCTGGTATAGATGGATAGGGCTGGGGTTAGGGAAGTATACATAGATAGGGCTGGTATAGATGGATAGGGCTGGTATACGGGCGGATGGGATAGGGCTGGTGTGGATAGGGCGGATAGATGGATGGGCTGGTATACAAGTAGAGCTGGAGGGGCTGGTATAGATGGATAGGGCTGGTATACATAGATAGGGCTGGTATCGATGGATAGGGCTGGTATACATAAATAGGGCAGGTATAGATGGATAGGGCTGGTATACATAGATAGGGCTGGTATAGATGGATAGGGCTGGTATAGATGATAGAGTTGGTATACATGATAGTGCCTGTATATATGGTAGGGTTGGTATTGATGATGGATAGGGCTGGTATAGATGGATAGGGCTGGTATACATAGATAGGGCTGGTATAAATAGATAGGGCTGGTATAGATGGATAGGGCTGGTATACATAGATAGGGCTGGTATCGATGGATAGGGCTGGTATACATAGATAGGGCTGGTATAGATGGATAGGGCTGTTATACATAGATAGGGCTGGTATAGATGGATAGGGCTTGTATACATAAATAGGGCTGGTATAGATGGATAGGGCTGGTATACATAGATTGGGCTGGTATAGATGGATTGGGCTGGTATACATAAATAGGGCTGGTATAGATGGATAGGGCTGGTATACATAGATAGGGCTGGTATACTCGGCCTTGTCTTAGGACGGTAAGTTGGTGGTTGGAGACATCCCTCTAGTGGTGTGGGGGCTGTGCTTTGGCAAAGTGGGTGGGGTTATATCCTGCCTGTTTGGCCCTGTCCGGGGGTATCATCGGATGGGGCCACAGTGTCTTCTGATCCCTCCTGTCTCAGCCTCCAGTATTTATGCTGCAGTAGTTTATGTGTCGGGGGGCTAGGGTCAGTCTGTTACATCTGGAGTATTTCTCTTGTCTTATCCGGTGTCCTGTGTGTATTTAAATATGCTCTCTCTAATTCTCTCTTTCTCTCTTTCTGTCTTTCTCTCGGAGGACCTGAGCCCTAGGACCATGCCTCAGGACTACCTGGTATGATGACTCCTTGCTGTCCCCAGTCCACCTGGCCGTGCTGCTGCTCCAGTTTCAACTGTTCTGCCTGCGGCTATGGAACCCTGACCTGTTCACCGGACGTGCTTGTTGCACCCTCGACAACTACTATGATTATTATTATTTGACCATGCTGGTGATTTATGAACATTTTAACATTTTAACATTTTGACCATGTTCTGTTATAATATCCACCCTGCACAGCCAGAAGAGGACTGGCCACCCCTCATAGCCTGGTTCCTCTCTAGGTTTCTTCCTAGGTTTTTGGCCTTTCTAGGGAGTTTTTCCTAGGGAGTTTTTCCTAGCCACCGTGCTTCTTTCACATGCTTTGCTTGCTGTTTGGGGTTTTAGGCTGGGTTTCTGTACAGCACTTTGAGAATATCAGCTGATGTACGAAGGGCTATATAAAAATAAATTTGATTTGATTTGATTTGTATAGATGGATAGGGCTGGTATACATAGATAGGGCTGGTATCGATGGAAAGGGCTGGTATACATAAATAGGGCTGGTATAGATGGATAGGGCTGGTATAGATGGATAGGGCTGGTATAGATGGATAGGGCTGGTATACATAGAAGGGCTGGTAAAGATGGATAGGGCTGGTATAGATGGATAGGGCTGGTATTGATGGATAGGGCTGGAATAGATGATAGAGTTGGTATACGTGATAGTGCCTGTATAGATGGTAGGGTTGGTATTGATGATAGGGCAGGTATAGATGATAGGGCTGGTATAGATGGATAGGGCTGGTATAGATGGATAGGGCTGGTATACATAGATAGGGCTGGTATACATAGATAGGGCTGATATAGATGGATAGGGCTGGTATAGATGGATAGGGCTGGTATACATGGATAGGGCTGGTATACATAGGGCTGGTATAGATGGATAGGGCTGGTATAGATGGATAGGGCTGGTATAGATGGATAGGGCTGGTATAGATGGATAGGGCTGGTATACATAGATAGGGCTGGTATAGATGGATAGGGCTGGTATTGATGGTTAGGGCTGGAATAGATGATAGAGTTGGTATACGTGATAGTGCCTGTATAGATGGTAGGGTTGGTATTGATGATAGGGCTGGTATAGATGATAGGGCTGGTATAGATGGATAGGGCTGGTATAGATGGATAGGGCTGGTATAGATGGATAGGGCTGGTATACATAGATAGGGCTGGTATAGATGGATAGGGCTGGTATAGATGGAAAGGGCTGGTATAGCGGTAAAAGGCCGATATAGTTGGAAAGTGCTGGCATAGCTAGATAGGCTGGAATAGCTAGATAGGGCTGGTAGAGGTAGATAGGGCTGGTACAGATGATAGGGATGGTAGAGAAGATAGGACTGGTATAGATGGATAGGACTGGTATAGTTAGATAGGACTGGGTTTGGGGAAGGTATACATAGATAGGGCTGGTATAGATGGATAGGGCTGGTATAGCAGGATAGGGCTGGTATAGATGATAGGGCTGGGGTTAGGGCTTGTACAGATGGATAGGGCTGGTATAGCTAGATAGCGCTGGGGTTAGGGCTATTACAGATAGATAGGGCTGGTATAGATGGATAGGGCTGGTATAGTTAGATAGGACTGGGTTTGGGGAAGGTATACATAGATAGGGCTGGTATAGATGGATAGGGCTGGTATAGCAGGATAGGGCTGGTATAGATGATAGGGCTGGGGTTAGGGCTGGTACAGATGGATAGGGATGGTATAGCTAGATAGCGCTGGTATAGAGGGATAGGGCTGGTATAGATGGATAGGGCTGGTATAGATGGATAGGGCTGGTATACATAGATAGGGCTGGTATAGAGGGATAGGGCTGGTATAGATGGATAGGGCTGGTATAGATGATAGAGTTGGTATACATGATAGTGCCTGTATAGATGGTAGGGTTGGTATTGATGATAGGGCTGGTATAGATGATAGGGCTGGTATAGATGGATAGGGCTAGTATAGATGGATAGGGCTGGTATACATAGATAGGGCTGGTATAGATGGATAGGGCTGGTATAGATGGATAGGGCTGGTATTGATGGATAGGGCTGGAATAGATGATAGAGTTGGTATACGTGATAGTGCCTGTATAGATGGTAGGGTTGGTATTGATGATAGGGCTGGTATAGATGATAGGGCTGGTATAGATGGATAGGGCTGGTATAGATGGATAGGGCTGGTATACATAGATAGGGCTGGTATACATAGATAGGGCTGGTATAGATGGATAGGGCTGGTATAGATGGATAGGGCTGGTATACATGGATAGGGCTGGTATACATATGGCTGGTATAGATGGATAGGGCTGGTATAGATGGATAGGGCTGGTATAGATGGATAGGGCTGGTATAGATGGATAGGGCTGGTATACATAGATAGGGCTGGTATAGATGGATAGTGCTGGTATTGATGGTTAGGGCTGGAATAGATGATAGAGTTGGTATACGTGATAGTGCCTGTATAGATGGTAGGGCTGGTATAGATGGATAGGGCTGGTATAGATGGATAGGGCTGGTATACATAGATAGGGCTGGTATAGATGGATAGGGCTGGTATTGATGGTTAGGGCTGGAAAAGATGATAGAGTTGGTATACGTGATAGTGCCTGTATAGATGGTAGGGCTGGTATAGATGATAGGGCTGGTATAGATTATAGGGTTGGTATAGATGGATAGGGCTGGTATAGATGGATAGGGCTGGTATACTTAGATAGGGCTGGTATAGATGGATAGGGCTGGTATAGATGGATAGGGCTGGTATTGATGGATAGGGCTGGTATACATAGATAGGGCTGGTATACATAGATAGGGCTGGTATAGATGGATAGGGCTGGTATACATAGATAGGGCTGTTATACATAGATAGGGCTGGTATAGATGGATAGGGCTGGTATAGATGGATAGGGCTGGTATACATGGATAGGGCTGGTATACATGGATAGGGCTGGTATACATAGGGCTGGTATAGATGGATAGGGCTGGAATAGATGATAGAGTTGGTATACGTGATAGTGCCTGTATAGATGGTAGGGCTGGTATAGATGGATAGGGCTGGTATAGATGGATAAGGCTGGTATACATAGATAGGGCTGGTATAGATGGATAGGGCTGGTATTGATGGATAGGGCTGGAATAGATGATAGAGTTGGTATACGTGATAGTGCCTGTATAGATGGTAGGGCTGGTATAGACGATAGGGCTGGTATAGATGATAGGGCTGGTATAGATGGATAGGGCTGGTATAGATGGATAGGGCTGGTATACTTAGATAGGGCTGGTATACATATATAGGGCTGGTATAGATGGATAGGGCTGGTATAGTTAGATAGGACTGGGTTTGGGGAAGGTATACATAGATAGGGCTGGTATAGATGGATAGGGCTAGTATAGATGGATAGGGCTGGTATAGATGGATAGGGCTGGTATACTTAGATAGGGCTGGTATAGATGGATAGGGCTGGTATAGATGGATAGGGCTGGTATAGCTAGATAGCGCTGGGGTTAGGGCTATTACAGATAGATAGGGCTGGTATAGATGGATAGGGCTGGTATACATAAATAGGGCTGGTATAGATGGATAGGGCTGGGGTTAGGGAAGTATACATAGATAGGGCTGGTATAGATGGATAGGGCTGGTATACATAAATAGGGCTGGTATAGATGGATAGGGCTGGTATAGATGATAGGGCTGGTATAGATGGATAGGGCTGTTATACATAGATAGGGCTGGTATACATAGATAGGGCTGGTATAGATGGATAGGGCTGGTATACATAGATAGGGCTGGTATCGATGGATAGGGCTGGTATACATAGATAGGGCTGGTATCGATGGATAGGGCTGGTATACATAAATAGGGCAGGTATAGATGGATAGGGCTGGTATACATAGATAGGGCTGGTATAGATGGATAGGGCTGGTATAGATGATAGAGTTGGTATACATGATAGTGCCTGTATATATGGTAGGGTTGGTATTGATGATAGGGCTGGTATAGATGATAGGGCTGGTATAGATGGATAGGGCTGTTATACATAGATAGGGCTGGTATAGATGGATAGGGCTTGTATACATAAATAGGGCTGGTATAGATGGACAGGGCTGGTATACATAGATTGGGCTGGTATAGATGGATAGGGCTGGTATACATAAATAGGGCTGGTATAGATGGATAGGGCTGGTATACATAGATAGGGCTGGTACAGATGGATAGGGCTGGTATACATAGATAGGGCTGGTATCGATGGATAGGGCTGGTATACATAAATAGGGCTGGTATAGATGGATAGGGCTGGTATAGATGGATAGGGCTGGTATACATAGATAGGGCTGGTATAGATGGATAGGGCTGGTATACATAAATAGGGCTGGTATAGATGGATAGGGCTGGGGTTAGGGAAGTATACATAGATAGGGCTGGTATAGATGGATAGGGCTGGTATACATAAATAGGGCTGGTATAGATGGATAGGGCTGGTATAGATGGATAGGGCTGGTATAGATGGATAGGGCTGGTATACATAGATAGGGCTGGTATAAATAGATAGGGCTGGTATCGATGGATAGGGCTGGTATACATAAATAGGGCAGGTATAGATGGATAGGGCTGGTATACATAGATAGGGCTGGTATAGATGGATAGGGCTGGTATAGATGATAGAGTTGGTATACATGATAGTGCCTGTATATATGGTAGGGTTGGTATTGATGATGGATAGGGCTGGTATAGATGGATAGGGCTGGTATACATAGATAGGGCTGGTATAAATAGATAGGGCTGGTATAGATGGATAGGGCTGGTATACATAGATAGGGCTGGTATCGATGGATAGGGCTGGTATACATAGATAGGGCTGGTATAGATGGATAGGGCTGTTATACATAGATAGGGCTGGTATAGATGGATAGGGCTTGTATACATAAATAGGGCTGGTATAGATGGATAGGGCTGGTATACATAGATTGGGCTGGTATAGATGGATTGGGCTGGTATACATAAATAGGGCTGGTATAGATGGATAGGGCTGGTATACATAGATAGGGCTGGTATACTCGGCCTTGTCTTAGGACGGTAAGTTGGTGGTTGGAGACATCCCTCTAGTGGTGTGGGGGCTGTGCTTTGGCAAAGTGGGTGGGGTTATATCCTGCCTGTTTGGCCCTGTCCGGGGGTATCATCGGATGGGGCCACAGTGTCTTCTGATCCCTCCTGTCTCAGCCTCCAGTATTTATGCTGCAGTAGTTTATGTGTCGGGGGGCTAGGGTCAGTCTGTTACATCTGGAGTATTTCTCTTGTCTTATCCGGTGTCCTGTGTGTATTTAAATATGCTCTCTCTAATTCTCTCTTTCTCTCTTTCTGTCTTTCTCTCGGAGGACCTGAGCCCTAGGACCATGCCTCAGGACTACCTGGTATGATGACTCCTTGCTGTCCCCAGTCCACCTGGCCGTGCTGCTGCTCCAGTTTCAACTGTTCTGCCTGCGGCTATGGAACCCTGACCTGTTCACCGGACGTGCTTGTTGCACCCTCGACAACTACTATGATTATTATTATTTGACCATGCTGGTGATTTATGAACATTTTAACATTTTGACCATGTTCTGTTATAATATCCACCCTGCACAGCCAGAAGAGGACTGGCCACCCCTCATAGCCTGGTTCCTCTCTAGGTTTCTTCCTAGGTTTTTGGCCTTTCTAGGGAGTTTTTCCTAGGGAGTTTTTCCTAGCCACCGTGCTTCTTTCACATGCTTTGCTTGCTGTTTGGGGTTTTAGGCTGGGTTTCTGTACAGCACTTTGAGAATATCAGCTGATGTACGAAGGGCTATATAAAAATAAATTTGATTTGATTTGATTTGTATAGATGGATAGGGCTGGTATACATAGATAGGGCTGGTATCGATGGATAGGGCTGGTATACATAAATAGGGCTGGTATAGATGGATAGGGCTGGTATAGATGGATAGGGCTGGTATAGATGGATAGGGCTGGTATACATAGATAGGGCTGGTATAGATGGATAGGGCTGGTATAGATGGATAGGGCTGGTATTGATGGATAGGGCTGGAATAGATGATAGAGTTGGTATACGTGATAGTGCCTGTATAGATGGTAGGTTTGGTATTGATGATAGGGCAGGTATAGATGATAGGGCTGGTATAGATGGATAGGGCTGGTATAGATGGATAGGGCTGGTATACATAGATAGGGCTGGTATACATAGATAGGGCTGATATAGATGGATAGGGCTGGTATAGATGGATAGGGCTGGTATACATGGATAGGGCTGGTATACATAGGGCTGGTATAGATGGATAGGGCTGGTATAGATGGATAGGGCTGGTATAGATGGATAGGGCTGGTATAGATGGATAGGGCTGGTATACATAGATAGGGCTGGTATAGATGGATAGGGCTGGTATTGATGGTTAGGGCTGGAATAGATGATAGAGTTGGTATACGTGATAGTGCCTGTATAGATGGTAGGGTTGGTATTGATGATAGGGCTGGTATAGATGATAGGGCTGGTATAGATGGATAGGGCTGGTATAGATGGATAGGGCTGGTATACATAGATAGGGCTGGTATACATAGATAGGGCTGGTATAGGTGGATAGGGCTGGTATAGATGGATAGGGCTGGTATACATGGATAGGGCTGGTATACATAGGGCTGGTATAGATGGATAGGGCTGGTATACATAGATAGGGCTGGTATAGATGGATAGGGCTGGTATTGATGGTTGGGCTGGAATAGATGATAGAGTTGGTATACGTGATAGTGCCTGTATAGATGGTAGGGCTGGTATAGATGATAGGGCTGGTATAGATGATAGGGCTGGTATAGATGGATAGGGCTGGTATAGATGGATAGGGCTGGTATACTTAGATAGGGCTGGTATACATAGATAGGGCTGGTATAGATGGATAGGGCTGGTATAGATGGATAGGGCTGGTATACATGGATAGGGCTGGTATACATAGATAGGGCTGGTATAGATGGATAGGGCTGGTATACATGGATAGGGCTGGTATAGATGGATAGGGCTGGTATAGATGGATAGGGCTTGTATATATGGATAGGGCTGGTATAGATGGATAGGGCTTGTATATATGGATAGGGCTGGTATAGATGATAGAGTTGGTATACATGATAGTGCCTGTATAGATGGTAGGGTTGGTATTGAGACGAAGCAGGTATGAGAGTCAAACATTTAATAAGGAACGGACATGGAACAGAGTTAGCATACAAGACAACAAAGATAAAAAAAAATCTAAGCAGAAGCGGGGAACAGAGCTGGGGAACTGACAAATATAAGGGAGGTCATAACAGCTGATGAGTGAGTCCAGGTGAGTCCAATATCGCTGATGCACGTGACGAGGGAAGGCAGGTGTGCGTAATGGATGATAGGAGTGCGTGATGCAGGGAGCCTGGGGGGGAGCAGATGTGACAGCTGGTATATATGGATAGGACTCTGGTTAGGGCAGGTATAGATGGATAGGACTGGGGTTGGGGCAGGTATAGATGGATATGACTGGGGTTAGGGCAGGTATAGATGGATAGGACTGGGGTTGGGGCAGGCATAGATGGATAGGACTGGGGTTGGGGAAGGTATAGATGGATAGGACTGGGGTTGGGGCAGGTATAGATGGATAGGACTGGGGTTGGGGCAGGTATAGATGGATAGGACTGGGGTTGGGGCAGGTATAGATGGATAGGACTGGGGTTGGGGCAGGTATAGATGGATAGGACTGGGGTTGGGGCAGGTAGAGATGGATAGGACTGGGGTTGGGGCAGGTATAGATGGATAGGACTGGGGTTGGGGAAGGTATAGATGGATAGGACTGGGGTTGGGGAAGGTATAGATGGATAGGACTGGGGTTGGGGCAGGTATAGATGGATAGGACTGGGGTTGGGGCAGGTATAGATGGATAGGACTCTGGTTAGGGCAGGTATATATGGATAGGACTGGGGTTGGGGCAGGTATAGATGGATAGGACTGGGGTTGGGGCAGGTATAGATGGATAGGACTGGGGTTGGGGCAGGTATAGATGGATAGGACTGGGGTTGGGGAAGGTATAGATGGATAGGACTGGGGTTGGGGCAGGTATAGATGGATAGGACTGGGGTTGGGGCAGGTATAGATGGATAGGACTGGGGTTGGGGCAGGTATAGATGGATAGGACTGGGGTTGGGGAAGGTATAGATGGATAGGACTGGGGTTGGGGCAGGTATAGATGGATAGGACTGGGGTTGGGGAAGGTATAGATGGATAGGACTGGGGTTGGGGCAGGTATAGATGGATAGGACTGGGGTTGGGGCAGGTAGAGATGGATAGGACTGGGGTTGGGGCAGGTATAGATGGATAGGACTCTGGTTGGGGCAGGTATATATGGATAGGACTGGGGTTTGGGCAGGTATAGATGGATAGGACTGGGGTTGGGGAAGGTATAGATGGATAGGACTGGGGTTGGGGCAGGTATAGATGAATAGGACTGGGGTTGGGGAAGGTATAGATGGATAGGACTGGGGTTGGGGCAGGTATAGATGGATAGGACTGGGGTTGGGGAAGGTATAGATGGATAGGACTGGGGTTGGGGCAGGTATAGATGGATAGGACTCTGGTTAGGGCAGGTATATATGGATAGGACTCTGGTTAGGGCAGGTATAGATGGATAGGACTGGGGTTTGGGCAGGTATAGATGGATAGGACTGGGGTTGGGGAAGGTATAGATGGATAGGACTGGGGTTGGGGCAGGTATAGATGGATAGGACTGGGGTTGGGGAAGGTATAGATGGATAGGACTGGGGTTGGGGCAGGTATAGATGGATAGGACTGGGGTTGCGGCAGGTATAGATGGATAGGACTGGGGTTGGGGCAGGTATAGATGGATAGGACTGGGGTTGGGGAAGGTTTAGATGGATAGGACTGGGGTTGGGGCAGGTATAGATGGATAGGACTGGGGTTGGGGCAGGTATAGATGGATAGGACTCTGGTTAGGGCAGGTATATATGGATAGGACTGGGGTTGGGGCAGGTATAGATGGATAGGACTGGGGTTGGGGAAGGTATAGATGGATAGGACTGGGGTTGGGGCAGGTATAGATGGATAGGACTGGGGTTGGGGCAGGTATAGATGGATAGGACTGGGGTTGGGGAAGGTATAGATGGATAGGACTGGGGTTGGGGCAGGTATAGATGGAAGGGACTGAGGTTGGGGCAGGTATAGATGGACAGGACTGGGGTTGGGGAAGGTATAGATGGATAGGACTGGGGTTGGTGCAGGTATAGATGGATAGGACTGGGGTTGGGGAAGGTATAGAGGGATAGGACTGGGGTTGGGGCAGGTATAGATGGAAGGGGCTGGGGTTGGGGCAGGTATAGATGGACAGGACTGGGGTTGGGGAAGGTATAGATGGATAGGACTGGGGTTGGGGCAGGTATAGATGGATAGGACTGGGGTTGGGGCAGGTATAGATGGATAGGACTGGGGTTGGGGCAGGCATAGATGGATAGGACTGGGGTTAGGGCAGGTATAGATGGACAGGACTGGGGTTGGGGAAGGTATTGATGACAGGACTGGGGTTGGGGAAGGTATAGATGGATAGGACTGGGGTTGGGGCAGGTATAGATGGATAGGACTGGGGTTGGGGCAGGCATAGATGGATAGGACTCTGGTTGGGGCAGGTATATATGGATAGGACTGGGGTTTGGGCAGGTATAGATGGATAGGACTGGGGTTGGGGAAGGTATAGATGGATAGGACTGGGGTTGGGGCAGGTATAGATGGATAGGACTGGGGTTGGGGAAGGTATAGATGGATAGGACTGGGGTTGGGGCAGGTATAGATGAATAGGACTGGGGTTGGGGAAGGTATAGATGGATAGGACTGGGGTTGGGGCAGGTATAGATGGATAGGACTGGGGTTGGGGCAGGTATAGATGGATAGGACTCTGGTTAGGGCAGGTATATATGGATAGGACTCTGGTTAGGGCAGGTATAGATGGATAGGACTGGGGTTTGGGCAGGTATAGATGGATAGGACTGGGGTTGGGGAAGGTATAGATGGATAGGACTGGGGTTGGGGCAGGTATAGATGGATAGGACTGGGGTTGGGGCAGGTATAGATGGATAGGACTGGGGTTGGGGAAGGTATAGATGGATAGGACTGGGGTTGGGGCAGGTATAGATGGATAGGACTGGGGTTGGGGCAGGTATAGATGGATAGGACTGGGGTTGGGGAAGGTATAGATGGATAGGACTGGGGTTGGGGCAGGTATAGATGGATAGGACTGGGGTTGGGGCAGGTATAGATGGATAGGACTCTGGTTAGGGCAGGTATATATGGATAGGACTCTGGTTAGGGCAGGTATAGATGGATAGGACTGGGGTTGGGGAAGGTATAGATGGATAGGACTGGGGTTGAGGCAGGTATAGATGGACAGGACTGGGGTTGGGGAAGGTATAGATGGATAGGACTGGGGTTAGGACAGGTATAGATGGATAGGACTGGGGTTAGGGCAGGTATAGATGGATAGGACTGGGGTTGGGGAAGGTATAGATGGATAGGACTGGGGTTGGGGCAGGTATAGATGGATAGGACTGGGGTTGGGGCAGGTATAGATGGAAGGGACTGGGGTTGGGGCAGGTATAGATGGACAGGACTGGGGTTGGGGAAGGTATAGATGGATAGGACTGGGGTTGGGGAAGGTATAGATGGATAGGACTGGGGTTGGGGCAGGTATAGATGGATAGGACTGGGGTTGGGGAAGGTATAGATGGATAGGACTGGGGTTGGGGCAGGTATAAATGGATAGGACTGGGGTTGGGGAAGGTATAGATGGACATGACTGGGGTTGGGGCAGGTATAGATGGATAGGACTGGGGTTGGGGCAGGTATAATAGATGGATAGGACTGGGGTTGGGGAAGGTATAGATGGATAGGACTGGGGTTGGGGCAGGTATAGATGGATAGGACTGGGGTTGGGGAAGGTATAGATGGATAGGACTGGGGTTGGGGCAGGTATAGATGGATAGGACTGGGGTTGGGGAAGGTATAGAAGGATAGGACTGGGGTTGGGGAAGGTATAGATGGATAGGACTGGGGTTGGGGAAGGTATAGATGGGTAGGACTGGGGTTGGGGCAGGTATAGATGGGTAGGACTGGGGTTGGGGAAGGCATAGATGGATAAGACTGGGGTTGGGGAAGGTAGGTGCTGGGTCTGGTGTCTAGAGCTGGTGCATGTGCAATGAGCTGAGGCTTGAGCTGAGATATAGGTCTAGGGCTTGGGCTGGGAGTAATTGGGACTAATGCATAGAGCTGGGGCTTGTGTTTATAGGTGGAGCTTAGACTGATCCATTGGGCTACGGCTGATGTGTAGGGCTTGGGGTGATGTACACAGCTGAAGTATAGAGTAGGGGCTGGGCCTGAACATTAAAAGGGCGTTGTGTTGATGGTGGTAAGCAAGGGATGTGTTCCGTGTAGTAATCACAGGGCCCCTAGTGCTGGGCTGAGCCCCCCTCACTCTCTCACACACACACACACACACACACACACACACACACACACACACACACACACACACACACACACACACACACACACACACACACACACACACACACACACACACACACACACACACCTTTGCCAATGCAGGGCTGGCATCTGCATACACCACAACCCCATTATTGCATTTTGGTTTTTGGTTTTTACACGACCCACTCCGCCTCCCCCTCTCTCTCTCCCCCCTCCGTCCTTCTCTTCTCCCTGGTCTCTAAGGCAACGTGGGGTTTGGTCCATCACCATGCAGTCTAACCAGACACAGAGACAGACAGAGAACATTCTCCTCTCCCAGATCTGGTAGGAGCCTAATTAAGACCCACTCCTTTCATATATGTGTGTGTGTGTGTGTGTGTGTGTGTGTGTGTGTGTGTGTGTGTGTGTGTGTGTGTGTGTGTGTGTGTGTGTGTGTGTGTGTGTGTGTGTGTGAACAGATAATTACACTTTCATCTCACCGGGACACCATAGCCAAATATATATTTTTCTTTAAAAGGGAGGGAGAATGAGGAGGAAGGAGGGAGAAGGAAATAAGCAACAGAGAGAGAGAAAGAAACCGAGACACTAAAAACAAGAACCCCCCCCCCAAAAAAAAAACCGTTTCTGCAGGGCATAACAGCATAATTAAAGAAATTGGGCGCAGTCTGCATGAGCCCCAATCAAATGGCAACAGCGACTCCTGTTCTCGCATTTGGTAAGATGACAAATAGGAGGTGAATGGTTGAAATGAAACGGCACGGCTTGGCTTTGTCTTGAGGTTTAATGAGGGCGAAGACTTGTGGAGTGGATTGCTGGTGGGAAATCAACTGGCAACCCATAGTTTTGAGCCCCGTTATCCTTCCACACCTCGAGAATATACTTAAGTATCAAAAGTACAAGTAATAGTATGAATAATTTCAAATTCCATATATTAAGCAAACCAAACGGCACCATTTTCTTGTTTTTTACATTTATGTATAGCCAGAGGCGCACTCCAACACTCTGACATCATTTACAAATGAAGCATGTGTGTTTAGTGAGTCCGCCAGATCAGAGGCAGGGGATGACCAGGGATGTTCTTGATAAGTGTGGGAATTTGACCCTTTTCCTCTCAAAATGTGATGAGTACTTTTGGGTGCGAGGGAAAAGTAAAAGTTGTCAAAAATATAAATAGTAAAGTACAGCTACCCCCCCTCAAAAAAACACTTAAGTAGTACTTTAAAGTATTTTTACTTAAGTACTTTACACCACTGATTGTTATACAGGGTATTGTAGTTACTGTTAAATAGTTTTACTGTATGCACAGTATAAGACCTTGAGATGAACCCTGATAGTGGTGGTGGGGTATTGACACTAACATCTTTCATAGAAGAAAATGTCTACCAATAAAGCGACAAAAAGATCTCTGATTTTGTGTCTTTATTAATAAGGATATTTGTCCCTTCAATGGGTCAGTTGTAAATCATGCAGCGCCTTGTGTCACGATCACAGATTTAAGAAAAACAACAAATGTTGGCTGAAAGCTTAAATTCTTGTTAATATAAGTGCACTGTCCAATTTACAGTAGCTATTACCGCAAAAAAAATGTAATGCTTTTGTTTGAGGAGAGCTCCTAACAACAAAACACTTTTTTCAATGCGATAGGTTTGATAAATTCACCCCTGAAGGTGAAATGTGCTCTTACATTGTCACGTCCTGACCAGTATAGGGGTTATTTGTTATTGTAGTTTGGTCAGGACGTGGCAGAGGGTATTTGTTTTATGTGGTTCGGGGTGGTGGTTTGTTTAGAAGGGTGTTTGATTTATTATTTCCGGGTTTTGGGTTATGTTCTATGTTTTTGTATTTCTATGTTCTTTCTAGTTTAGTATTTTCTATGTTAGGTAATTGGGTGTTGGACTCTCAATTGAAGGCAGGTGTTTGTAGTTGCCTTTGATTGAGAATCCTATATATAGGGATGTGTTTTGATTGTTAATTGTGGGTAGTTGTATTTCGCACTGCGAACCTGTCGTCCTCTTTGTTTTCTTGTTTTTTCCGTGTTCACATTTATTTAATATATAATGATGATGAACATGAACATGCAACCCGCTGCGCCTTGGTCCTCTCTTCACGAAGACAGCCGTTACATACATTCTGAAATCTTGCTCTGATTTACCATCCAAAGGGTCCCAGAGATAACATGAAGTGTCGTTTTGTTAGATAAAATTATTTTTCATATCCTAAAAAGGTCCATATATAATGCACGATCGATTTTGTATTTCCACCCGTTCAATTTGCAAGGAAAGGAATCTGGGAAAATCTAACCCTAAACGTTGTTTCAACCAGTCAAATCACATTCGTATTTATTCCTCAGAGATCCTAGAACGTAACCAGACTTCACAATATCTTTAGGGGTGTAGTATATCCTATAGGACACCAAATTTGGTCAGAGAGCGACGCCTTCATGGCACGCCGATGACGCGGGCGGTCTTCACTTGATCGACTGTAACTTTGTCAAATAAGCACCAATCGGGGTCAAACAAAACTAGCTAGATAGCCAATGAGATGGGCTTTACGGGAGTACCTGGAAACCCCGTATCTGTCACAAAATGTAGCTGCTAACCTTGTGCGACACCAAGCCTTTTCCTTTTGGACAAAAATTATAAGAATATGGAGTTATGAAGTTATGAAAACTGGGTCTTTTGCAAATGTTGAACTTATAATATGGCTACTAATACTGGAAAAGCTAAATCAAAGTCCAAGTATACAGATTTCATGATATTCTTGCAGAAGAATGTAATGTGAATATAAATGTCTCCTTCACGATTTGCCCAAATGTACCTGGGTGACTTCACACTAAATGTCATGTAGTTTGCTCATACTTCAAGTTATTCGAAACTTTGCACATGCACTGCTGCCATCTTGTGGACACCATCGACATTACCAGAGTAATGGCTAGATGTGGGACGTTCCTGTTGCATTTTAAAGATAGGTGGCAGAAAAAAAATATGGTTGTTTTTTTCTTAGCATTTTCTTCTACCAGATCTATTGTGTTATATTCTCCGACATTCAATTCACATTTCCACAAACTTCAAAGTATTTCCTTTCAAATGGTACCAAGAATATGCATATCCTTGCTTCAGGGCCTGATCTACAGGCAGTTAGATTTGGGTATGACATTTTAGGCAAAAATTGAAAAAACATACACAGCCTTTGAATCTATCACCGTGATGTAAATCATAGGAGGTCTCTGTAATGTCCTTTTTGATTGGATAAATCAAAAATGTACATGTTACACCCATTCCTCACTCCTAACTGCACTGTACTCACTAGGCATCAATAATCAAAATCAAATCTAACGTTATTTGTCACATGTTTCGCAAACAAAAGTTGTAGACTAAAAGTCAAATGCTTACTTATGTGCCCTTCCCAACAATGGAGAGAGAGATATAAAACGTAATAATAAATACAAAATGAGTAACGATAACTTGGCTATATACACGGTATACAAGTACCGAGGAGATATGCAGGGGTAATTGAGGTAGATACTGTATGTACTGTACATATAACTAGGAATAAAGTTACTAGGCAACAGGATAGATAAAACAGTAGCAGCAGTGTATGTGATGAGTCAAAAAAGTTAGTGCAAAAAGGGTCAATGCAGATAGTTAAATAGTTACCCGGACTAACTATCAGTCTTATGGCTTAGGGGGGTAAAATCTGTTCAGGGTCCTGTTGGTTTCAAACTTGCTGTGCAGTAGCAGAATGAACAGTATGACTCGAGTGGCTGGAGTCTGACAATTTTTAGGGCCTTCATCTGACACTGCCTGGTACAGAGGTCCTGGATGGCAGGGAGCTCAGCCCCAGTGATGTAATGGGCCGTACGCACTACCCTCGGTAGCGCCTTGCGGTCGGATGCTAAGCAGTTGAAATACCAAGCGGTGATGTAGCCAGTCAAGGGGCTTTCAATGGTGCAGCTGTAGAACTTTTTGGAGGATCTGAGGACGCATGCCAAATCTGAGGGGGAAGAGGGGTTGTCGTGCCCTCTTCATGACTGTGTTGGTGTTTGTGGACCATGATAGATCATCAGTGATGTGGACATCGAGGAGCTTGAAGCTTTCAACCCGCTCCACTACAGCCCCGTTGATGTGAATGGGGGCGTGCTCGGCCCTCCGTTTCCTGTCGCCCACGATCAGCTCCTTTGTCTTGATCACGTTGAGAGAGAGGTTGTTGTCCTGGCATCACACCGCCAGGTTTCTCACCTCCTCCCTATAGGCTGTCTCATCATCGTCGGCGATCAGGCTTCCCGCCGTTGTGTAGGCAGCAAACTTAATGATGGTGTTGGAGTCGTGGGTGAACAGGGAGTACAGGAGGGGTCTAAGCACACACCTGATGGGCCCCGTGTTGAGGGTCAGTGTGGCGGATGTGTTGTTGCCTACCCTCACCATCTGGGGGCGGCCCGCCAGGAAATCCATGATCCAGTTGCAGAGGGAGATATTTAGTCCCCTGGTCCGTAGCTTAGTTTTGCACTTTGTGGGCACTATTGTGTTGAACGCTGAGCTGTAGTCAATCAACAGCATTCTCACATAGGTGTTCCTCTTGTCCAGGTGGGAAAGGGCAGTGTGGAGCGCAATAGAGATTGCGTCATCTGTGGATCTATTCAGGCGGCATGCGAATTGGAGTGGGTCCAGGGTGTCTGGGATGATGGTGTTGATGTGAGCCATGACCAGCCTTTCAAAGCTACAGATGTGAGTGCCTCGGAGCGATAGTCTTGAAATAATAATAATAATAATATACTTTCTAAAGTGGGATTTGAACCTACAAACATCAAAATAATAATATACACTGCTCAAAAAAATAAAGGGAACACTTAAACAACACAATGTAACTCCAAGTCAATCACACTTCTGTGAAACCAAACTGTCCACTTAGGAAGCAACACTGATTGACAATAAATTTCACATGCTGTTGTGCAAATGGAATAGACAACAGGTGGAAATTATAGGCAATTAGCAAGACACCCCCAATAAAGGAGTGGTTCTGCAGGTGGGGACCACTGACCACTTCTCAGTTCCTATGCTTCCTGGCTGATGTTTTGGTCACTTTTGAATGCTGGCGGTGCTTTCACTCTAGTGGTAGCATGAGACGGAGTCTACAACCCACACAAGTTGCTCAGGTAGTGCAGCTCATCCAGGATGGCACATCAATGCGAGCTGTGGCAAGAAGATTTGCTGTGTCTGTCAGCGTAGTGTCCAGAGCATGGAGGCGCTACCAGGAGACAGGCCAGTACATCAGGAGACGTGGAGGAGGCCGTAGGAGGGCAACAACCCAGCAGCAGGACCGCTACCTCCGCCTTTGTGCAAGGAGGAGCAGGAGAAGCACTGCCAGAGCCCTGCAAAATGACCTCCAGCAGGTCACAAATGTGCATGTGTCTGCTCAAACGGTCAGAAACAGACTCCATGAGGGTGGTATGAGGGCCCGACGTCCACAGGTGGGGGTTGTGCTTACAGCCCAACACCGTGCAGGACGTTTGGCATTTGCCAGAGAACACCCAAGATTGGCAAATTCGCCATTGGCGCCCTGTGCTCTTCACAGATGAAAGCAGGTTCACACTGAGCACGTGACAGACGTGACAGAGTCTGGAGACGCCATGGAGAACGTTCTGCTGCCTGCAACATCCTCCAGCATGACCGGTTTGGCGGTGGGTCAGTCATGGTGTGGAGTGGCATTTCTTTGGGGGGCCGCACAGCCCTCCATGTGCTCGCCAGAGGTAGCCTGACTGCCATTAGGTACCGAGATGAGATCCTCAGACCCCTTGTGAGACCATATGCTGGTGCGGTTGGCCCTGGGTTCCTCCTAATGCAAGACAATGCTAGACCTCATGTGGCTGGAATGTGTCAGCAGTTCCTGCAAGAGGAAGGCATTGATGCAATGGACTGGCCCGCCCGTTCCCCAGACCTGAATCCAATTGAGCACATCTGGGACATGTCTCGCTCCATCCACCAACGCCACGTTGCACCACAGACTGTCCAGGAGTTGGCGGATGCTTTAGTCCAGGTCTGGGAGGAGATCCCTCAGGAGACCATCCGCCACCTCATCAGGAGCATGCCCAGGCGTTGTAGGGAGGTCATACAGGCACGTGGAGGCCACACACACTACTGAGCCTCATTTTGACTTGTTTTAAGGACATTACATCAAAGTTGGATCAGCCTGTAGTGTGGTTTTCCACTTTAATTTTGAGTGTGACTCCAAATCCAGACCTCCATGGGTTGATAAATTGGATTTCCATTGATTATTTTTGTGTGATTTTGTTGTCAGCACATTCAACTATGTAAAGAAAAAAGTATTTAATAAGATTATTTCTTTCATTCAGATCTAGGATGTGTTGTTTAAGTGTTCCCTTTATTTTTTTGAGCAGTATATTTCACTATGACAGCTTATAGCAATTGTTATGATGCACTATAAGTAGAAAAGTAGGGAGTAGCGCATTATGAAGAGGGTATTTATAGGTAGTGTTGCCAAAAACATTTATCATCTTCTGCACACCTTTGGCACGTATGTATTCTAGGAAGTAATTTCCTTTCCATCACAAATTGCGTAATTGTTTACAATTATCCCAGAGCCTGCAATTTCTCCATGACAATTAGTTGTAATGATCAGATGATAGATCTGGGCTCATTTCAGACTGATGGGGACCAATTGGACTGGATGTTCAACTAATATGCACGGATATTAGCACTTGAAATCTCTCTGGAACTCTAACATATAACTAACATATAATCCTAGTATATCTGGAGTATATACACAGACAGCATCAAACATAGTACTAATTCAGTTCTGTTTAGTTCAGTGAATATCAGTATTTGGTCCTTAGATCGTGTATTGTAGATACAGACACGGACTTGTTTTATTGTGTTAGTAATGTGAACCATGTATCGCAGTAGAAGGTAGATGGGGGTAGCTAGCGATAGAGCTATGCATTGTCCTTATTATTCTGAGTCTGCTGACATACTGTTTCGTACATTTCTTAGAAGACATGCGTACTGTGCTTTTAGTCCCAGGTGCAGAGTAAACTCAATAATGAAGGTAAACATGGGAGATTGCATTATATAAAACCGTATTATTCAAGTGTGTGGGTACCATTGTTTACTATTGTACGAAGAGAGTTCACAAAAAAGAGGGATAGCACATTGAATATGGGCATACAACACAGAAATGAATTGGGAACAAAGTGCATACAGGAAGCCAGTGAAAATACCTTCTGACAAGCAATACATACAGTATCTTGTTAGTCTGAAAAGCTAAAAGTATATTTTGATGTGGTAATATTTGCTTCCATCTCATTTTCTTACCAAACGTCACATATAAATGGGAGTGTTGTGAAACAGAGACTACTGTATGCACAAGAATAAAAATTCACAAAACATGCACACACACCCACACTCCACCCGTTAACTCTAACAGTTTCCCTAATCACCCTTTAACTGCATCATCTGTTGTGGTCAGTGTGCGGGAGAGGAGAGGTGAGAGGCCCGGGAAGCACACAGTCCTTCTTAATGTAATGTGTTCAGAGACGGCCCAGGGCAGACATGGGTGAGGTGGCCCCTGCCAGGCTCAGCATACACACGTATCCCTAGTCACAGCCCTAGCTCCCCTTATAGTTTAATGGCTGGTCGTTATGCATACACGGAGGTTGGGGAAGTTGGATTGTGGGGTTCTTATTGGCATTCTTAATCAGCTCCTAATTGAAAGGTAGCTATAAAAGCTGCAGGTGGTCCCCGGAACCTTGCTGGCTCTAATTGGCTGCCCACAGTGAGCGGGGAACTGCCGTTGGTTAAGCCGGTGAGTGGTGAGTCACTGGTCGCCATGTGGCATTGCCTCTGTTCCTGGCCTGCCCGGTAACACCTTTCCTCTTTCCACAGAAACTGTCCTATGAATAGAGCCAGGAGTTTGAAGACCCTGGAATCAAACCATGGTCTGTAGTGACACCTCTAGCACTGAGATGCGGTCAAAGGCACTGCATCTCAGTGCTAGAGGCATCACTACAGACCCTGGTTCGATATCAGGCTGTATCACAACCGGACGGGATTGGGAGTCCCATAGGGCGGTGCACAAGTGGCCCAGCGTCGTCCGGGTTAGGGTTTGGCAGGGGTAGGCCGTCATTGTAAATATGAATTTGTACTTAACTGACTTGCCTAGTTCAATAAAGGTTAAATAAAAAAAATATAAAAAAATCAACCATGTCCTATGACTAGAGCCAGTAGTTTTAAGACATCCACCATGTCCTATGACTAGAGCCAGTAGTTTTAAGACATCCACCATGTCCTATGACTAGAGACAGTAGTTTTAAGACATCCACCATGTCCTATGACTAGAGACAGTAGTTTTAAGACATCCACCATGTCCTATGACTAGAGACAGTAGTTTTAAGACATCCACCATGTCCTATGACTAGAGACAGTAGTTTTAAGACATCCACCATGTCCTATGACTAGAGACAGTAGTTTTAAGACATCCACCATGTCCTATGACTAGAGACAGTAGTTTTAAGACATCCTCCATGTCCTATGACTAGAGCCAGTAGTTTTAAGACATCCACCATGTCCTATGACTAGAGCCAGTAGTTTTAAGACATCCACCATGTCCTATGACTAGAGCCAGTAGTTTTAAGACATCCACCATGTCCTATGACTAGAGACAGTAGTTTTAAGACATCCACCATGTCCTATGACTAGAGACAGTAGTTTAAGACATCCTCCATGTCCTATGACTAGAGACAGTAGTTTTAAGACATCCACCATGTCCTATGACTAGAGACAGTAGTTTTAATACATCCACCATGTCCTATGACTAGAGCCAGTAGTTTTAAGACATCCACCATGTCCTATGACTAGAGCCAGTAGTTTTAAGACATCCACCATGTCCTATGACTAGAGCCAGTAGTTTTAAGACATCCACCATGTCCTATGACTAGAGACAGTAGTTTTAAGACATCCTCCATGTCCTATGACTAGAGACAGTAGTTTTAAGACATCCACCATGTCCTATGACTAGAGACAGTAGTTTTAAGACATCCACCATGTCCTATGACTAGAGACAGTAGTTTTAATACATCCACCATGTCCTATGACTAGAGCCAGTAGTTTTAAGACATCCACCATGTCCTATGACTAGAGCCAGTAGTTTAAGACATCCACCATGTCCTATGACTAGAGCCAGTAGTTTGTGCTGACCCCAAGACTTGACTGAACCCACCTGTAGCCTACAGTACAACTAGGTCCCAGAGTTCTCCCTGGTTCAGATCATGAAGCACTCAGGATAAACACTGAGCAACCCAACCTTGTCCATGACCTTGACAGCTAACAAACATTAGCATATTGACTGTGTCTATACACTAAGTTGCCTCACTCATTGTAGCTTTCGTGTGTTGCTGTGAAGGATTTACAGTATCTCTAGCTGATATTTACACGCCCTTCCTGTGTCAGGTCTAGACTTCGTCGGCGTCAGTACGCCTGAGCTACACCTCAAGGCTCCAGAAAGGACAGGTACTTTTTCATGGAATAACGCCAGTGACCTGTGGCACCACATACAGTTGGTGTGTATGTGTGTGTATGTGTGTGTATGTGCGTGCGTGCGCGCGTGTGTATGTGTGTGTATGTGCGTGCGTGCACAGTGCAGTTCCACCGATCGATCCCTATACTCAATTAAGGCCGGTAATGTTTTAACAATTAAGGCCGGTAATGTTTTAATCAATGGCCCTGTAAAAATATGACACAGAGCTATCATTACTGTGGCTGTCAATTTATGACAAACGGCCATCTAATTGGCAATATGTAAACACTGCATATGATAAAGAAAGGCTGGGCTGGATCAATAGCATTGATTTGGGCTGGCATTAAACAAACCACAGAGCACAGAGGAGAATTAGAGTCAGCTGAATTAGCTTCCTGACAGGTTTATGTCTTTGTTAAAAAAAAGGACAGGAGGTCGAGGTTGGCTATGTTTGTTGTACCATAAGTACAGGTTTAGCATTATATTCCACGGATTTTAGCTGTCTGCCAGTGTATTATATTAGGAGGTTTACGTCTAGGTAAGATGGAAATGTTGAGGTTAGTAACGATATCAGCCACTGGAAGTCTATTAGGATGTTTACGTCTTTGTCAGAGGGAAAGGTGGTACGTTTGTTATGTTGTTGTTACCATAATTACAGGTGTTACCAACACCGAGAGATGATGTGGAAAACATCACTGCTTGTCAACTCATAATGTTCATGGTTCCATAAACAAATAAAATCTCATTTAAAAAAGAAACAGTACGGTATGTGATCAATATGCTATCCATATGATCTGCATAGTAAGGTAGTCTGTCCAAAAGCACCGACACACTATAATCCATGCTGCATGCTGCGCCTCTCTGTGTGGGTTCGTATGTGTGTCTAAGTGCATGCATGCATAGTGTGTACACACAATCCACTCCAGACTGTGCCTGCCCACTGTCCTTGTACTGCTCTGTGGAGCAACCCTCAGCAGCTCGACAGCGTGTATCAAAGTGTCAACCCTCTGAAGCGTACTGTGTCACCCAGGCCTTTGCATCGCGGCAGGGGGCTAGAGTTCAGTTGAGTTGAGTTGGAGGGAGGGGGAAACACTAACATTCAACAGTGAGTAGCCACCACTGGGGCTCGCTGGGAATAGCTAGTGTAGCAGCTAGCGTAGCGCGCTAACATCACCCCAGGAGATTAGTTTGGCAGGCAGGAAAGTTAGCATTCGCGGGGGCTGGGTCTTTGAAGGAGAGGAAACAATGAAAAGAGAAAAGTGGGGGGCCGCTGTGTGCCCGGAGAGAGAGCCAATGAGATGCTGCTCGACTGCTGGGCCCCTGGAGAGCGAGCCAATGAGATGCCACCAGGAGGGCGACCATTGCTTCTGCTACAATGCCAACGGAATGACTCGCTACAAAAAGTTTGGGATGGAAAGAAAAAGTGGGAATGGGAGGGAGGGCTTTTGTGCAGTGCTTAGGCCTGAGTCTAGGAGAGTATGTTGGGTCAGAGGAACTATCTGTGCAGAATATACCCAGTGAACATATCATAATGAAGAAATATGGGTATCTTCCTAGCCCTGTTTACATGTGCTATTCACACACACTTTAGAGTCAACTCACAGCTCGATGTGTGAATAGGCGAAGCGTGAACAGAATAAGCATCTTTAACAAAGCAGAAAACAAAAAAAGTCATTCACCAAGACAAATGGGATAGGTTTAAATGAATGGCAGGCCACTGTTTAAAATGAGAAAGCGATGCCAGTGGGAACATCACTTGTGTAATCAATACAGCTTGTCCTGTCTCCCGGTTTAATTAAATTAGGATCCCCTCAAGAAGAGTTTTTTGGCGTTTATGACTGCTTTAAAAGACTAATGAACTTGTGTGCCTTGTAGTAATTAGCTTTTGGCCCTTGCCTTGCCTTTTGTTGAGAGAAAGAGCAAAGAGGCTTACTCCCTATGGCTGTCAGACCTAGGTTGACATAGAATGAGTATTCTTTTAAATAGCTGCACGTGATTGAGCTTGCCTGGAGTATTGGAACCAATGGAATAGTTCCAAAAGTGCAAACCCCGCCCATTTGGCAGTAAAAAAGCTTTCATATTTGAACGCAGGTCTGATGGTGTAAGTCCACCCTGACTTTCAAGACTGTCTGAAGCTCCATTTTCTAACATTTTACCAAATAGCAAAGAAAATGCCCTTCAGACATGCTTGCATGCGGGGGCGTGAACGAGTGTACATTTCTGGGTGAAGGGTAGAGAATCGGAATGCAACTAGAGTATCCATTTTCTCTATAGCCTTCTCAAATGCATCTCCCTCTCTCCTTCTCTCTCTCTTGACACCGTCATTAGTATTTCTCCCATGAAATGGCTCCTGCCTGCTTTCATATTGAGCCAAGGCCCAAAGTTGGTGGAGGACAAAGATTTGCTTTGAGTAAGTCTTTATCAGCCTCTCTCTAGCTGCAGGCTCTGAGCCTTGCCTCCTGCTGGTCTACCCAGCGAGCCACCCGCATCCCTCCATCTTTGAACCTCTCTCTATCCCGCTATCCTCCTCTTTCTCTCTTTCCTCGAATAAATAAATATATTAATCAAACAGTGGTTGAGAGGGAAAACAAATAATGAAGAACCACATTTTAAATTCAATTATTAGAGATGTAATACAATGAAGAAAGGTAATGACTGCAGATTGGGCTTGTTTGTCTCTGGGGTTTTCGTCAGCACAGCACCACACTATGGTACACAGTACAGACAACAGTACTTCACAACACAACACAACACCATATCTAAAAGCTCTTCAGACACAGTCCTCTCTCAGCCAGGTGGGTCGTAATAAACAATGTCACATTGACAGTGGGATGAAAAGAGAGAGATGAAGAGAGAGATGTAGGAAGGGAAGAGCAAGGAGGCAGAGGAGGGAAGAAGGGAGAGACGGATGGGGTAAAAGAGTGAAAATGAACCTGGGCACTGCTGCGTCTTCACTGTTGAAAGGATGCTTCCGGGAGACAGCGAGATAGACAGACAGAGAACCGACACACAAACACACAGAGAGGAAGCTCTCCTCGCCGTCAGAAGACCTGAGCGCTCCCCACCCAACCTTTATTGATTTCCTCTCCTCACAGGCACCGGTTAGTCTCCCCTGAACAGCCCATCAAACAGCATGCCTCTTTTATGTCATTATGGTACAGACGAGGCCCCCTCTCTCTGTTCATTTCAATGATTCATTTGTATTGGGAAAGCACAAGACATTTCGCCCTTAATTAACAAATTGCAATATATTATTAACTTGTCGACGCAGAGCGCTCCCCTGAAACACTTCGCAGTAGGGGAGTGGGAGGAGGGGTTATTTAGGGAGATGGGAGATGCTCTCACAAGCAAACTATGTTGAGGAAAATCAAGTGTGATCGTTATTTTTTTTTCTAACTTAGTTTTCTTCCCGGGCTGGTTAAATGATGCCGCTATTAACGTGAAGAGTCTTCATTAAAAGGTGTATTAAAATCAGGTCCTTTATATTGGGTTTATTGGTTTGGGACTTTGAATTAAAGACTTTCTCCACAGGAGGCTACCTGGTCCTTTGACTCTCCTAGAAGCACCACACAAGGAAGTGGTTGTGAGCTCATATTGTTCTACAGCATTAGTGTCAACCTCATTCCATGGAGGGCCTAGTGTCTGCTGGTTTTAGTTTTTTCCTTTCAATTAAGACCGAGACAACCAGGTGAGGGGAGTTCCTTACTAATTAGTGGCAATCGGCACTCCGTGGAATGAGTTTGACACGTGTTCTACAGGAAGGAGCCCCTTGGGGCAATTGGCACAGTATTGTTAGAGAGAGAGAAAAATAGAATACTCATTGACATAAAGAGAAACCCGACTGACAGAAAGAAAGTAAGAAAGAAAGAGATGGAGGGAGAGAGAGAGATCGAGAGAGAAAGAGCAAGAGCAAGAGAGGGAGTCAAAAAGAAAGATGGAGAGAAAAAGAGACCATGCATCCAAATAGCATGAAATCTCAGGCAAATGTCAAGTAGAAATGGCGAGAGCAGGGTGATTTGGCGCTTCTACACTTCCACACTCGCACATTTCCATCCAAATGCCAGAAAAGAAGGCAAATCAAAGAGCCGAGCCAAGGAGTTATCACTACTGGACACATAGACAGGACGGATGCACTAGAAAAAGAGCAGAAAAGAGAGACAGAGAGACAGAGAGACAGAGAGACAGACAGAGAGAGAGAGAGAGATACAGTCGATAACCAGGAAGAGAGAGGCTCTCCTCTCGCCACGTTTCGATGGGGAAGCTACACTTTGGAAAGATCAAAGTGGCTTTGTAATTACCATAGTTTTCCTCACGGGAAGGATTCAGATGTGATAGATGGAATTCACAGGATTACTTCCATATAGGTGCTACCTTCAGGGAAAAGACAAAACCTTCATGAGTGGAGAACACTTGGAGTTCCCAACAAAGGCATATCTGGGATATGTATTAATCAGTGGTGGAAAAAGTACCCAATTGTCATACTTGAGTAAAAGTAAAGATACAGTGCATTAAGAAAGTATTCAGACCCCTACACTTTATCCACATTTTGTAACATTACAGCCTTGTTCAAAAATTGATTAAATAAAACATTTTCCTCATCAATCTACACACACAATACCCCACAATGACAAAGCAAATTTTATTTTATTTTTTTAAACATTTTTGCAAAAGTATTACAAATAAAAAACATGAGTATTCAGTCCCTTTGCTATGAGACTCGAAATGAAGCTCAGGTGCATCCTGTTCCCATTGATCATCCTTGAGATGTTTATACAACTTGAGTCCACCTGTGGTACATTCAATTGATTGGACATGATTTGGAAAGAAACACACCTGTCTATATAAGGTCCCACAGTTGACAGTGAATGTCACAGCAAAAACCAAGTCATGAGGTTTAAGTAATTGTCCGTAGAACTCCAAGACAGGATTGTGTTGAGGCACAGATCTGGAGAAGGGTACCAAAAAATGTCTGCAGCATTAAAGGTCCCCAAGAACACAGTGGCCTCCATCATTCTTAAATGGAAGAAATGTGGAGCCACTAAGACTCTTCCTAGAGCTGGCAACCCGTCCTAACTGAGCAATCAGGGAGAAGGGACTTGGCCAGGGAGGTGACCAAGAACCCGATGGTCACTCTGACAGAGCTCCAGAGTTCCTCTGTGGAGATGGGAGAACCTTCCTGAAGGACAATCATCTCTGCAGCACTCCACCAATCAGGCCTTTACGGTAAAGTGGTCAGACGGAAGCCACTCCTCAGTAAAAGGCATATGACAGCCCGCTTGAAGTTTGCCAAAAGGCACCTAAAGGACTCGCAGACCATGAGAAACAAGATTCCCTGGTCTGATGAAACCGATATTGAACTTTTTGGCTTGAATGCCAAGCGTCACGTCTGGAGGAAACATGGCACCATCCCTACGGTGAAGCATTTTGGTGGCAGCATCATGCTGTGGGGATGTTTTCAGCAGCAGGAACTAGGAAACTAGTCAGGATCGAGGGAAAGATGAACGGAGCAAAGTACAGAGAGATCCTTGATGAAAACCTGCTTCAGAGGACTTAGGACCTCAGACTCGGGTGAAGGTGCACCTTCCAACAGGACAACAACCCTAAGCACACAGCCAAGACAGTGCAGGAGTGGCTTCGGGACAGGTCTTTGAATGGCCTTGAGTGGCCCAGCCAGTGTCCGGACTTGAACCCGATCTAACATCTCTGGAGAGACCTGAAAATAGCTGTGCAGCGACACTCCCCATCCAACCTGACAGAGCTTGAGAGGATCTGCAGAGAAGAATGGGAGAAACTCCCCAAATACAGGTGGCCAAGCTTGTAACGTCATAACCTAGAAGACTCGAGGCTGTAATCGCTGCTAAAGGTACTTCAACAAAGTACTGAGTAACGGGTCTGAATACTTATGTAAATGTGATATTCTATTTTTTTTTTATTTCTACATTTCTAAAAACAGTTTTTGCTTTGTCATTATGGGTTATTGTGTGAAAATTGATGAGGATTTTTTTTTTAAAATACATTTTAGAATAAGGCTGTAACGTAACAAAATGTGGAAAAAGTCAAGCGGTCTGAATACTTTCCGAAGGCACTGTTCTTTAATAGATAATGACTGAAGTAAAAGTGAAAGTCACCCAGTAAAATACTATTTGAGTAAAAGTCTAAAAGTATTTGGTTTGAAATATACTTAAGTATCAAAAGTACAAGTAATAATATAAATAATTTCAAATTCCATATATTAAGCAAACCAAACGGCACCATTTTCTTGTTTTTTACATTTATGTATAGCCAGGGGTGCACTCCAACACTCAGACATCATTTACAAACGAAGCATGTGTGTTTAGTGAGTCCGCCAGATCAGAGGCAGTAGAGATGACCAGGGTTGTTCTCTTGATAAATGTGTAAATCGGACCATTTTCCTGTCCTGCTAAGCATTCAAAATGTTTAGTTCACCTTTATTTAACCAGGTAGGCAGTTGAGAACAAGTTCTCATTTAGAACTGCGACCAGGCCAAGATAAAGCAAAGCAGTGCGACAAAAACAACAACAGAGTTGCACATAAACAAACGTACAGTCAATAACAGAAAAGAAAAATAGAAAAATCTATGTACAGTGTGTGCAAATGTAGAAGATTAGGAAGGTAGGCAATAAATAGGCCCTAGAGGCGAAAATAATTACAATTTAGCATTAATACAGGAGTGATAGATGTGCAGATTTTTTAATTATTTTTATTTCACCTTATTTATTTATTTTATTTAAATGTACTTTTGGGTGTTAGGGAAAATGTTTTGTGTAAAATGTACATCATTTTCTTTAGAGCTGTAGTGAAGGAAAAGTAAAAGTTCTCAAAAATATAAATAGTACATTACAGATACCCCCAAAAAATACTTAAGTAGTGTCACGACTTCCACCGAAGGTGGCTCCTCTCCCTGTTCGGGCGGCATTTTGTTTTGTGCGGGTTTGTTTGCGTTTTCCTGTCTTTGGTTTTGGGTGGCGTATATTTTGTTCATTGTTTTTAACAGGTGTTTTTTCCTAGACTATGTTCTCGTGATTTTGTGGACTGCTATTTAGTCTGTGCCTGTTGTGTTTGATGAACTGTTAATAAATACGCCTTCTCCGTATTTACTCCTCTCCTGCGCCTGACTTCTACACCCACCTCTCCTAGAGAAACCTGACAAGTAGTACTTTCAAGTTTTTTTATTTAAGTACTTTACACTGGTATTAATGTACAGCATGCATATTGCACTTCAACCTGCTCATTTAAATACATCCAAGTATAATCTCAGAGAAAACATGAGGATATTATTGAAGAGGATGTTTATTGTATCTATTATTTAGATTTTTCTATGAATATCACAATCTTTGTCACACACACACACAAACACTAGAGAGAGAGAGCCAACAGCCAACAGCCAGTGACAACCACAACAGCAGATGCTTTGTCACCATGGCCACAGAGTGTTTCTATCTTCCTCCATCCTGATCCTGACCGCTCTTAATTCACGCCGTTGATTCAGATTGACAGACGATGATGCACGTCTGTCTGTGACTGTGTCGGCTGGAACAATATTTGATGCCGCACAACGGATCAAAGCGGTGTTGACGTGATCGTATAATGCCTCCCTCCCTCTCACTCTCTGTGTGTGTGTGTGTGTGTGTGTGTGTGTGTGTGTGTGTGTGTGTGTGTGTGTGTGTGTGTGTGTGTGTGTGTGTGTGTGTGTGTGTGTGTGTGTGTGTGTGTGTGCTCTATGAATAATAATCCTACATGAGATTACAATTACAGCCCTGTGTCTGCTTCTTAACCCCGGCTCTCGTTAACCGAGGCCCCTGTGTCGTCGTACTGTAAGTCCCACAAACAGCTGGTAATTACTGTCTCCACTTCTCAGGGACACAGGTAGCACTCCACCACCCTTCCCTCTTTGCCTTAGAGTGGTTGGCATCTACTAAGAGGATGCATTCTCGGGTAGGTCGAGGCCAGGGACGTGAGCTGATTATTGTTGTCATAAGTGTTATGTGAAATGGATGATGTGAAGAGATGATTATGTACTCACAAGGGTTCAAATATTAACCATTGTTTAAAATACCTTAGCTTGCCTAGTGCAATGGAGCCCACGTTTTAAAACCTCATACATCTGCCACTTGAGGTAGGAATGAACACAAGTTAATGGAGAGCTAACGTTAGCCCAAAATGCTAACATACTGTAACAAACAAGGACGTACAAAAGGTGGATTGCTGTGATCATCAAAGAACTTCTCCTGAGGTAAAAAAAAACAGTTTGAGGGTAAAAAGTCAGAAAACTACAGCTTTACAAAGACCGCAATGCGTTCAAATACTGAACTAAAAGCAACAACAAAAGCAACAAGAGTGAGTATGAACTAAAAGCACACACAAGAGAGAGAGCGTGATCAGCGTCAGAGCCCCAGGGGATTGTCAGTCATGATCACACTTAGGGACTGTTACCACAGACACTGTCAGAGCTGTTACCGTGATACCACTGGAGTCAGCCTCACTACAGCCGCTCTACCCCACGGTGCCATTATCCCACAATTCAATGCACCGGCGTAGCCCCGGTCAGAGCGAGCTCACTCGGCTTGCCTCTTTGCTGATGGGGATGTTGGACTCTCACAAAAACACACACGTGAACGCACACACACACACACACACACACACACACACACACAACTCAACCTCTATTTCTACAGCAAAGCTCTGGCAGTACTGTACAGCACCAGCACAATGTGGATAATGTACAATACACCTGTGATATGGAGAGGTAGAAAAATATATTGATTTGCTCACTTTCAGGAGATCTGATGAGAAGCTAGGTCTCAGCGTTCCCCCTGGCATGGGAAAAACAACACACCAATGTCAGATCACACAACAGTTTTTTGGGGGGGGGCGCTGCAACATTATGACAGGTGAAATATTGATTCCTCCCTAGCATAGTGTGAACACACACACAGCAACATTGCAGAAAGTCTTCTTTGGTTAACTTTTTGAGGTGAAGTCATGTCAGGCTGCCATGGTGTGTGTGTGTCTGTGTGTGTTCTTATGGGTTCAGCTGGTGCATCGCTGTGGAGTGAACCCTTTGGTTCACACCTTGTCAGCCTGGGTTAGGGCAACAACACTCTTTCTCCTCAGCCGTTGGACAGTACAATACCACACAGAGATGTAAGATCCACTCTGAAACAACTAAACAACGTCCAATCAGAGCAAACCAACCCCACACCCTGATTACCGCACAATAAATATCCCTTGGATTCACATGCTGTTCTGTAAGTGTATGATTATGATGTATCGCTTCTTCGTCGAAGTCCAAAGCTGGTTTTGCCATTATCAATAGATTCCTCTTCATTGTGTAGAGCCCAAGCCTCACACAATCACCCATGCATTAAACTAACAATTCATCATTTTACCCCGGACTTCGTTCTCCATACATTTACACGCAACCACAGAAGTACATATTATAGTGTTATACTTTTCCCCATTATGGCAACTTCACAAAACAAAATGGATGCTCACTGGTTAGGTTACAAACTAAAGAGGAGGCCCAAAGACTGCAATAAAAATAACTTTAATAATCAGAATGTTGCTCTAAGGAGGCCCGTAGACTGCCTATAGAGGAATTAGCTAAAGAGACACTTTAAGACGGCATCTTTAAGTCAAGCAGCTTGTTCTCCATCTCCCTGCTTGAGGGCCCACTCCAGAACGTTCCCCGGCACAGCCATTACCATCTGGTGCATCTGAGAGCTACTGTAAGAGTGGAGAGCCGACAACGGACCAGCAGGCACATAGCTTCTCAGTTTATAAATAGTGTCTCATTGAGTAGGGAAAACAAAATGGCCACCAATGCTCCGGAGTACAATGGGGTCAGTTAGACAATTCCCAAGGAGGAGAGGAAGGGAAAGAGGGAGAGGTGAGGGAGATGCCAAGAGGGATATAGAGAAATAGGTACAGAGTGAGAAATAGAGGGAGGAGGGATGAGAGAGCCAGAGGACCTAAATAAGTGTGACACAAATGTCAGTTCTGAGGGAAAGGCAGTCGGGAGGAGCGTCTCGCTTTGGGGAGTGAGGTGTTGGAATCAATCGCATCCACAGAATATACTGGGGAAGGTCAAACCGAAGCACATATGATGATTGATGGCGATGTGAAAACCTCACACGTTTGCACAAAAAGAGGGGAAGAAAAGAGAAAACCTACTGTAGTCCATCCACCGACAGATTCATTTTCATCTGACGCATGGCCGACATTTTTCACTTCTTCCTTACAGTAAGTGTCTCTCCCGCACTTCTGCCTGCGAAGGCAAAGACAGAGCCTGAGCCCAGTGTGCTTAGGGATTGGTGGCAGCGATATCCCAGAGCTCTACAGAGAGGCTGGAGGATACATCAGACACAATCGCATTAGATCTGATATGAGGAAGAAGGACGGAGAAGTGTGTGTGTGTGTTTTCAGTCTTTAAAAAGTGTATACAGTGGTTTCTAAGCCCCTGGTCGTATGCCACAGCACGGAACAGCCCACTAAGAAAATTGCTGCTGAAAGTCAATGGAGCCATCGGAGATTGTAAAATGTCTCCCGTCTGGAATAATTGAATTTAAGGCTTAGGTGATTAGGCTGTCTTTTTAAACACCAGTGGAGGGGTGTTTTAAAGCACCCCAAGTGCCACAATCTACCATTGGTTTTTGAGGAATATACTGGCTTAAAGGGATGAGGGCCAAGAGTGAGGACATACCAGGTGGACACACACACACACACACACACACACACACACACACACACACACACACACACAGCTTCACTTATTACCCATTCCTGATTAGGTGCAATAAAATAAAATAAAAACAGTGGTTTAAATATCCCATCAGATAACGATTTCCACATCGGGTGTAATAACTTAGAAGAGCACAACACAACAGTGAATTAAAGCTGACATATCACACCCTGCTTTGTTATTGGTAACGTCAGTCTGTCCCGCTCATTCTTCCTGCTTTGTTATTGGTGACGTCAGTCTGTCCCACTCTTTCTTCCTGCTTTGTTATTGGTAACGTCAGTCTGCCCCGCTCATTCTTCCTGCTTTGTTATTGGTGACGTCAGTCTGTCCCGCTCATTCTTCCTGCTTTGTTATTGGTGACGTCAGTCTGTCCCGCTCTTTCTTCCTGCTTTGTTATTGGTGACGTCAGTCTGTCCCGCTCTTTCTTTCTGCTTTGTTATTGGTGACGTCAGTCTGCCCCGCTCTTTCTTCCTGCTTTGTTATTGGTGACGTCAGTCTGTCCCGCTCATTCTTCCTGCTTTGTTATTGGTAACGTCAGTCTGCCCCGCTCATTCTTCCTGCTTTGTTATTGGTGACGTCAGGCTCTCCTTCTCTTTCTTCCTCTTCATTTCCTCAACAATACGTCAAAAAAATGAAAAAGATTGGAGACATTTAAAACGTAAAGGTCAACAATGAATCAGGAAGCACAACAGACGCCGGAGGTGTGATTTCAGTCTTTCAGCGTCCGTGAGCTCCGTTAAAGGTATCAGTCAGACCGTGGCGAATAGAACAGAGGCAGGCTTCTCCCTTATCTGCCACGGCCATACCTTTCAGATGATAGAAGCCCGGGCATGTTAGATGTACTTAGGCCCCTCAAAGTGGCTCGTCCTGATCAAAAGAGGCACCATTATAACGCTACATCAAAACGATCGACCAACCACCGCTGCAGATAAACACCTCTTATCTCAGAGAACTGCTACACCATGCAGGCCTTGTGTCCGACAGCATAAAGTGACAGAAAGAAAACAATGGCAAAATGAAATATGCAGTTGTACAGCAATCGCTCTATTTTATCCCTCTACTCTTTTTTTATTTTTAGGGGGGTTACCCCCTTTTTCTCCCAGTTTCAGTTACGATCTTGTCTCATCGCTGCAACTCCCCAATGGGCTTGGAAGAGGCAAAGGTTGAGTCATGAGTCCTCCGAAACATGACGGCGCCAAACGACTCTGGGCCAATTGTGCACCGCCCTATGGGACTCCCAGTCACAGCCGGTTGTGATATAGCCTGGGATCGAACCCGGGTCTGTAGTGACGCTTCAATCTAGACAGCTGTACCACTCGGGAGGCCCTCTATCCCTCCATGCTATCGCTCCAAACTATCCCTCCAAGCTATCCCTCCATGCTATCCTTCCAAGCTATCCCTCCATGCTATCGCTCCATGCTATCCTTCCAAGCTATCCCTCCATGCTATCGCTCCATGCTATCGCTCTTTTGAAGCCCCTGAGCTCAAACACAGCCACTAAACTGCTTCCCATTAGGAGGCCAGATATGTGCAATAAAAAAGCCCTGTGCTGCAAAGACACTAGTTACCCAAATGTTACATTCTGTCTCTGAGCCCATTAGTTTTTAGTTAGAACAATTGGGAATAATACAATACTAGACCATCTTGCTCCTTCTTAATGATCCTTTCTAAGAGTAACAACCAAACATTACTAGTACATTAGCTGCATGAAATTTAAGAACTCGCTTTGAGAACTTTTAGTGCATAGACACATTTGTAACTCTTCAGAGCTTGAAAACCTAGGTTGATGTTTATGTGGGACAGCAGATCGTAATCAAGTAATAGCCCTTTAGCTTCATAGAAACAAGGTTGTGTAAGCTAAGTCTCTGTTTAAAAAATATACTTGTTTACCATGTAGTCCATTAACAGGGTCGGAGAGCAATCTCCCAAAAGAAAATGTTATGTACAGCTCATAACTAACTCTCACACTTAATCTACAGTATATTCTATCTTAGTTTTCCTACTGCCAAACACTTACTATAAGACTTGCCTTTGCCTGCTGCAATGCCATTCCCCTTTGACAAAGTCAAACTAACTAATCCTTCGACAAACATCCTACAATAGTTTTTATGAAGTAATCAAACCTACGACAGGAGAAGGGAAATAAAATTAAATAATTAAGCGCGCGGTGCCACAAGTATTCTCCAAGGTTAAGATTATTTCAGTTTTATTGACTCTGCTGTCAGCGGCGGGGGAAAAGACAGGGAGAAAAGGAGGAGGTCGGTGGAGATTTCTGTTGAGTTTCGATTGCGGAGGAGAGCCATAGAGCCATATTCCAATAACATGGTAGGATTTACTGTAACCCTTCGACCTTTAAAGGGCTCCTGATGGGCGGACTGTAGAAACAGAGATATCGGGGAGGGATATCATCTTTCCGTTATTAATAAGCTATGGCAGCAGGGATTTGCATGAGTCTACCTACTGCAAGGCTGCGACATATATAAGCCCAGGGATGACACTCTATGGGGTGGCCATTTTAAAGTGAATGGAATATTAAATAACCACATACTTCTCTGAAATCAAGTGCTTTGTTTTTATCAGAATGTATTTTCATGGCCTGAATGTTCATGTTTTTGTTTATGTTACTGGTTGAACAAAGAGAACAGCGCAAAGTTGAAAATATGATTGTTTTTTTTCTTCATAGAAATGTCTCACAAATGAGAGTAAGTTCACAAAGCCTGTGGTATCTATTTAGGCAGTTCTTTGAGTACTGAATTATCTGGAAGCTTTTATTTCTTTTTTTTAAGAAACCCCACTCCAGTGTTGAAATAACACATTGCTATGGCAACGGACAGTTTGGGGTTTTACTTCGAACAAAAGCCTAGTAGTGAAGACTAGCTTCTATTCCTCAGAGCTACTGTACTCCACTCCGGCTCTAGCGATGATGATGACATAAAAATGGCCTTTTGCCGTGTTGCGGCTATTGTCATCCTGTCTCGTTCTGCTTGTTCCACGGGCCCATTTCCCTGACAGCCATGGCTAAAGCACTTAGCCGGCGTTAGTGACATACTCTTTTCGTCCCCCAGCCGCGCCGGCGTAACAGTGCCTTTGTCTGCGAGTGTGGCCGCCGCCGCCACAAAAGGGGGGGAAACGGGGGGAAAGAAAAAAGGATTAGGCCGCATCGATTTTCACCAGCAGAACACCTCGGATGAAATCTACCTCGGAGACCAAAGGGAGGAAAATCATTACGGTCTCATGGTTCTTTAGAGGGGTCAAAGGGAGAGAGATGTGAAGAGAGGAGGATAGAGAGAAGAAAGAGAGGAATGATGGGTCTGTGCACTGCCCATACAGTCACTGTCATGAAGGGTTTGCTTAGCCACGTGCTGTTCTGTGGGATGAGGCCATTCTATACTGTAACTGTGGATGGTGTCTGTGTGACTGACTGGCTTTGAACCTGGGCCTCCTGCACGCCCTAACACCATGTTAGTCACCTGAGCTAAAGCCTAGGCATTAGCATGGGGAGATAATGCAAGTCTCCAGGTGTCAGGCAAGGTTGCTCATCATACGAGCGTGGTCCACCAAACCACCAAATACAGTTCACTAGGTACTACTCTTTCTTGAAGTTTGATCAACCCTTTCATCCTTGCCATTTTAGCCCTCAACTTCCTGCCCAGGCTCTACAAAACGGTTAGCTATTTAGCCCTCAACTTCCAGCCCAGGCTCTACAAAACGGTTAGCTATTTAGCCCTCAACTTCCAGCCCAGGCTCTACAAAACGGTTAGCTATTTAGCCCTCAACTTCCAGCCCAGGATCTACAAAATGGTTAGCCCTTTAACCCTCAACTTGCAGCCCAGGATCTACAAAACGGTTAGCCACTAGCCCTCAACTTCCTGCCCAGGCTCTACAAAACGGTTAGCCATTTAACCCTCAACTTCCAGCCCATGCTCTACAAAACGGTTAGCTATTTAGCCCTCAACTTCCAGCCCAAGCTGCTAGAACTTTAGGGAGGAAATATGTGAAAATATTCCGGCTCAGGCACAAAGTAGATCATTAAGCCGTAACGCTGTGTCTCTTTGCACAAGTGGCCGCCTCGAGTAGAGTACAGGGGCTGTTTGAACAGCCGAGAGAGGAGAGGACGGAGGGAAGGAGGCAGAGGCTGTGTGTAATATGGGAGGTGGGTCTAAGATGGTGAGGTGTAAGAACCCCATGCAGAGGCTCCAGAGACTGGGCCGCACCGCAGAACAGATGTCAGCTGCTGCTCCGTCACAACACCATGCTCCTGGCACCACACCAAGTGGCGGGGCATCAAAACAACGAAATCAGCAGAGGATCGTTCTCTCTTAAACTGGAGAGTGTTTTTTTAACTCTCACAGCAGCATCTTCAGAGATGTTGCGTACCGACGACGATGAGGGTGGTGATAATGATCATGATGACGATGGGGATGATAATGATGTTGTACACCAAAAAAAACATATAACCAAACCCTAGACTGAAGCTCTCAATCAAGGCCTGTCAGTAAGAACTGAACCCCAAATGTAATCTACTTTAAAAATGTCCAATTATGAAAGAATAAAACATTAACATCAACAGGTTGCATAGCATGTCATTGAAGAAGATGTGGTCTTGCAGCATATTAACCTGTCCAAGGATACTGGGAGGGAAAATGACATAAATTACGATTTCCAGAGGAAGTCAGTGAGTAATTTGCCAAATTACCTGCAGATACGGAGGAGAGCGTAACCCAGTAGCTTCTCTGCACCTGTTCAATTTTCAAAAGAACGGGGGATTTCCTTCTTTCATTTTTCCTTCCTCTTCTCCTCTCAGAAAATGAAAGCAATTACAAAACCTCCTCCATGTTTCCTTGGAGATACAGTTAATGATAACACACTCACAATGTAAAGGAGGCTTTTAGTTCAGGCACAGAGGCACATTGGTGGATGGTGACGACAGGCGAACAAAGAGAAGTGCCAGAAAGAACATGTCAGAACATGCTCTGTTTTTCTTTACATTATATAACAGGGGAGAGACAAGTTCTACGCGGCGTTGGGAGTTCCTCAGGACAAATATACATTTTAGCTCTCGGTAAATGTGACATTCTTGAGATCACATACTTTAGAGACTGGATACATAATGGTCTTGCTATAGTGGACAATGTAGCTTGTTTTGTCTTTTTTTACAATTAGAAACAGTATGGGCTCAAAGCCAGATAAAAAAGCACAACAAAGATAGTATGATAACTAAAGATGTTTCAATGCTATGTACTGTAGCTACAGGAAGATGCCGCAACTGATGGAGTTCCATCAATGACTCTCTCCCACAATGAGGAAAAGAGTCAAACCACGAGTCTGATTCGGGCTTAATGTGGCCTAGCTAATGAAGTGCGCTGATTGACATTTTGTTGTGACTGACACACGGCGGCAGTGCCCAGTGCTCTAGAGCAGTACACCACTCATCACCTGGGATGGATGTTCATTAGTTTTAACCTGGCAGCACGAGGCACACACACAGCACACAGGGAGGGAATATGAATGATCTGTCCCCAGGGAAATGGCTCTTCTTATGTCAACCGTTCAGTCATCAAGACTGGGAGAAGCACGTCACTGATCTTCCCATCACAGTCTGAGGAGAGCGACGGTGGTGCTATATTTATAACGGTGGAGTTGAGATATTTCAGAGGAAAATAGATGATAGTGTTACCAAACTATCTCCATTCCTTTTATCTATATAAGGTGGAGCTAGCTGATGTAAAAAGAAACGTTTTTTTTTTATTTATTTTTTACAAAATGTATCAATTAAAAATAATATATATAAAAAGAAGCAGCAGAAGAAGAACAAGAAAAAAAAGATGAAGCAGAAGAAGAAGAGGAAGTAGAAGAAGAAGAAGAGGAAGGTTTACACCGACCTGAATACAAGTCTGGACAAGTAAGTGTTTGATTTTTCTCTTTGAGTGTTGGGTTGGGGATCAATTACCAACATCAACCAGGTAAAGAGCTACAGTAAGGTGTTGATTAGAGAGTGAACAACTTTCCACTCAGCTCAGTTCCATTTTTTTCTCTCATCCGGTTCTTTTTATCTGACCTCAGAAAATGTAACAACGGGAGTCCAGTTAAATGAGTACAAGATCCTCAGGGCTGGACCATGACCTGGCAGTAAGAGCGAGCGAAAAATATCATATAAATCTCTGGGTCGTTGTCCATGTTGTATATTTTGTTGGTACAAAGCAGGCTGACCTCTTTTCCTGCGCCTGCCATAACAAAGGCCTGTGGATCAGCTTTACAACACATCGTAAATTGTGGTGCCCAATTCCTAACAAGCGTTAAATCATGGTAGGGAATTGGCCATGAACTGCGACAGATTAATTGCAGTTCTGTTTGCCTTTATAGAAAACACTTAAAAATATTATTTCAGATCCATAAAAAAGAGACTTTGCCATGGCACTAATGGGACATATCAGATTTGGCGCATTCCTGGATGTATTTCCCAGCATGCCTTTTCTCATTACTTAGAGGTCTGTGCTTTAAAATCGTCCAGCATTCTTTTACTCGTCCTAGTGGGCCTGTTTTCTTCAACTTAATGCATGGGGACATTAAATGGACACTTTGCTTCCAGACGACTATTGAAAAACACCTCTTTCAAGAGGAGACAGCGGAGGTGCAGAGGGGCAGCGACCCTGCCAGTGGCTGGCACAGTACTGGAGGGTGTTTGTCAAACTGAATTGCATTCTCATACCTCAGAGGTAGCAATAGGCTGTAGACTTAAATAAAGGAGGCAATCAAAGAGATGTTCAGCATACATCACCTAACCTTTCAAAAACCTAGAGCTATTTGAAAAATATTGCTCCATAGAGGGGGGGGGAGAGAGAGAGAGAGAGAGAGAGAGAGAGAGAGAGTGCAAGTGACAGTGGGAGAAAGGAGAGGGAGAGGGAGAGCGAAAGAGAGATGAGACGGAAAAGGCGATAGGAGCGGCAGACAACGACGGAGGACAAGATGGAGATAAAGATAACATGTCTAAGTCCAAACAGATAAACACATTACGCTGGCAGAGATTAGAGGATAAAGACAGCCCATTTCATCCTGACCTCTCACTGACAGAAGAAAGCTCTGAGGATAATCCACAGCGTCGCTCTGTGCATATCTGTGCAATTTTGCTATTGGTTGCCTGGTGTGGCTTCTTTATGCATTTTAAATTGTCAAATAAAATCTCAATCATCATACGTTATCATGTAGATTCCAGACAGCCAGCCATGTTGCAGAAAATACCTTCTGAAACTGCAGCACTGCAAAATAATAATAATAATATATTAATAGAGAAATTGAGACTCATAGGCTAGACAGTGACAGCAAAAGGAAGCTGAAAAGTTAACAGATATAAATATATAAATACACCTTTATTTAACCAGGTAGGCCAGTTGAGAACAAGTTCTCATTTACAACTGCGACCTGGCCAAATAAAGCAAAGCAGTGGGACAAAAACAACAACACAGAGTTACACATGGGATAAACAAACGTACAGTCAATAACATAATTCAAAAATCTATGTACAGTGTGTAATAAGGTTAGGGAGGTAAGGCAATAAATAGGCCATAGCGGCGAAATAATTACAATTTAGCATTAACACTGGGGTGATAGATGTGCAGATGGTGATGTGCAAGTAGAGATTCTGGGGTACAAAAGAGCAAAAAAAGTAATAACAATATGGGAATGAGGTAGTTGGGTGTGCTATTTACAGGTACAGTGATCGGTAAGCTGCTCTGACAGCTGATGCTTAAATTTAGTGACGGAGATATGAGTCTCCATCTTCAGTGATTTTTGCAATTCGTTCCAGTCATTGGCAGCAGTTTCCTAGCCTCAGTGCAGTGGGCAGCTGGGAGGACGTGCTGTTATTCTCCATGGACTTTACGGTGTCCCAAAACTTTGGAATTAGTGCTACGGATGCACATTTCTGTTTGAAAAAGCTAGCCTTAGCTTTCCTAACTGACTGTGTAAATTGGTTCCTGACTTCCCTGAAAAGTTGCATATTGTGGGGGTATTCGATGCTATTGCAGTACGCCACATTATGTTTTTGTGCTTGTCAAGGGAAGTCAAGTCCAGAGTGAACCAAGAGCTATATCAGTTCCATGATAATTTGTGTGAGATTGAGGGCATCTATCTTAGATTGTAGGACGGCCGGGGTGCTAAACATATCCCAGTTTAGGTCACCTAACAGTACAAACTCTGACAAAAGATGGGGGGCAATCAATTCACATATGGTGTCCAGGGCACAGCTGGGGGCTGAGGGGGGTCTATAACAAGCGGCAACAGTGAGAGACTTATTTCTGGAAAGGTGGATTTTTAAAAGTAGAAGTTCGAACTGTTTGGGCACAGACCTGGATAGTATGACGGAACTCTGCAGGCTATCTCTGCAGTAGATTGCAACTCTGCCACCTTTGGCAGTTCTATCTTGACAAAAAATGTTGTAGTTGGGCGATGGAAATGTCAGAATTTTTGGTGGCCTTCCTAAGCCAGGATTCAGACATGGCTAGGACATCAGGGTTGGCAGAGTGTGCTAAAGCAGGGAATAAGACAAATTTAGGGAGGAGGCTTCTGATGTTAACATGCATGAAACCAAGGCTTTTACGGTTACAGAAGTCAACAAATGAGAGCGCCTGGGGAATAGGTGTGATGCTGGGGGCTACAGGGCCTGGGTTAACCTCTACATCACCAGAGGAACAGAGGAGGAGTAGGATAAGGGTACGGCTAAAGGCTATAAGAACTGGTCGTCTAGTGCGTTGGGAACAGAGAATAAAAGGGGCCGATTTCTGGGCGTGGTAGAATAGATTGAGCTTGCATCTCTGGAGACACCAGCTAAGCCAGGTGAGGTCTCCCCATGTGTGGGGTGCGTGACAAAAGAGCTATCTAAGGCATGTTGAGCTGGACTAGGGGCTCTACAGTGAAATAAAACAATATCTAACCGAAACAGCAGAAGACAAGGCATATTGACATTAGAGAGAGACATGTGTAGCCGAGTGATCATAGGGTCAAATGAGCAGCAATAGGTGAGTATGGGAGCTGTTCGGTAGTTGCTACTATCCTAGGCGAGCGGGAGGCACGACGTTCAGAAAGCTAGTGGGCAGGGGCTAGCTGATGGGTCTTCGGCGACATCGCAACGGAAAAGCAACTGACGATTATGTCGGCAGACCAGTCGTGATGGATCGGCGGGGCTTCTTGTCCGCAATAAAAGGTCCAGGCCAATTGGCAAATGAGGTATTGTAGCCCACGAATTAGCGGGTATACCTCTTCGGCTAGCCGGGAGATGGGCCTAGCTCGAGGCTAGCGCAAGGCTAACTGGAGCTTGCTTCGGGACAGAGGCATTAACCTGTACAGCCTTCCTCACTGAGTTCCCTGAATTCCTATCAGACCTTGTAGTCATAGCAGATAATATTCACATTTTTGGTGACTTTAATACTCACATGGAAAAGTCCACAGACCCACTCCAAAAGGCTTTCGGAGCCATCATCGACTCAGTGGGTTTTGTCCAACATGTCTCCGGACCTACTCACTGCCACAGTCATACTCTGGACCTAGTTTTGTCACATGGAATAAATGTTGTGGATCTTAATGTTTTTCCTCATAATCCTGGACTATCGGACCACCATTTTATTACGTTTGCAATCACAACAAATAATCTGCTCAGACCCCAACCAAGGAGCATCAAAAGTCGTGATATAAATTCTCAGACAACCCAAAGATTCCATTATGCCCTTCCAGACTCCCTCTGCCTACCCAAGGACGTCAGAGGACAAAAATCAGTTAACCACCTAACTGAGGAACTCAATTTAACCTTGCGCAATACCCTAGATGCAGTTGTACCCATAAAAACTAAAAACATTTGTCATAAGAAACTAGCTCCCTGGTATACAGAAAATACCCGAGCTCTGAAGCAAGCTTCCAGAAAATTGGAACGGAAATGGCGTCACACCAAACTGGAAGTCTGTGAATTTAAGTATGCGCTCTCTAATTCTCTCTTTCTCTCTTTCTCTCTCTCGGAGGACCTGAGCCCTAGGACCATGCCTCAGGACTACCTGGCATGATGACTCCTTGAACATCTTGGCCATGTTCTGTTTTAATCTCCACCCGGCACAGCCAGAAGAGGACTGGCCACCCCTCATAGCCTGGTTCTTCTCTAGGTTTCTTCCTAGGTTTTAGCCTTTCTAGGGAGTTCTTCCTAGCCACCGTGCTTCTACACCTGCATTGCTTGTTGTTTGGGGTTTTAGGCTGGGTTTCTGTCCAGCACTTTGAGATATCAGCTGATGTAAGAAGGGCTATATAAATACATTTGATTTGATTAACCAGCAGTAGCCACTCTGTTACAGCTAGCTAGCTGCGATGATCCAGCGTTATGGCCCAGAGCTTGCGGCAGGAATCCGGTGATGTGGTGGAGAAAAGCAGTCCGATATGCTCTGGGTTGATATTGCGCTTTGCAGACTGGCAGGTATTGACTGAGCTAAAACTGGCTGCTGTCTGAGCTAAAATGTGAAGACCGCTAGCCGTGGCTAACAGTGACTACTAGCTAGTAACTAGTTAGCGGGCTAGCTTCTGATGGAGGTTCAAGTTATAATGTATAAAAATAGCAGATCCGTACTACATTGGGTGAGGCAGGTTGCAGGAAAGTATATTTAGATCATAGTGGAAAGTGAGATTAAAATATATACGGAAAAAACTATGAAACCAACTATTTACATGGGACAAGACGGGACAAGACAAACACATGTCCGACTGCTACGCCATTTTGGATGATGCGCAATGTAAAAGCGTAATGTAAAAATAATAACAATTGGGACACATTGGCTAGACAGTGATAGCAAAAGGAAGCTAGCCAGTGGACAGCTAGGTCTAACAGTAACAGCTAGCCAGTGGTCAGCTAGGCCTAACAGTAACAGCTAGCCAGTGGACAGCTAGGCCTAACAGTAACAACAAGCCAGTGGACAGCTAGGTCTAACAGTAACAGCTAGCCAGTGGACAGCTAGATCTAACAGTAACAGCTAGCCAGTGGACAGCTAGGCCTAACAGTAACAGCTAGCCAGTGGACAGCTAGGTCTAACAGTAACAGCTAGACAGTGGACAGCTAGGTCTAACAGTAACAGCTAGCCAGTGGACAGCTAGGCCTAACAGTAACAGCTAGACAGTGGACAGCTAGGTCTAATAGTAACAGCTAGCCAGTGGACAGCTAGGCCTAACAGTAACAGCTAGACAGTGGACAGTTAGGCCTAATAGTAACAACTAGCCAGTGGACAGCTAGGTCTAACAGTAACAGCTAGACAGTGGACAGTTAGGCCTAATAGTAACAACTAGCCAGTGGACAGCTAGGCCTAATAGTAACAGCTAGACAGTGGACAGCTAGGTCTAATAGTAACAGCTAGCCAGTGGACAGCTAGGTCTAACAGTAACAGCTAGACAGTGGACAGTTAGGCCTAATAGTAACAACTAGCCAGTGGACAGCTAGGCCTAATAGTAACAGCTAGACAGTGGACAGCTAGGCCTAACAGTAACAGCTAGATAGTGGAAAGCTAGGCCTAACAGTAACAACTACCTAGTGGACAGCTAGGTCTAACATTAACAGCTAGATAGTGGAAAGCTAGGCCTAACAGTAACAACTAGCCAGTGGACAGCTAGGTCTAACATTAACAGCTAGACAGTGGACAGCTAGGTCTAATAGTAACAGCTAGCCAGTGGACAGCTAGGCCTAACAGTAACAGCTAGACAGTGGACAGCTAGGCCTAATAGTAACAACTAGCCAGTGGACAGCTAGGCCTAATAGTAACAGCTAGACAGTGGACAGCTAGGCCTAACAGTAACAGCTAGATAGTGGAAAGCTAGGCCTAACAGTAACAAATAGCTAGTGGACAGCTAGGTCTAACATTAACAGCTAGATAGTGGAAAGCTAGGCCTAACAGTAACAACTAGCCAGTGGACAGCTAGGTCTAACATTAACAGCTAGACAGTGGACAGCTAGGTCTAATAGTAACAGCTAGCCAGTGGACAGCTAGGCCTAACAGTAACAGCTAGCCAGTGGACAGCTAGGTCTAACAGTAACAGCTAGCCAGTGGACAGCTAGGCCTAACAGTAACAGCTAGCCAGTGGACAGCTAGGCCTAATAGTAACAGCTAGCCAGTGGACAGCTAGGCCTAACAGTAACAGCTAGCCAGTGGACAGCTAGGCCTAACAGTAACAGCTAGCCAGTGGACAGCTAGGCCTAACAGTAACAGCTAGCCAGTGGACAGCTAGGCCTAACAGTAACAGCTAGCCAGTGGACAGCTAGGCCTAATAACAGGACAATGGGGAGCTTGTGCAGGTGTATCGGCTCAGTCTGGTTCCATGAGCATGCAGTGCTTAGCTACCTCTATTGTGTACCATTATCTGGTACCCACGGTGGATTGGCTAAAACCTGACAGAGGGCTGGTGTTGGTTGCAGATTGCCTTGCGGCAGGAAGAGCAAGCTGTGGACCCCTTACTCGTCTGGTGTAAACACACACACGCATGCGCACACAGGCTCACACACACGCGGCACACACAGACAGACATACAGACAGACACACACACCTTCACGAGCTTGGGCCTCTCTCCAAAACAAGGACCTGATTTCTCGTTAAGCAGTCTTAATTAGAGTCTCTGAGTGTCTTGGCCTTCACTCTCATGTCATGGTCTGAGCAGAAAGTCTGCAGAGCTCGACAGCTGCCGTGGCTTTCCAAAGAAAACAACATGGCAGGGATGTACTTTAAATTCACCTTTAAATGGATGCAGGTGGCAGATACGTGTATGTGAGTAAACAGTCTGACTGCAGGTAATGAAAAAAAGACCTGGGCCCATATTCACAAGTGTCAGAGAGCTGATCTAGGATCAATTCTGCCTTTTAGATCATAATGTATATGATTTAATGGACAGGGTGGGGCTGATCCTAGATCAGTGCTCAGGTTAAATTAACTGGATTTCAAAAAGATTTCATAATGATAGTGTGTGTGTTGTCTCAACATCCAGCTTGATCTGTTGTCACGGCTGTGCCTTTCTTGAACAGTAGCCTCTGTAATATTACATGACAGGTCAAGGCCTGTGACAAGTGAGATCCACGATAAGCTGACGGTAAATCGACAACACGCCCCTCTGATATCTTTCTATTTACATTATTTTTTCCTTCCCTTTCTTCTTTATAACTGGTGAGGAGTGTATATCTTGTGATGGCATGGCCTTTGGGCATGAGGCAGGAGACTTTCCACAATCGAAGGATCACGAAGTGAAATTAACTTGTTAGAGCCACGGTATGATTCGGGGCTGGGGAAGTGTGGGAGGGTGTGTGGCGCTTTTGTTAGAGAGGATAGCAGCCGCCCCTTTCATTTAACGTGTCTGGTGTCACAGCATAGGTCCCAAATGGCACCCTATTTCCTATTTAGTGCATAGGGATTAGGGTGCTATTTGGGACGCAAGCACTGAGGCGCCTCGGGTTAAAGCCAATCAGTGAAAAAAAGTATGGAAGGGGGACAAAAAAACACCCCGAAAATAAACAAATGAAATAGTGCAGGTGCTTTAGGATAATAATTTAAAGAGGAGACATGGCCTGAAACAGTAATGTGCTTTTAATGTTGAGGAAACTCAGGGAACTTTTATAATGAGAGACACAGAATTTGTCACATTTTGTACAAGCAAAGCCTTTAGCAATTACATGTAGCGATATTATACCAAGTCCTGTTTAAAACAAATAAATGCCTCACTGGGTGAAGATAGTATAGTGAGCAGCTGTTTTATTTCGAACAACTAAAGGAAATATTTAACATTAATAAAATATTAGTACAATTGTGTTGGTTCTAATATTCAGTTAATATCTGTCCAACCATCTCAAACTGTTTCCTGAAATATCCCAATAGACATCTCTAAAGAAGATCCCTTTTACACATAATACGGTAGCTATGATTCAACAGAAGATCCATTTTACATGTAAAACGGTAGCTATGATTCAACAGAAGATCCATTTTACATGTAAAACGGTAGCTATGATTCAACAGAAGATCCATTTTACATGTAAAACGGTAGCTATGATTCAACAGAAGATCCATTTTACATGTAATACGGTAGCTATGATTCAACAGAAGTGAACAGTAAATCAAGTATACCAACATCTCTAAAACATAAACACTTTAAACAAGCACATTTCTATTATCTGTTGTTTCATAGCAACCATTGATTTTGTTGCATTTTTTCACCTTTTTTAGGCTTTGCTTGAAAAATGGCAGCACCCTCAATCATTTCAAAAGAGATGTTAATAGCGTCTAAAAAGTCGATATCTATTTGTGAACGAATGGATATCATTCACATATTCAGATGGGAGGTGTGTTTATTGTGCAGGTGTACAGATAGCACTGTGTCAATACCTGGTGTCCAAAAGGCAGCATAGGCTATCCATCACATTACTGGTGCATTGACTTTGCATTGGGTAGCTTCAGTTGAGCTGATATTGACTGAGCTTCCGTGTGTGTGTGTGTGTGTGTGTGTGTGTGTGTGTGTGTGTGTGTGTGTGTGTGTGTGTGCGCGTGCGTGCATGTGTGAGTTTTTATCCACACGTGTATGTGTGTGTGTGTGTGTGTGTGTGTGTGTGTGTGTGTGTGTGTGCGCGCACCGGTTTTTATCCACACCTGTAGGTGTGCAAGCATTTGCACACGGTCTAGTATATTCTCTAAAAATGTCCTCCCAAAATTTTACTTCGGGATATTACAATGGGCTTACAACATGTGTAGACAGGTAATTAGTTACCTGGAGAAGACGACAAAAAAAAAAAAAAAAATATCTACGGTGCCCCACAGAGTGAGAAGGAGGGCGAATGTAGACCTGTACAATATGGCTGCCTACTTCAATGATCCTAGAGTTCAAACAACAGAGAAGGGTTTTACATCGGAGTAGTATATCGTAAGCACAGCTACCAGAAGACTAGTTAGGAAACAAACAATGCTTCCTGAATACAGAAACGAGGAACAATAACAAAATATACCCTGTTTGTTCATTCTTCCAATCACCCCCAGCCTCCTCTCTGCCGGGCCTTTCATGCATTATCTCCCCTGCTTTCTGATATAACGCAAATGAATAAATAAAAGGGAGGCTAGGAGGTTCTATTCACCAGGATGCTTTACCTCGAAGGGAGCATTATCCTTGGCTTTTGATACCAGGCTAGGGCTGCCGAGGAGAGATTTTCAAAGCTTGCAGTGCTGGAGACATTGCCAAGCTCTCAAAGGCCCCCCGCCGAGCATGTCAAACTAAGAAATCTCTCTGAACTTGCAGAATTAAATTCATCACCCAATCTCCTCCTTAGCCTCCTCTCTCTTTCCTCCTCTCCTTGAGGTGGGAATAGTTGTCCTTGTTTTTTTTTCTTTATTCTCTCTTCTCTTAAAAAAAAAAATGTAACAAAAGAAGAGAGGCTCTGTGTGGAAAAATGCGACAGGAGGAGTGAATACACGGCAGGATGAGAGAGCCCTACAGCATCTTTATTATCTAATAGGGATTCTTTTAGAACCGTGTTCCGACGGACTGAGGGGAAAACATCTAAAGGAGATTAACAGAATAGCACGACTTGTAAACGTGCAATTGTGCAAATACAGCACACATTTTTTTTACCATAATGTTTGACTTTGGCAGAATTTTTGGTTTATTTTTCAGTGCTCTCCTTTTCCATTTCCTAAGGGTTGCTGTGGAATTTGCGTCCTTTTACATTCATAATCAGACCACTGGGCTTAGCAATGCTACTGCAATGATGTTAACAACTGCATATGTAGCTACTTTTTAGAATTAAACAGTCAATAGTAAGCCGTAATCTTGCAGTATGCACCAATATTTTTGCAATATGCACCAAGCAATATTTTTGTACATTCCCAACAATAAGGTTAACCCTATCACTATATAATGTACATGACTACACTTAACTAATCTTCACTTTTAATTGTTTTATTTAATACACACACAATGTTAAAGAGCTGTGTTGTACAAATCCCCACAGTCATCATCATAGTGCTCTGCTCTGGCAGGGAATCCAGTGGAGGGATGGCTGGGTATTTTCTACCTATAGCATCCTGCTGTGATACATCTCCATATGAAAGACATTGGTATTGATTGGAACCTTTGCTCTTCCCTTTGTTTAGTTGGAGGGATCTCATTTGATTGTCCAGTATAAAACACAGGAATATAATGACTGGGTGTGGATGGCGGGATGAGGATGGAGGGATGAAAGCTTTGGAAAGGGGAAAGGAGCAGTGGATACAGACTACTGCGGTGGCCACGGCATGCAAATATCTGCTTTGTTTTGTCTTACAGACGGAGAAGGTAGTATGCACAAGGGGTTTTTGGGAGCTATTGCATTTACATTTACATTTAAGTCATTTAGCAGACGCTCTTATCCAGAGCGACTTACAAATTGGTGCATTCACCTTATGATATCCAGTGGAACAACCACTTTACAATAGTGCATCTAAATCTTTTTAGGGGGGGTTAGAAGGATTACTTTATCCTATCCCAGGTATTCCTTAAAGAGGTGGGGTTTCAGGTGTCTATTGATGTGACAACGTCTATGTTTACACATTTTGACAGAGCGGCGGTTCTATTTTCACGCTGTACAGTGAGTGAAAAAAGGAGACACCCCTATGACAGTAAGCTGGCCAGAAAAGGTTCTCCACACTGATCTTTCGGGATTTGGTTTTAGCTCTTTCTGGTTGGAGTAGAGATCTTTCTGACACCATATCACCTGAAGCGTGTATAGGATTTTAAATGGGGTGGGTGAAGCCTGGTTGGGTTTTACAAGGGAGGGTTTAGCTCCTACACTCCCATCTCAAAATGTTCACCTACAACTGCAGGCGTCTCGACTCCCTGACATATATTCCTCTCTGCTACCCTAAATATAGAAAAAGGGGATTATTCAGAAGTTTATTTGTATTTTTTATGGAAAGCCTTTCAGACGAAGATTATTCCCTCTCATCCCTGTTCCCTGACTCTGCAGAAGGAAGCCATCCGCCCCAGTAGATAGCTGCATTGGCTGGAATATATGACAAATGTATGTCACATGCACAGGACGTAAGTACGGAACTAGGAGTTCGGTGCAATAGCACAGCCTGATGGGATAATGGCCTAGTTGCATAGCAAAACAGATGGGTGGTTCTCATTTGACATCGATTTCATTCATATTAAAGGATTGCTCTAGAGCTATCTAGCATTGAGTCACCATGATATGAGTGATAGGTTGTCATGGCAAGCTGCTTGTTTATGCATCGGTCATTATGATGTAATGTTGATGTTCTGAGGAACAGGCTGGATCATTTGCTGAAAGTCAAACAAATAAAATGTAAATGAATTTAGATTGGGGGAACAATTTCTAAGATTGAGATGGAAAGAAGGGGGGAAATTGGTGGTAAAATTTGCAGGCGTTCTATTGGTTGATGTGTTTCTACCCGAGTGGGAGCAGAAGTGTTGAGGAGGGCGGAGGGGATTTGAGAGAAGGACAAATAGAACAGCTTTTTTAAAATAATATGAAGCAGTGATTGGTTGGCATTCTAACCAGTCAGAAATATGGCATACAGTCAGTCAGCAACCAATTAGGTCACTGGTAGTATTTCAGTTACACCCCCCCCCCCCCCGTTTTTCTCATCTCTCAAACAATGTTAAGTTTTGACACTACATTGTCAAAGCACATTTATATTCACACCATTATCTTTGAGCTATTTCTGGGAAGAGACACTCTTGACTTCTATGCAGTCAGTTGTTCCAGTTCAATTCTACAGTCAATTATATTTTGATCATGAAAACACTACTATACATGTAGGATTTTTCATGAGAGATCTTAGAATGTCAAAAGTATGGCCAATGTATGACAACGAAAAAGTCAACTTAAAAGAGAACAAAAAGGATCAGCTTGTTAAGAGATCGGATGGAATCTATGGAGATTTCATGGTATCTCCAAGACGGATTCATCCAAACAACAATATTAGCCGTGTCGAACAAACTTAACAATGCCCATCACACTTTGTGTAGGGAGAGCGAGGGAACAGGCCTATGCATTTCAATTACTCTTGTCTCTATCATGCTTGCCCAGACACAAACTAGTTTGTGTTGAACAATGCGACGACGCATACGGCACCACACCTTTGTTACAACTTCATTGTCTATGTGCAGCTAAACATAAATATCACAGGCCATTAATTCCATTAGAGAATGAGCGCTCCTCAACATAAGAGACACGACGGTGCAACGCTTTTCACTGTAAAACTGAATTACTTGTCTGGTTGTCTCCAAAAACATCTCTATCCACTGGACCTTGCTTAGAAATTAGCTGCATAATACTGTTGGAAATTGAACTGAGGGTTCAGAGTTCTTCAGGGAGCACCGACCAAAGAGTGTTTGTCTCCGGTGACCGTGGCGATAAATGAGAACAATGCGATTTAACAAGGTGTCCATTACTTTGTTCATTATTGGACTTAATCTAATAGCAAACGGTTAGGCCCTAGCTTCTAGCTTTCCTCAGACCAGATTCCTTGACATCGAATTTAAGGAAGTCTTTTAATTTAAATTGAAAGTCAATAACACGTCTTCTCCTTCTCTTTAAGACAGTAAAATGAAGGGAGAAGAAAAATAAAAGCCCATTTAAAACCCCCATGTGTTTTTACTTTCTTCATTATGGAAAAAAGGAGGGAGGAATTGTCTACAGACTTATAATTGGATTGCCGAAGCAGTTTCTTAATTGACTTCTCTATCGTAGCTAATATAAGTGTACATTTTTATGTGTGTTCACCACCTCCCAAATTGAACCCAGGAGGTCACCGTTGGCTCTCTAGACGGGACTCATTGGGTACCATTGCGAAGCTAAGAAATTCAATTTAGATGCTGGAGATTGACTGGCTAATTCCAAGGTACCTATAATGGGTTTCTACAGTTGCCTTAATTAAGTTTGCACATTAACGTGCTGGTTACACTCTTTAAACCTCTACATTTCCCTCGTGGTCAACATTTGAGGTAGGGAAGACAAAATTAAAAAATCGCTAGTGCACTAATTGACAAAGTTAAGCGTCCCTTCGGAGCTGCACCTGACAACACAAACAAAAATCTCATTTGATGGCATACATGGGCTCGTGGCTGCCCATAAAAACTCCTTTTTACTGTAGCTGAGAGGATAGTTGCTTATTTGTTAACTTATTTAGCCATCTGTCTACCTCTCTTTCTGTTACGCCTACACTGTACACAACTAGATGAACGTGTTGAGTTTTGAAGTAACCTCCCGCCAAAGTGTCATGTACTTAAATGAGATGCTTAACATGTTTTATATTTGTAAATAAACAATAAAAACGGAATAATCTATTGTTTAAGGAAAAGTATAATTGAGTTCCAGGTGTACAGTATATAAGGACCTGGCAAAAACAGAATATCAACTGATCTTCTTTCTAAAACATATTAAGCATGAACACTAACATTTTACAATTATATATACAGTATATATATATATATATATATAGCATAAACATCTATATCTACTGAAACTATAGAACTATGATTGATAGGACATAGAGGTCATTCATTTCTGCCTTAAAAAGGTGAATGTAACTAATGTCAGGACAATAGTGCTCTCTGCAGTGCAGTCTCAATTGAACCTCCTTTCACCCGCTTAGCCAAAGCTTTCCCTCACATATTGATTTTCAATTATGGATTTGTTGCAGTGTCGGTCCCCCTCTTCACTCGCTTCCCTAGCCCGTCACTTTGGTCTTGGCCTACAGCAGTTGCATCCCTTACCCTGGTTAAACCTTCAAACCGTCTCACTCCATCTTAAAAAGCATTATTCTATACATCTTAGATACTCTGCTCACAGTTGAAAAAAGGACCAATATGGTAAAGGTGAAATTGAGTGAACTAAAATACAATGAAATGAATAACAATGTAGTTGTTTTTAATTTAGCAGAGGATCACACAGGAGTAAACATGTAGGCCACTGTTTATCAAAACAATTTAAAAACCTCCACATCCTGAAAAAAATGTATACTTAAAAAAAAATGTTATTCTCAATAAACGAGACAATTAAATAACGAGAATAAAGATTTTTATAATCAAACTATACATTTCCATCAAATAGACGCTGCCAAAGTCAATAGTATATTATTTTAATATACAACATTCAATTTGAACCCCATTTCATACACTGAGGTAGAACTACAATATAATTTCCTTTGTTTTCGAAAAATGAAAACAGGACCGCAACACATTACATTATAATTTATTTGTATATCTATAAAAATGAGTTATCTTCTCAAAGTGAATGTAAATCAAACTCGTAAAACTACTAACAAAGATATATTTTTAAAACAGCATATAAAAGTAAATTATTACGGGGTTCCTTCATACTTAAAAATTATATTGCATTCCAGTACTACACTTGAAAGGAAAACATACTAAAACATACAATCAAACTACTTCAGAATCCATGATTTCCCATCAACTCAGATACCTTTCCTCCTTTCCTTTAGTTTCCTTCTGCTTCTCTGCTAAAGCAAGGTTTTGGATGGGATTTTTATATCATGTCTGGGGAGTTAAAGGGACATTTCACATTCTGCTATTAGCACTAGATTAAGCCTAAATCATTGGGCCTGGCCAACGACCTTGTCCTTTGGTGTGACTTGTACCCTGAATCAGCAATGGGGCCAGGCTCTCTCGCTCTCTCTCAGTCCCCCCTGAGTGCTATGAAAGAAGAGTTAATATGGCCTCTCTGCCAAGAACACAATCCTGATTTACTATGGATGCATCCCAAATGGTATAATATTCCCTTTATAGAGCACTATTTTTGACCTGGGCCCAGAGGGTAACCCATAGGGCTCTTGACAAAAGTACTGCGCCATGTAGGGAATATTGTGCCATTTGGGACAGTCTGATTTACTATGGATGCGTTTCAAAAAGAATGGCACCCTGTTCCCTTTATAGTGCTCTACTTTTAACCTGGGCCCGGTTCCCCCAAAAGCATCTTAAGGCTAATGTCACCGTTAGAACCTTCATAGGAGCACCGTAAATCTCCGAGCCGTTTTCCAAAACCATCGTTATTAATGTTGCACTTGAAAACGCTTGTATTCTAATGCCTGCTGGTAATCTAACGCCTGCCTCAGACTACTGGTAATCTAACGCCTGCCTCAGACTACTGGTATTCTAACGCCTGCCTTAGACTACTGGTAATCTAACGCCTGCCTCAGACTACTGGTATTCTAACGCCTGCCTCAGACTACTGGTAATCTAACGCCTGCCTCAGACTACTGGTAATCTAACGCCTGCCTCAGACTACTGGTAATCTAACACCTGCCTCAGACTACTGGTAATCTAACGCCTGCCTCAGACTACTGGTAATCTAACGCCTGCCTCAGACTACTGGTAATCTAACGCCTGCCTCAGACTACTGGTAATCTAACGCCTGCCTCAGACTACTGGTAATCTAACGCCTGCCTCAGACTACTGGTAATCTAACGCCTGCCTCAGACTACTTGTAATCTAACGCCTGCCTCAGACCACTGGTAATCTAACGCCTGCCTCAGACCACTGGTAATCTAACGCCTGCCTCAGACTACTGGTAATCTAACGCCTGCCTCAGACTACTGGTAATCTAACGCCTGCCTCAGACTACTGGTAATCTAACGCCTGCCTCAGACTACTGGTAATCTAACGCCTGCCTCAGACTACTGGTAATCTAACGCCTGCCTCAGACTACTGGTAATCTAACGCCTGCCTCAGACCAATGGTAATCTAACACCTGCCTCAGGCTACTGGTAATCTAACGCCTGCCTCAGACTACTTGTAATCTAACGCCTGCCTCAGACCACTGGTAATCTAACGCCTGCCTCAGACTACTGGTAATCTAACGCCTGCCTCAGACTACTGGTAATCTAACGCCTGCCTCAGACTACTGGTAATCTAACGCCTGCCTCAGACCAATGGTAATCTAACGCCTGCCTCAGACTACTGGTAATCTAACGCCTGTCTCAGACTACTGGTAATCTAACACCTGCCTCAGACTACTGGTAATCTAACACCTGCCTCAGACTACTGATATTCTAACGCCTGACTCAGACTACTGGTAATCTAACGCCTGCCTCAGACTACTGGTAATCTAACGCCTGCCTCAGACCACTGGTAATCTAACGCCTGCCTCAGACTACTGGTAATCTAACGCCTGCCTCAGACTACTGGTAATCTAACGCCTGCCTCAGACTACTGGTAATCTAACGCCTGCCTCAGACTACTGGTAATCTAACGCCTGCCTCAGACTACTGGTAATCTAACGCCTGCCTCAGACTACTTGTAATCTAACGCCTGCCTCAGACGACTGGTAATCTAACGCCTGCCTCAGACCACTGGTAATCTAACGCCTGCCTCAGACTACTGGTAATCTAACGCCTGCCTCAGACTACTGGTAATCTAACGCCTGCCTCAGACTACTGGTAATCTAACGCCTGCCTCAGACTACTGGTAATCTAACGCCTGCCTCAGACTACTGGTAATCTAACGCCTGCCTCAGACTACTGGTAATCTAACGCCTGCCTCAGACCAATGGTAATCTAACACCTGCCTCAGGCTACTGGTAATCTAACGCCTGCCTCAGACTACTTGTAATTTAACGCCTGCCTCAGACCACTGGTAATCTAACGCCTGCCTCAGACTACTGGTAATCTAACGCCTGCCTCAGACTACTGGTAATCTAACGCCTGCCTCAGACTACTGGTAATCTAACGCCTGCCTCAGACTACTGGTAATCTAACGCCTGCCTCAGACTACTGGTAATCTAACGCCTGCCTCAGACTACTGGTAATCTAACGCCTGCCTCAGACTACTGGTAATCTAACGCCTGTCTCAGACTACTGGTAATCTAACACCTGCCTCAGACTACTGGTAATCTAACGCCTGCCTCAGACCACTGGTAATCTAACGCCTGCCTCAGACTACTGGTAATCTAACGCCTGCCTCAGACTACTGGTAATCTAACGCCTGCCTCAGACTACTTGTAATCTAACGCCTGCCTCAGACTACTTGTAATCTAACGCCTGCCTCAGACCACTGGTAATCTAACGCCTGCCTCAGACTACTGGTAATCTAACGCCTGCCTCAGACTACTTGTAATCTAACACCTGCCTCAGGCTACTGGTAATCTAACGCCTGCCTCAGACTACTTGTAATCTAACGCCTGCCTCAGACTACTTGTAATCTAACGCCTGCCTCAGACCACTGGTAATCTAACGCCTGCCTCAGACTACTGGTAATCTAACGCCTGCCTCAGACTACTTGTAATCTAACACCTGCCTCAGGCTACTGGTAATCTAACGCCTGCCTCAGACTACTTGTAATCTAACGCCTGCCTCAGACTACTGGTAATCTAACGCCTGCCTCAGACCACTGGTAATCTAACGCCTGCCTCAGACTACTGGTAATCTAACGCCTGCCTCAGACTACTTGTAATCTAACGCTTGCCTCAGACTACTGGTAATCTAACGCTTGCCTCAGACTACTGGTAATCTAACGCCTGCCTCAGACTACTGGTAATCTAACGCCTGCCTCAGACTACTGGTAATCTAACGCCTGCCTCAGACTACTGGTAATCTAACGCCTGCCTCAGACTACTTGTAATCTAACGCCTCAGACTACCCGTAGAACAGAACAGCTAAGTGCGTCCGATGCTTTTTTGCCCTCCCGTGTCACTTTATACACAGAAGATCTCTGCTAAACATAGAATCACATGGTTTATCCGTCTCTCCGCTGACAACTTCAGAACAAAGTTGACTACAAACAAAGTTGCCAATGTCTTTGCAACTGATAAAAACAAGTGACACATAAAAAGCTGCTTCAAATGAAAACTGAGAGGACTGCATTAAAATATTAACAGTTGGTTATAGGCCTATTTCAATCCTATTGAAATACATTTAATGTAAGTGGTAATATCTCTCTAGTAGCTGATCCGTCGTCAGTATTGTGAAGTAATTCTAACGTTAAGGTAAGATTTGAAAGGAGAAAGCTGATCCGAGGACTCCCTTTCCTTCGATCGTATCAGAATCGACAGATGCTCCAACGAGGCACTTAGCGAACGTTCTCTCTGCGTGGTGTTTTGGGAAACGCGTGTTACATCTTCGGCTGTTGTAGGAAAGATGCGTCGTTTAAAACACTCGTAAGCCTAAGTTCCATCGCTATAGGGAAACCGGGCCCAGGGCACATAGTGTAACTCATCGGGCTCTTGACAAAATGTGTGCACAATGTAGGGAACAGGTTGCCATTTGGGACACAGCCCCAGATTTACCATGGCAGTATCAAAGGCACTGATGCAGTGAGGTAAAACAATCTTATTACCAGACTGTCACCGGCACGCCCATTTGTTTTATAAGGTTCCTGTCATTTCCCCAAATGTCACGGCGTCGTTATAAACCTCTCGGTTGCATCTCTGGTTAGCTACACGCTCTTCTGAACGACGTTCGCTATTTATGTCAAGTGGGATTTTATAAGGTTAAAATTGGAGTGGAATATTCTGAAAGGTTCTAAATCAGTGGTTTGATAGGTGCTGGAGCAGTTGAACAGGGCCTCTGTATGCTGCCATGTTCATATTGTCTATTTCTGCATTGCAGTTCATAGATGTAACATTAAAAGAGTTAAATTAAACATGACTGGCATAGATACATCTAAAACTTAACATTGGGGTCTACAACTCATCATGAATCTATTTTTACCTTACCATATATTCAATTGATTATTATGACACAAAGACAGGAAGGCCTAAATTAACATGACTAGATTGACAAAAAGTAAGCGTGAGTGTCAGATTACTGCAAACAACAGATCTTTTGGCAAAGTTTCATCATTCAATGTGATGCAAGAGACTTTGGGGGAAGTGAAATGATAGGTTGTCAGATAACACCCATCATCCCGCATTTTTTATTTTTTTTTACTTGGAGCCTGTCTGGGCGATAGGACAAATTGCCGTTGAGGTCAGAGGTGCATGTTTGGCAGCTTCTTAGCACAAAAACGGAGCTTGGATCAACCGTCCGTCATACGAGGCTGTCAGCACCCTTCTCCTTCCTCCTCCTTCCGTGACTTTGTCAGCCTCGGCATCCCTCTTTCCCTCTCTCCCAGCGCCGATCATTCAGAAACACTCAGATACTTTCCCTCATCCCTCTTTCCTTAAATCCATCCCTCAAACTTTTCCAAATAAGTCCCTAATGTACTGTGAGGTGACGTGATGTATACAGTGGTGAACCGTGCCCATATGCCATCTATTTGCACAGCTGATGTCTGACTGTGTCTGTTTATATCTACAAGACACAATGGAGGCCATTTTATTTTTCTGGTGGGGAGAGTACAGCATACAGTCTTGCTCCCAGAAGACATGGCAGTCCTGTCTAGAAGCCAGTCAAGGCTGACCCTATTTAAAGACAAGGGAAAGCAAACGGGGGTAGGCAGGGCTAGCGCTCCACAGAGCCAGATAAAACAATTCTGCGTTGCGCTGAAATTGCGTCATTTGCTTATCCGGGGGCAAATGACTGAGCACACAGTTCCTACGTCCCCGTATATGTTCTGTAAACACATGAGTAATGGAGGGGATTCAGCTAGAGCAGATGATCCTCCTCAGGAGAGTGGATGAAACTTGACCAAAAACCCAAACCACTCTCTTTCCCTTACTCTGTCTCGCTCTCCTTCTCTCCCCGTTCTTTCCTCTCTCTTTCCAGTCTCCCTCCCTCCCTCCCTCCCTCATTGTGCCAGATGTTTTAAAAACGACCATCTGAGAGACAGGATGGCCTTAATTCCCTGAATCAACCAAATGCATCCGTTCACCGGGGCAACACGTAGGTCTAATTGCACACTGTCATGCCGGCCTGACGCAGTGTCAGTGCAGCATGTAATTATTGAAAATAGATTATGTTCAGAATGGTGCTGATTGCCTTAGAGAGCTGAAGTGCAATATTCTCAAACTCAAACTTGTTCAAATTAAAACTTGAAAAGACAGTCCAAAGAAGATGATTCTTGACTTTGAGAACAACAGAGTGAGCTCATTTGAAATAGAACCAAGGTAGATGAATATCATAACACTTATTTTCTGCTTTGAGCATTTCCCAAATAATTAGCCTTAACTACTGGGGCTAAAAACTTTACTGCTGCTCTAGTAAAGACTACATGATATCATTATTAAAAGATGATTAAAGATTACAGCTGTAATAATTAGACCTTTATGGAGCAAAATGACTAATCAAACAAATTCAGATTGGGATTTCTGAATGCTTTCAGGCTACACATTTCATTTCAAACCTTTTCTTTCCCCAAGTTGTTAAATCAAAAACTGATTCTGGAACAATAAAAAGAATGACAGACCACAGACTCATGACGAAGCTTGATAGTCTCCACCAACCTCCCAGAGCTCCTCATTTAGCACTGAGATGGGGTCTCGACGTGGAGTTGACTGGGCCTAATTCCTACACGGTAACCGAAGGTTGAGGGCCGTTTCCTGTGTGAGCCAAGTCAGCCAAGTCAAAGGGTCAAATGAGTTTCTACTTCCAGAGTCACATTATCCGGGTTTTTAATCAAGCTTCCCTCACCTCAAGGTCTACCTGTTAAACAAGTCCAATTAATTTCCAGTTGGGGCAATGTATACAGCTAGCTGCCTATGTGGTTGTTTAGTAAGAGGAACACAACACACGGCATTTAACTCTACAGTGAAGGATGAATCATATTATCATTTCCATTTACTGTTTGAGCTAAATACACAGCGACAAACGGCTTAAGTACACAAGACAAAGAAGAAATCACCTAGAATACATTATAGCTTTAGTCTCACATTGGGTGTGAGATATATTAGAGTTATGGGGGAATATCTTTGTTATGAAGAGGCTGCAAAGAAGCACTAAGTGTTTGTTTGTTTTCATGAATTTTAAATCGGCACATCTGTAAACAAAAACAGCCAAAATCCATTTAGCGCCTCAGCCTCTCAAAGTGATGTGTCGGCGGTTTTGACATTTATAAACAACCTTCAGAACAAAACTCTGACGCCACAAAATCCCTATTGTGCCTCTGCATTTTCCTAGGGATTGATTTGGTGACTTGGATGCTGTTGTGGCGCCACAAACAAAATGGCTGCTTGACACAATCACAGGTCAACACAAACAACGTATTCCTCCACATAGTGACTTGTGAGAAGTAGTTCCCACTGAGCCGCATGCCTCCAGCTTGTTACCAGTCCTCCTAAAAGTGATCCCATGGCCTTTCCTTTTCATCTAACACAGCGGTATTCTTCCTCTCTAATCAGGGACTGATTTAGACCTGAGACACCAGGTGGGTGCAATTAATTATCAGGTAGAACAGAAAACCAGCGGGCTCCGGACCTCGTAGGGTAAGATTTCAATTCCCTTGGGTTAGACCATCCAAATTCATGCAACTGCTCTCACATGTTCCATGTTCTCATCAAATTCAGCATGACTGCCATTTTGGAAGGTTGATATCCTGGCAGTTCTTTGATAAGAACAGAAAACTAATGGCATCATCAGCACCAGTCCTGATGAGCAGCAGTTTGATGACTTAACAACATCCTACTGTATTAGCAGTATTGGTACTGGACACAATCTATACCACGGACGCAATAAATACTGTACCACCACCCCATGTTATGTCCTGCTGGGGGACAGCCGGACAGTAATTGGCTTACAGGGATACAGCCTTCGCTATCCGCTGTATGTCTGACAGTGGCTTGAAAAGGAATAGCCGAGTTTCGGGCCCTTGGGATACCGAAGCAGAACAGTATGCGGTCTTCATCTGACTGCGGTGAAACTACAGTGCCAGAGCCTGTAGAACTGAAAGGAGTTTGTACTAGTTCTTGATGAAGACATCCTGCCTCACATCAATACATGTCAAATCGCCTGTAATCAGTTCATAGTGAATGCAGAGAGAGTTCCACTCGACTTTTACTACCCTACGTCTCATCTGTGGTACTGAAAGACTGAAACCGCACAAGTGCTATTTCTTTGTGAACTATTCTGAAAAAGCTTTCATATTTACATTTACAATGTTAAGAGCAGCCATTCAGGGCAATTCAGTGTGTGTGTGTGTCTATGTTTGTGCGTGCGTCAGCCTCCGCATCAATCTCTCTCCACCGTGTCGCCTCTTCGGCCCTCTCTCACCTACCCTCGCCACGCGCTGCGTGACCGGCTTCGATTTCACGGCGAGAGGTAAATATTCCCTTAATGATAGCATCACCAAGCCCCACCGCTGCAGATTGCAGGTGTATTACGTCTCTGAGAATACAACTTTGCCCTTATCTCTCTAGCCCAGGCAGGCCGTTGAAGGGGGATTGAGAAGGAGTACAGGCATACAGAGGCATTAGACGACAGGCAGGCAGAGCCTCTGGCCTGCACAAAAGACTGCAAAGGTATCGCTCGTGCGGCGAGGAGAGTCGACATTATCGGACACTCAACTGGATCGTCACAAGGTACAGTTTTTTGAGCACTGCTGATGTTGAGAGTTTTGTTTTTGCTGCGACGATTAAGTGCACCAGTAAGCTTGTTGGTTACTGGGTGGTGGTCAGTGAGACTCTATTTGGAGTCAGCGCTTTTGTGGCTAGTTCTGTGCCAGGTTGTTTCAGTTAGGCCTGTATTTACTCTATATTTCACATTACGTACCATTGTAATGAATGGAAAACGTACGCATGTCAATCATTTTTATTACAGAATGCTATAGTTAAATATATGGTAATTACATGTCAATTGACTCATTATGTATACGTCTACCTCAAAATGTAACATTTTTAAAATTGGACATTTTAGTGAGTCCAGAGGGCACCATTTTAATTCTCCACAACTCACTTGGAAGTCGTTCCAATGCACTATTCAACCATAGAGGCCTGTTCATTTTGATAACCCATTAACAAGGTATGTACAAGTCATTTCAATCACGCAAATCCCTTTTAATTAAAAAAGTTCATTGTAAACTACTGAACCTTCACGTCTGCTTACGATTCGCAATAATCAACTCGCAATTAATATGACTGTTAACAGTATTTTCCTTTTTAAGTCCACCTCTTTGCAGTTTCTCAAATAGGACAACTCTTGAACGATAACAAAAGCCGTTGAAAAGGAATTCAACGTTAATTGCTTTTTGTTGTCTTTTTTTTAAGAGCACAGTATTGCTATACATTTCCTGTTCTTCTAATACAAAGTAATGTGGATGGTAATTATGTGAGAATTTAACAATGTGCGGGTGAAATGGCCTTTTAGTGGGGCCGTCTCCCTGCTCATTTTCAATGTGGTCAAGGACATGGACTTAGAAGCTATATTTCAGTATTAATAACTCAGCCCACACTGTAAATTAGCCTCGTTCAAGCCCCGTAAGTAATTACCAAAGTGTAAAATTCCCTCATTCTTAAGCCTTAGAGACTTCTAAACTATAATAATGAATTATGTCCACTATTTCATGTAAAAAATGTCAAACACGGATATTCAATTGACTTGAGAAAACGGGAAGAAATGGCCGCCAAATTCTACACGTAAACAAATGGAATTTAAAAAAATATTTATAGGAGTAATAGTTGACTCTGTTACTTGTTCTACTGGCAAATATGATTTTAGGGAGCTTTGAAAATTGCCCTGAAAATCTATCTGTCTGTCACGATCATTTTGACAAAAAAAGTCACAATATTCCAAAAGATACATTTGACAAACTAAAAACATGTAACAGGATTACTGTGGTTTAGGCTGCTCAACAGAAAAATAAGAACTATTTCAAGTGTCATAATTCTTTTGTATTCATTAAAATACGGACATTTTGCGAAACACAGGCCTACTTCGGCTTCGCACACATACCTTCTGTGCACATCCCAACATCATCCGCCATTTTGTGAAATCACAGATGCGCAGTCTCAGTATCCTAAAATGGCAGCTCTCAGTTTCGAAACATACGCCAAACGAAACAAACAGAACCTTCTAATAGATCCACATGTCTTGAACAGGTACTAGACCTCTGGATGTTTTAATAAACTAACTAAACACTAACTATGGTCAATGGGTCCTCAGAGCACAGGCGGGATCAGTTTCAAACGATAGATATGTATCTGCCGTGATAGAGACTCAATCCACATTACCCAGCTAACCTCTCTGCATTGGCTAACTCTTAATCCTCTCAATGTAGGGTTAGAGTCTCCCTGACCGACCCCCCCCCCCCCCCCCCACCCCCATCTTACCCTACGCCTTTCTCTGTTCTCAGGGGGCTTGACATTGTGCATTACTGTACAATACACAACACGCTGCCCCCACGCTGCCTCCCCTAAGAAAAGACGAGCGAGGAGAGAAGTGCTCATGGGTAGCGAGTTCTGAGCGGCCCACTGCTGACGGGGGGGATTGTGGGAAATCAGCATGGGGCAGCGTGGAGCGCCGTCAGACACACCAAAGGGAGAAGAGGGGAGAGAACAGTGGAGGGAGGGAGGGAGGGAGGGAGGGATGAGTGGATGGATGAGTGGAGGGTGAGACAGGCGTGGGCAGAGTACTAGTAGCTGCATTCACTACTCATCCTGCAGGGGGTGTGAGTCTGTGTGAGTGGGTGGGTGAGTGAGGGCGTGTGTGTCAAGCGAATCACACCAGAGGGGTCATCAGTCACCGGGTGGGTGAGCAGATGGGATGGGAGCCGGGGGAGGGTAGCAGCTAGGAGGGATGTTCTCTGTGTACTGCACAGGAGCAGTAACATTGATATGGATAAAGACATGCTTGATGGCCTGTCAGAACTGACAAGGGTGGATGGTCAGGATACACGTGGTTCCATCCACAACGCCTCTAGGCTGGGTTAGATTCGTCAGATACTTGAAGTGACTCGATCATGCACAGCTACTGAGCGTCTGAAATAGCTAACGGCCTCAAGAACCTTGCACTTTTTTTGCTGGACTTTTGTGATGGTTATTGTAAAGTTTCCGAGCTTCCCAGCTCATTAACTGTTATTAAGACTATCATTACTATTGTTTGTGTATTGTGTTATTATAAAACAATATGTTACATTACTATTATACATATTCATTGTACTTAGTATTATATTCATTCAGAAAATCAAGACACTTACATTTACAGACTCGCACTCCCTCTGTCCTCAGACAGACGCTTGGACCTGCAGGAGAAAGAGAGAAGAAGACATTATAGAGAGGCTGTTCTCTGACCCCTCCCTCCCGCCCTCTTTATTACAATGTACACTACCGCAACACGCCTCAGCTTCTAACTCGAGACCGGCTCTGACTACAGGCTATACAAGCCACCATGATTCAGCCTTTACAAGAACCGAGGAAAAACAGGAACAAACACAGAAAAAAAAACCTCCAATGGCCTCATTTTCCTATTTTCATATAAAGACAGGAGCAAGACTGAATTCATAAAGATCTCAGCGGGAGCAGATTGGTGTTGTGTACCGGGAGCTGTGGCCCTGGCCCTCTACAATCTGAAGGACCTAACACAATTCATACTCTCATCAATTAGGAATAGAAGAAGCTTTTCGGCACCAAATGTGCCATTTATATGGGCGATGTCAGCCAAAGTACTGCTAATCATGAGCAGTTTAATTGCAGACATGGAGCAGGTTGGAGAGTTAAATGGCGCTGAATGGTTAGCTGTATTTATCCGTCACCAGTAGCTCTAGAGCTCCATCTACTGGTTCTGTTACCCTCAAGTAGAGCCTCACCATAACCTGTTTTGAAACAAAAACAAGTATTTCCCTATTAAAAGCTGCAATATGTAACTTTTTGGGCAACCCCGACAAAATTCACATAGGAATGTGAGTTATAGATCTGTCATTGTCATTGAAAGCAAGTCTAAGAAGCGGTAGATATGTTCTATATGCGCTATTTCTATGCTTCACATTCATAAGTTTCTTTCTTTTTCTTTTTTTTTACATCTTTTACTGTCCGTTTTGTACACCAGCTTCAAACAGCTGAAAATACTATATTTTTTTGTCATTGAAAATATATTTCACAGCGGTTTAGATGGTACAATGATTCTCTAAACTATGCATTGCATGTTTTGTCACAAACTGTAATTAGGCAAACTATTCAAATTTTAGCAACCCGGAAATGGCAGAGCGATTTCTGCATACAGCACCTTTAAAAGTAATGCAATATGCTTTTTAAACATAACATATACATCATTGACTGAATAATCCGTTTGGATTGTTGCTGCTGTACTGTGACTTGTAGACTGACAGTACATGATAACAACTGCTGTACCACAACTGCAGCTGTGAATACAGCTGACCTTATAGCCTATTATTTGTTACCTAAAACATAAGGGGGTGTTATATAACACGGCTAAAACACGGTTATATAACACGGCTAACACGGTCAGTACAGGTGCATCAAAGCTGGGACCGAGAGACTGAAAAACAGCTTCTATCTCAAGGCCATCAGACTGCTAAACAGCAATCACAAACTCAGAGAGGCTGCTGCCTACATTGAGACCCGATCACTGGCCACTTCAATAAATGGATCAGTAGTCACTTTAAACAATGCCACTCTAAATAATGTCTACATATCTTACATTACACATATCACATGTATATACTGTAATGAGACCCAATCACTGGACACTACTGTATTTTATACCATCTACTGCACCTTGTCTATGCCGCTCGGCCATCGCTCATCCATATACTTATATGTACATATTCTCATTAACCCCTTTAGATTTGTGTGTATTAGGTAGTTGTTGGGAATTGTTACATTACTTGTTAAATTTGTGTGTATTAGGTAGTTGTTGGGAATTGTTAGATTATTTGTTAGATATTACTGCACTGTCGGAACTAGAAGCACAAGCATTTCGCTACACTCGCATTAACATCTGCTAACCACGTGTATGTGACCAATACCATTTGATTTGATTTGAACGCAGGGGGTCTCCGTACCATGGAGAGATCATCTCTTTCAGTCTGAGTTTCCTACCTCTAATAGATGCAGAAAAAAAGTCCTCTTCTATGATGTCCTAACCCTCCGGCCCTATAACAACTAATACATTATAAATATGGTACATATCTCCAGGATATCAGGCCACATCTTCTGAGTTAATGATCCAAGGGATGAGTTTCATCATGAACCAGCGTCTCTTCAAAAAGAGAAGAACACCGCCATGTTCTCTGAGAGTCAGAAACACAGCGTGCGTCTGGACTCCATCAGCACAGCCGAGTCCCCGGTCTGCACGTTATGAGGGACAAACGTGGGTGTCTTCTGTTCTGTTCACAGTTCCTCACTCGCGCACACACCGACACCGACACACCGACACACACACACACCGGCACACACACACACACACACACACACACACACACACACACACACACACACACACACACACACACACACACACACACACACACACTCACACTCACACTCACCAGCCCAGTCAGGGGCCAATGGCTTCTAGCTAGCTAGCAAATGAGAACATCAAAGGGTCTACATCTCAAATGTGATGCCACATTTTGAGTCTCTTCTACTCTTCTCAAAAAGCTGAGGACAACAATGGGGCTGATACAGATGAGACTGCTTGCTGGGCAGGGAGATATGCAAGTCCTTTGTTTGTTCTTTGCAATAGGACAGTGAAGTACCACGGCTGCAGAGAGCTACAGGTAGGAGGAATGAATGAATGACTGGGGCATGTAAAATGATAGGGAATGAGTTGCTTTTGTTGGCTAACCTCAGGGGGACCTTCGACTTTTGTTGTGTTACTTTTATTTTATTTTATGTAGAAAATTGGAAAATAACACGCATATACAATTTCTTAATGCAAAATTGTTTCCCTTTGTCATTCAAACAGAATATGAAAAGACCAAGGTCAGTTTATGCCCTCCAAACTGCTCTCCATTCCCACTTTAATTATCCTGCAAAAAGGTGGTCCTTACCAGGGAAGGAGACTATTTGTAGTGAAGGGAGAAATTATGGAGGAACAAAAAAAAAAATGATTGATTCTCATCGCAGGTGAGGTTAGAGCAGCAGACAGTCCACCGTCTAACAGTTACAGTGTGTGTGTGTGTGTGTGTGTGTGGCTGTGTGTGTGTGTGTGTGTGTGTGTGTGTGTGTGTGTGTGTGTGTGCTGTCTGTTTCAAGTTTCAATTACGTGCACAAATACAGTGAAATACTTTTCTTGCAAGCTCCAAACCCAACAAAGCAGGAATCAATATATCACTCAAAATAACATAAGGACAAAAACACATGAGAAATTAAAATACGAAATGAGAACAAGAGAAAGTAAGAAGCTATATACCAGGTCAGTTCCAATACCATATTTACAATGTGCAGGGATACTGGAGTGATGGAGGTAGATATGTATAGGGGTAAGGTGACAGGGATACTGGAGTGATGGAGGTAGATATGTATAGGGGTAAGGTGACAGGGATACTGGAGTGACGGAGGTAGATATGTATAGGGGTAAGGTGACAGGGATACTGGAGTGACGGAGGTAGATATGTATAGGGGTAAGGTGACAGGGATACTGGAGTGACGGAGGTAGATATGTATATGGGTAAGGTGACAGGGATACTGGAGTGACGGAGGTAGATATGTATAGGGGTAAGGTGACAGGGATACTGGAGTGACGGAGGTAGATATGTATAGGGGTAAGGTGACAGGGATACTGGAGTGACGGAGGTAGATATGTATAGGGGTAAGGTGACAGGGATACTGGAGTGACGGAGGTAGATATGTATAGGGGTAAGGTGACAGGGATACTGGAGTGACGGAGGTAGATATGTATAGGGGTAAGGTGACAGGGATACTGGAGTGATGGAGGTAGATATGTATAGGGGTAAGGTGACAGGGATACTGGAGTGATGGAGGTAGATATGTATAGGGGTAAGGGGATACTGGAGTGATGGAGGTAGATATGTATAGGGGTAAGGGGATACTGGAGTGATGGAGGTAGATATGTATAGGGGTAAGGTGACAGGGATACTGGAGTGATGGAGGTAGATATGTATAGGGGTAAGGTGACAGGGATACTGGAGTGATGGAGGTAGATATGTATAGGGGTAAGGTGACAGGGATACTGGAGTGATGGAGGTAGATATGTATAGGGGTAAGGGGATACTGGAGTGATGGAGGTAGATATGTATAGGGGTAAGGGGATACTGGAGTGATGGAGGTAGATATGTATAGGGGTAAGGTGACAGGGATACTGGAGTGATGGAGGTAGATATGTATAGGGGTAAGGTGACAGGGATACTGGAGTGATGGAGGTAGATATGTATAGGGGTAAGGGGATACTGGAGTGATGGAGGTAGATATGTATAGGGGTAAGGGGATACTGGAGTGATGGAGGTAGATATGTATAGGGGTAAGGTGACAGGGATACTGGAGTGATGGAGGTAGATATGTATAGGGGTAAGGTGACAGGGATACTGGAGTGACGGAGGTACATATGTATAGGGGTAAGGTGACTAGGCATCAGGATATAAGATAAACAGAGTAGCAGCAGAATACATGATAATTGTATGTGTGTGTGTTTAAAGTCAGTATAAATGCGTGTGCATGCAAGGATTTTCAGTGTTAACTTAAATGACTAAAACCAGATATAAAGTATGTAGAAAAGATAATGGACGTATATTTTTTAAATAATCTAATCTTTGCGAACTAACTGTCTAACTAAAAGATAGACAGTCAAGGAGAATAGAGGGGCCAGGGTGATCTGCTCTGCGGAGGATGGAGAGGACGGAGCCCTTACCGCCGTCCCCCTAAAAGGAGCCTCTCTCAGGGCCTTAGCATCACAGGGGCCTCCTTGGCAGGTGACTTCCAATGGTGGCCCTTTCAGTGATGGAGACCCATGGGGGAGACTGCACCGAGCTACCCCAGCTCCCCTCACTCTACCCTGGGCTAATTATGTGGAGATCCCCTGCTCCCTGTGGCCCTAGACAGATGAAACAGCTAGCGATACAGTAAAGGTTGAGGGCTTGGGGAGTGAGGGGCAGGTTTCGTTCCAAACCAATGGCCAGGTAAAGGTGTGCCAGGTGTCAGAAAGTTCCCCAGAAGGAACCTTAGGGAACATGGGGTACTCTTGAAGAATACAGTTAGGATCTTAAGTTTGGTTCCTTGTCCCAGCAGACTTTCTACAGAATAAAACTGACTGAACTTTTATGCAGGTGCGGTGAATGTTATGCGATTCCAACTTACCAGTAGTTTTTGTTTAACAGTGAGTGCATTTCATCTATCTCCTTCGACAACTCTCACTTTGAAAAAAAAAAAACAAGCATTTTCAGTGCATTGAAACATGCACACACATCCAACATTGATGAATACAGAGCTATGATTGGTGGATTTATGTCGTTTTGATTTCCCTGGTTGACCTTAGGACTGTTATTGAGATGGCTTGTCAAGTGGGTCGGTAAAGGGCTCATCTTAATCAGATGGGAAGGACAGGCAGAGAGAGAGCGAGAAAGAGACAGAGAGAGAGCGAGAGAGAGAGAAAGGGGGGAAAAGACAAAGAGACAGAGAGAGAGACGGAGAGACAGAGAGAGAGCGAGAAAGAGACAGAGAGAGAGCGAGAGAGAAGGAGAGACAGAGAGAGATGAAAGAGACCAAGAGAGAGGGGGAGAAAGAGAGAGAGCGAGACAGAGAGAGCGAAAGAGACCAAGAGAGAGCGAGAGAGACAGAGAGAGAGACCAAGAGAGAGAGGGGGGGAAAGAGAGAGAGACCAAGAGAGAGAAAGAGACCGACAGAGAGAGAAAGAGCCCGAGAGAGAGAGAGAGAGAAAGAGAGAGAGAGAGAGAGAGAAGACAACCAACCTACTGTAAGCTTTAGCAGTTGGTGTGTGTGTGTGTCCACTCTACTCCACCTGTCTGTAAGACTTTTGAAAGCCCTTACTGCATTCTACAGATGTATGGGAATGTATACATGTTTAAATTCAACCCCTGCAGTATGGGTTTCACTGAACACGTGGCGTACCAACTCCAGCAATATCCCTTATTCTGGCAAAATGACAAGCTCAACAACAGGGATGGTCTATGATCTGTTTCATATTCTGCTGTTTGTTTGTACACCTGGTTTGACTGAAAACCTCTACTTCATCAGAAATTCAGAATACAAGCTGTCAGATCACCTTGGAAATCCAGTACAACGGAAACTTTGGAATAAACCCTGCCACATTTAAACGTCTGAGTTAACTGTTAGCCTAATTTCCTTTATTAAGGTTCCTCAAATCACAGTCAGTCTAACTCTGGCCATGTCTGGATCATACGGTATCCATATGAGGACAAACAGATACCTAGTCTGGATTACACTGACACTAACTCCCTGTGAGGCTGAGGCTGTCCTAATATGGACACCGTTGGCACTGAACAGGTTAACAACATGTCATCTAATTCAGCCAACAGGTAATTCATTCATTAACATCCTCTTAACGCTTTCTGAGAGCTTAATCATGTCCAGTCTCTAGGGTGATTACACATTACACCCCGCTCCCAGTCTCTTCGGCAATACACACACGCACAGACGCGACACGTACCCACACCATGAAGTCCTCGGATTAGGGGATGTTCTCTACCACAAGGTTATGTTAAGCGCGGCGTCGGACGGTGACTAGACACTGATCAGGCCATCATCTCTCCCTCACACTCGTCTTCTGCGGCAGCCTGCTACATGTACTGTACTCCAGCTGAATGAAAGGCCTTTAATAAAGGGAAGTTGTGTGGCTAGTTTCTCCAGGGTGTTATGCTCATGTGATCTCGCAGAGAAGGCTACGACAGTAGCTAACCGCTGCTCCGGTACATGGATATGGTACTGCGTGTGTGTGTGTGTATGCGTTCTTCACTTTCCCACGTCTCACAATCCTCCACGTCAGGCTAGCTTAGCAAGGCAAGGGAAAAGAGGACTGCGACGGTGAAAGAGGTCAACAGTGCTATACACTGCGTATTCAGAAACACGTCAGCATCTCTGTGGGCGTTGCGTATGGAATATATGTTTCTGCAGACCTTAAGGTGACTAACACCAGTGTACAAAGCAGGTAACCACCACAAGCACGTTAGCCATTGTCTACACACCACTCGTTGCAGGGAGATCCACGTTAGTAGATATACAGCTGGGGTCATAGCGTGGCAGCAGAAAGCTAGGCTACATCCTAAATGGCCCCCTATTCCCTATGTACTTTTGAGCAGAGCGCGTAAGGTGCTACATAGGGAATAGGTTGCCGTTTGGGACGCAAGCCTTGCTTGTGTGTTCCCAATCTGCATCGTAAATCATAAAGCCTTCCCAGGTCTGCCATAAAATATTCATATCACAGTTTAAGAGAGACACCCGGTTCGTTTTCAGCCCCATCTTAATTCCATTTTACCACGAGCAAATATTCTTAGTACACACACTCCTTTAGATTGATTAATAATGGTTACAGGGTTTTCTATAAATCAGAGAGGGGCAGGAGGGCATGGTGGGATGTGAATGAGGATTACTATTACTGTTTGTGTGGGGCGAGGGGGCTGTGTGTGTGTGTGTGTGTGTGTGTGTGTGTGTGTTCATTCTTCAGAGTGTGAGCATTGTAAACAGCGGTCTAACGTTGCCTGGGAAAGCCGCCGTTCTTCGTCGAGGAACATTCTACCAGGTGCAGTTATGAAGGCAGTCAAAGTTGCATTATCATGTCACCCACAGATCCTATGAGTGTGTTCATGCTCTCTCGTCTTGCTGTTGATTAGGGATCACACACACGCGCACACACGCACGCACACATGCACACACACACACACCACACACACACACACACACACACACACACACACACACACACACACACACACACACACACACCACCACACACACGATTCGCAGAGCCTGACATACAAATCCATATTGGAAGAAAAATGGCTGCCGTCGCTCCCTTCGCTGAAAGGCCTCCACCCATCCACCTTTACAAAGAAAACCACTATTCTCTCTCCTCTTTCCTCTCCTGCAATTTGGCTGCTAATCAGAAAGCATCAGCTGGTTGGTGGGTTCTGGATTTCCTCACCTAGTGTCTCAAACCATTCTCTCCCTGCTCCTCCTGGACATAAAGGAGTCATTTACGCTACATCTATCTTTTTTAAAAAGCCATTATGCCGTGTTAGCCGCGCTTGATTGTTTCTTCATTGAATTTGGGGGCCTGCCGTTGCCCTTCAGGTCCTGGCAAAATTATCATGTTTCTTTTCTACCCCTCCCTCTCCTCCCCCTCTCCTCCTCTCCTCCTCCTCCTCTCATCCCTCTCGTCCATTATCACCAAAACAAATTGTTATAGTAACCAGGACCTCGCTGTTTAAAACAGAAATCTACAATCAGAATACATCCCTAATGCCAATTATTCAGTCATGTAAGACTGAGACAATGGGCCTGTCTCAATATGCGTACTCAAAATAGTACCCTGATTGTGGATGTGAAAATATAACATTTTATAGTAAGTGACAATTCAAAAATGATGTATGCTTTAAATGCCAGGATGTCATGCACACTTTCTGCTTTTCATCTAGTTGCTGAGGTGAATCATGTTCAGAATTCACTGCATGCTATTGAGGAGGTGAATCATGTTCAGAATTCGCTGCATGCTATTGAGGAGGTGAATCATGTTCAGAATTCGCTGCATGCTATTGAGGAGGTAAATCATGTTCAGAATTCGCTGCATGCTATTGAGGAGGTGAATCATGTTCAGAATTCGTTGCATGCTATTGAGGAGGTGAATCATGTTCAGAATTCGCTGCATGCTATTGAGGAGGTGAATCATGTTCAGAATTTGCTGCATGCTATTGAGGAGGTGAATCATGTTCAGAATTCGCTGCATGCTATTGAGGAGGTGAATCATGTTCAGAATTCACTGCATGCTATTGAGGAGGTGAATCATGTTCAGAATTCGCTGCATGCTATTGAGGAGGTGAATCATGTTCAGAATTCGCTGCATGCTATTGAGGAGGTGAATCATGTTCAGAATTCACTGCATGCTATTGAGGAGGTGAATCATGTTCAGAATTCGCTGCATGCTATTGAGGAGGTGAATCATGTTCAGAATTCACTGCATGCTATTGAGGAGGTGAATCATGTTCATAATTCGCTGCATGCTATTGAGGAGGTGAATCATGTTCAGAATTCACTGCATGCTATTGAGGAGGTGAATCATGTTCAGAATTCGCTGCATGCTATTGAGGAGGTGAATCATGTTCAGAATTCGCTGCATGCTATTGAGGAGGTGAATCATGTTCAGAATTCACTGCATGCTATTGAGGAGGTGAATCATGTTCAGAATTCACTGCATGCTATTGAGGAGGTGAATCATGTTCAGAATTCACTGCATGCTATTGAGGAGGTGAATCATGTTCAGAATTCGTTGCATGCTATTGAGGAGGTGAATCATGTTCAGAATTCGCTGCATGCTATTGAGGAGGTGAATCATGTTCAGAATTCACTGCATGCTATTGAGGAGGTGAATCATGTTCAGAATTCACTGCATGCTATTGAGGAGGTGAATCATGTTCAGAATTCGTTGCATGCTATTGAGGAGGTGAATCATGTTCAGAATTCGCTGCATGCTATTGAGGAGGTGAATCATGTTCAGAATTTGCTGCATGCTATTGAGGAGGTGAATCATGTTCAGAATTCACTGCATGCTATTGAGGAGGTGAATCATGTTGATAATTCACTGCATGCTATTGAGGAGGTGAATCATGTTCAGAATTCACTGCATGCTATTGAGGAGGTGAATCATGTTCAGAATTCGCTGCATGCTATTGAGGAGGTGAATCATGTTCAGAATTCACTGCATGCTATTGAGGAGGTGAATCATGTTCAGAATTCGCTGCATGCTATTGAGGAGGTGAATCATGTTCAGAATTCACTGCATGCTATTGAGGAGGTGAATCATGTTCAGAATTCGCTGCATGCTATTGAGGAGGTGAATCATGTTCAGAATTCACTGCATGCTATTGAGGAGGTGAATCATGTTCATAATTCGCTGCATGCTATTGAGGAGGTGAATCATGTTCAGAATTCACTGCATGCTATTGAGGAGGTGAATCATGTTCAGAATTCGCTGCATGCTATTGAGGAGGTGAATCATGTTCAGAATTCGCTGCATGCTATTGAGGAGGTGAATCATGTTCAGAATTCACTGCATGCTATTGAGGAGGTGAATCATGTTCAGAATTCGTTACATGCTATTGAGGAGGTGAATCATGTTCAGAATTCGCTGCATGCTATTGAGGAGGTGAATCATGTTCAGAATTCGCGGCAAGCTATTGAAGAGGTGAATCATGTTCAGACCCAGGTGTGTTTCACAACAGCTGATAATCAGATAAGCGGACGGGCTGTATCAAAATGAACGAATGGTGGGAAACAACCCAATTGCGCATAGATGAACCTTCTCAGTATGTATGTTGATATAGTATGTAGATTAGTATACAGTAAGTAGCAGGAGAGACAGACCCGGCCAACACCATATAAGGACAGTGCTGTATCACTATCATAACACAATTCAGTCTCTTTCCTATGCAGAGAGAGAGAGAGAGAGAGAGAAGAGATGGATAGAGAAAGAGAGAGAGAAAGAGAGAGAGGAGAAGAGAAGGATGGAGAGAGAAAGAGAGAAGTTGATGGATGGAGAGAGAGAGAAGAGATGGATGGAGAGAGAGAGAGAAAGAGAGAGAGAAGAGATGGATGGAGAGAGAGAGAAGAGAGAGAGATAGAGATGGATGGAGAGAGAGAAGAGATGAATGGAGAAAGAGAGAGAGAGAGAGAAGAGAGAGAGAAGAGATGGATGGAGAGAGAGTGAGAAAGAGAGAAGAGATGAATGGAGAGAGAGAGAGAGAGAGAGAAGAGATGGATGGAGAGAGAGAGCCTGTGTAGCATGTCTTCTGATTGAGTGGTCGGAAGCCTACAGTGCTACAACTACAGAGCCTCACACAGGTAGGGCCAGGCAGGGTGGGATGATGCATGCTGGCCCTAACCCAGGGTGACAGGGGAGGAAATGAAGGAGTCCCAGGGAGGGAGCAGTGCAGAGAGTGGCTCTTTGAGGTCTGTATTCCAAATGCCACCCTATTCTCTATGCAGTGCATTACTTTGGACCAGGGTCCATAGGGAATAGGGAGCATTTGGGACACAGGCTTAGTTTAAGTGAGCCTCTCTAGGGCTGAACAGTGGGAAGGTCACACTCCCTGAGAGAAGGGACTAACTCGCTGGATAGGTACAGTGAAATGTGTTGTTTTACAGGGTCAGCCATAGTAGTACAGCACCCCTGGAGCATATTAGGGTTAAGTGCCTTGCTCAAGGGCACATCGGACGATTCCTCACCTTGTCGACTCCGGTATTTCGAACCAGCAACATTTCGGTCACTGGCCTAACGCTCTAACCGCTACAGAAGAAGTTAGCAGAGTGGCCATTGTTAACAATGAAAGACAAGGGATTCATCTGGTAGTGGGAAGGTCACACAGTTAAACAGAAAGAGAAATGGAGCAACCCACTGGATGCACAGAGGGAGAGAGAGAGAGTTAGCTGGGCCTATATATAGAAAAGAGGTTAGCTGAGTGGTCCGTGTTTCATGGGATTGAAGACAACGGTTGATGGAGAAAATTGTAACGACCATCAGGGATAAAAGGTTGTCTTCTCTGCAGATTTACAGTAACATTACCATAAATATCAATCCCTGCAAAAAGATTTCCCTCCCAACACTCTCAAAACGGGGCCACTTACATGTTGTATTGACACACACAGTACCACAGAAATTAAACTCTCCATTTCCCTCGCTTAATTAAATCAGCCCACGCCCAGTAGGCGGGGCAGCAGCGAGTTCATTGGAGGACACACGGGAGAAGCGATTGGTTTGCGCACCGGCCTATTTATTGTAGTCAACTGATGAACAGAAAACGCTGTCCTGACTGTTCTGCAATTATTTCCTAATGAAACTCAACAGGTAATCAAGCTGGACGCCTCAAAGACGTTAACATCCAATGTTACAGTACTCCGAGTCATTTCTCCAGCTTCCTATTTGTTTTTTTTTATTTCAAACGCTGTCCTATGAACTTATTAAAATGACTCGTTCAAACCTTCGTTCCTGGTCGGCGTGCATATGTTATTTCGAGCCATTGTCAGCTCTGATAGACTTTTTCTGTCTCTCTTTCTAGTTAACTACAGCTCTCTGACCTCCCTGGATCCTGACAGTACTCTTCCTTCTATGTACAGTAGTCTAATACTGTAGTCTGGTCTCTGAGGAGACCAGTTCCTATGGTGAGACACTGTGCAGCTCTCTGTGTCCCTGCCCTCCCTACTCCCCTCACTGTCTCTCCGTGCCTTGCTCCGTAGCTCCTGGTTCCACCAGCCCCAGGGGTATAGGCAAAAGGCTGTTCCCCAAGCCAGCCCTACCCAGGCTAGGCATGAATACAGGTGAAGAGAGGGCTATCAGCGACAGGGGCCCCAGTGGCCGCGAGACTAATAGCGTGGCCCTGGATGGATGGCATTTAAGTACAAGTCATAGTTATAGTAAGCCCATGCCCAGGCTCCGCCCAGCCGTGTTCTATGGAGCTGGGAGCCGGGGAGTCAGACCTGCCACTGGACACGCTGCTTCACGGCCCTCCCTACAGGCCTGAGGAGGGGGGAGGAGGGAGTGGACGCCAAGTGAAGGAGGAGGCCTGTCAAGACCAGAGCTGGATCCGCCCGGACGCATTATCCGTGCCAGGTACTGGTCTCTGAGTGGACAATCCTCTCCCATTGTCTATTATTATCTATATTATTACTACCCCCACTGCATTGTTGGGAGAGGAAGAATGTACTGTTTTACACCTGTGTGTCCTGTGCACGTGAAACGTAGAAACGTAGAAACTTGATGGAACTACACATAGTACTTTCTCTCTTATTTTCTCTGTCTGTCTCGGTCTCCTGTCTCACTGATCTGTTTCACAAATAGTGTGAGGGGATGGAATGGAGGAGGAGAAGGAGGGAGGCTGACTGGATGTAATGGAGGAGGAGAAGGAGGGAGGCTGACTGGACGGAATGGAGGAGGAGAAGGAGGGAGGCTGACTGGACGGAATGGAGGAGGAGAAGGAGGGAGGCTGACTGGACGGAATGGAGAAGGAGGGAGGCTGACTGGATGGAATGGAGGAGGAGGGAGGCTGACTGGATGGAATGGAGGAGGAGGAGGAGGGAGGCTGACTGGATGGAATGGAGGAGGAGAAGGAGGGAGGCTGACTGGATGGAATGGAGGAGGAGAAGGAGGGAGGCTGACTGGATGGAATGAAGGAGGAGGAGGAGGGAGGCTGACTGGATGGAATGGAGGAGGAGGAGGGAGGCTGACTGGATGGAATGGAGGAGGAGGAGGAGGGAGGCTGACCGGATGGAATGAGTCAGGGTACATACCCAGTCAGACCAACAGACCATGAATAGCAAAGTAGTTATGAACTTTGTCTTCATCCTTTCTCTAGCAACAAGCAAACAGTTATAGTGACTGTAGTCACCATACACATATGCTGTGCATCACTAGCAATGCGGTGTCAGACTAGCACATTTTCTGCTTAGATAAATAGCAGGCACATGAAGGACACATTTGTAATGGGGGATTTTGCAATGAAGAGCCGCTGTTCATTGACAGGTGCCTCATATAAAGTGACCCCAATTACACAGACAAACAGGAGACTCATGATCACTGCACCGTAAAAACACACGGATAATTACAAATGTAATGATCTGTGACATGTAAAAACGTATTTCCCATGCTTCTTTCCTGCTATTATGGCGAACAAAGAGATACACAGAGGATCTATTAGCATCAAAAAGTCATTGGTGCCTCTGCAGTGGAAAATGAAGTATATCATGCACACAGACACACGCACGCACACACACACGGCAGAGCCTGAGTAGCTGCAGTGAGGGCTTGTGGCCAGAGGAGGGGGTCCCTGTATCTCAGGAGTCATTATTTCTCCACACAACATAGTCATAGTAGGCCCTGCCCGCATGCACGCGCGGCGCGCGCGCACACACACACACACACACACACACCACACACACACACACACACACACACACACACACACACACACACACACACACACACACACACACATACACACACACACACACACACACACACACACACACACACACACACACACACACACACACACACACACACACACACACACACACACAGGGTATTTGATACTGTGATGTATAAAGGGATGTCTTCCCACCAACAGATAAACACCACGTATTGTAAGATACATAACACAGATTATTACAGTGATCATTGATATGCTTGAAAGTGGGACTCCTATTCATTTGACATCGAGAAGCACAGGCCAAAAATGAGGTTTAAGGTCCCGCACAGTAAAAAAAAAACAGATCAAAATCAAATGACAAATGTTTGAAAATTGACTGTTGATCATAAAGTTACTGGCACCCTCCCCGTGTCAGAAATGTGAATTCAGGAGGGAGGATTATTGACATCACAGAAAGCGTCTCATTTTAACACACCAATGGTAACCGCTTTGTTACCGTCATCGCAGAAGGCGTGTTCACAAAGGGGTGTGGTCTAGTGGTGCCAAAATTTGACTGTAGCAAATATAATTCCAGGTTTCTCCTAGTCATCTATGGCAAATATACAAAAGGCGGGAGGGTCATTCAAAATGCTGACGCAGTTGCCATGTCACCACATCTGTCAGTGCTGCTGCGAACTGCAACAGAAGAGACATGTCAAACTGCAGATGTACACTCCCCTCCATATTTATTTGGACAGTGAAGCTAAAAAGTGTACATTTGGCTCAATACTCAGCATTTTGGATTTGACATCAAATGTTTCATATGAGGCGACAATACAGAAAGTCACCTTTCATTTGAGGGTACTTTCATACATATCTGTTTACCCATTTAGAAATGAAAGCACTTTGTATATTGTCCCGCCATTTATTTATGTATTTATATATTTGGACAAATTCACTTATATGTGTATTAAAGTAGTCAAATGTTTAGTATTTGGTTCCATATTCCTAGCTCACAATGACTACATAAAGCTTGTGACTGTACACTCTTGTTTGATGTATTTACAGTTTGTTTTGGCCGTGTTCCATATTATTTTATACCCAATAGAAATGAACGGTGAATTATGTATTGTGTCAATTTGGAGGCGTTTTTATTGTAAATAAGAATAGAATATGTTTTCTAAACACTTCTACATGAATGTGGACACTACCATTATTATAGATAATCATGAATGAATCCTGAACCACAATGAGTGAGAAAGTTACAGAGGGTCAAAGAACGTACCCCGTTATTGGTAATGGTGAGAGGTTAGCATTCTTTGGGGGTTACCCCAAGCACACGTCAAAATCCACAAAGAAATGGTTAATTCACCAGAAAATGTACATTTCGCAATGGCCATCTCAGTCTTCGGACTTGAAACCCATTGAAAACCTAGTGGTTTGAATTGAAGAGGGCAGTCCATAAAGGCAGATGAAGTATATCAAGGATCTGGAAAGATTCTGTATGGAGGAATGCTCTAAGATGCCTGCCAATGTGTTCTCCAATCACTTTTTAGTAAAAGGCATTTTAGAAAAAGGCTCAGTGGGGTTATCCTTGCAAGGTGAGGAATTGAAAGGTATTGAAACGAGAGATGCCAATCATTTTGACACGTATCTTTGACACAAAATCTCTTTCACTGAGCAATTGTATTAGTACAAAATATATATTTGGAGCATACAATATAGCTCAGTATTTGTATTATTTATTTTATACACTCATTTTTGCTCATCTTTATCAAGGGTGCCAATAATTCTGGACCTGACCGCATATATTTAGAGATGTATAAACATTTGGATTTGTTTACCGTAATTTCCGGACTATTAAGCGCACCTGAATATAAGCCGCACCCACTGAATTATAATTTTTTTATTATTTTGAACATAAATAAGCCGCACATGTCTATAAGCCGCAGGTGCCTACCGGTACATTGAAACAAATGAACTTTACACAGGCTTTAACGAAACACGGCTTGTAACAAAAATAAATAGGCTTTAACGAAACACGGCTTGTAACAAAAATAAATAGGCTTTAACGAAACACGGCTTGTAACAAAAATAAATAGGCTTTAACGAAACACGGCTTGTAACAAAAAATTCAAAATTAGCAGTAAGCTTTAGTTGTCTTTTTGCACTGAGTCAATTCCTCACGCTGCTGTTTCCAAGGTCTTATCATCGACTCATTAAGACCAAGCTCCCGTGCAGCAGCTCTATTTCCTTTTCCAACAGCCAGATCAATCGCCTTCAACTTGAAAGCTGCATCATATGCATTTCTCCGTGTCTTTGCCATGATGGGGGTGACAAAATGATTACCGTAATCAGAATGATGGGAAGTTTGAGAGCGCTCGATTTAATCTAAACAGTAAACAAAAAAGTAGTTTGATCTTAACCCGTTCGGCAATTTCATTGGTCTAATGAAAGCTTCATGCCGCCAAAAAACTGTGCACGTCACAGAATGTGTTTTTTTCGAGAACATTTTTTTGAAAGCGGGAAGAATCCATATATTAGCCGCGTCATTGTTTAAGCCGCGAGGTTCAAAGCATGGGAAAAAAGTTGCGGCTTATAGTCCGGAATTTACGGTATTTGGATAAACAAATCATCTGTGAAACCACGATGTGATCCATGACAGGATTGCATGTTGCATGCAATTTCAATGTTGTTTGAGTTGCTTTGTGCATCAGCAAATTTGCTTGAGATGATCTCACTGCAACACTGCATCCATCCAAGATGCTTGACCTAGGTGTTTCAAAGAACTGTCAGTCAAGGTGAGCTCCCTCCCACTCAGCCTGTCTTTTCAGCCTCCTTGATAGTTAGGCATGAGGGAAAAAGTACATTTAAATAAAAAAAAATTGTGAGAAAAAAAAGGATGGGTTATGTTTCAGTCACCCATAAGGCTATTTTCATCAGAATGACTGTGCGGGTCCTTTAAAAAAAAGACGTTTGCAGTATTTACAAACAAAAATGTCCATAACAAACCCACTCAGAAGGAAAGCCAGAGTCAGAGTTACACTATAAAATCACCAGCTAATTACCTCGTAATGTGAATCCGACTTGACAGAGAAGTGTTGCCGGTCGGATTGAGTCAGATGAGATGAGATGCTTCAAAGATGATCTCCTTTCCCACACACACCGCACACATGCACACACTTCCTTGGCCATTAACCTCCCTGTTAGGGGGAGTAATGAATTATCAGTGTGAAATGTGGTTTTGGGGGGGGGGGGGGGGGGTTGTAGCAGATGGGTGTCTGATAAACAGTTTAGGATGGTTGCCAGGTCTGCCAGGAGAGATGCCAGGTTCATCCTCCACGTTTGCCTATGCCAACATGTCTAGGACTCCTGATCTGGCATCCCGTCTGATTGGACATTGGGAGTTATGTGGACTTACAGTACAGTACATCTGTAAGTATTCCAGAGTAGAAGTCATGTTGAACTCAGTTTGAAGAGAATGTGATGTTGGTATGAACTGGGTGAGCCATGAGGGTGATTGACAGCTGCTGCCTTAGCAGAACTCCTCATCTCATCTGAAAAGATCAAGGCCAGTTATAATGATTAGCTGAAAAACATCTCTTTTAACATAATATTCTATTCATTCTCGGTGTACAGAGAAAGAGAGACAGAGAGAGAAAGAGAGAATCAGAAAGAGAAACAGCGAAAGAGAGAGACAGAAAGAGAGAAAGACAGAAAGAGAGAGACAGAGAGAGAGAGAGACAAACACAGAGAGACAGACAGAGAAAGAGGGGGTCACCGCAATCCTGACCAATAAATTCAAGTAATTAAAATCTGCAACGGGGTGAAATGAATAAAATAGAAATGCTCATTATGAATTAATAATGAAAATGTCCCCAAATGAGAATTGAAGGGAGAGTCACTTTTTATGATAAGTGTAAGAAGCCATAGAGTTAGCCTCTCGCTCTCTCTCTCTTTCAGAAACACACACATACACACAGAGCCGCCACAGCCACCGAACCCCCCTCCCCCACCCACACACACACACACACTCCAGAATCAATGCGTCAGGTGTGTTTTGCAACCATCAAAGGTTAGAGCAGGGGCGATTACAGTCCTAATCAATATTCAGAGTCTCCAGTGAGCTCCTTTCAACACACATCAACTTTTGAGCTGCGTTCAGCAACACATCAACACACGTCAACGCTGGTTAACCCTAATTAGGCGGATGAATTACCACAAAGACATTTTCTACGTTTCCCAGGACGGCCTTGGATCCATTGGATATTGTCAGCTTAAAAACGGCATAGTACAACACACTTGTACTATACACACAAAACACTCACTGTACACACAAAACACTTACTGTACACACAAAACACTTACTGTACACACAAAACACTTACTGTACACACAAAACAGTTACTGTGCACACAATACACATACTGTACACACAAAACACTTACTGTACACACAAAACAGTTACTGTGCACACAATACACATACTGTACACACAAAACACTTATTGTACACATAAAACAGTTACTGTGCACACAATACACATACTGTACACACAAAACACTTATTGTACACATAAAACAGTTACTGTGCACACAATACACATACTGTACACACAAAACACTTATTGTACACACAAAACAGTTACTGTGCACATAATACACATACTATACACACAAAACACATACTGTACACACAAAACACATACTGTACACACAAAACACATACTGGACATTCAAAAGAGGAAGCAACCTTAGCAAGTCTTAGCTTAACCAAGTCTTAGCTTAACCAAGTCTTAGCTTAAGAACGTGTTATGATATGCTGAATTCGGGCACGGATCACTGAGCTCCACCTAGACCTTCACCCAATTCTCCATGGCCGTCGTGATATAAGTCACCACATCAACATGATCCCATCAACAACACATGTGCTTACCCCTACCTGGCAGGCAAAGAAAATATCTAGCCCCAGTCTTCCTCGCGACGACCTAGGGTCAACATGTGAGAGGAATTAAGGGAGACTGGAGGGATATTTCTCACACACTGGATGGTCACTAGAGTGGACATGAGAGCTCTTCATGACACAATGTCAATTCAACAACCTTTTCTCAGCGTTTCACCATGTCAGACAGGCAGGAAGAAGTCAAAGGCAATCTACTTTGTGTTGCAAGACACGGGCAATATAGACACTTTCAAGAAAGTAATTTCATGAATGTCATCTTCAAGAATGTTATAATTAAATGATGTTCAGTACAACCAGACCACAGGTGCTTTGGTGCCCTGATAATTATCATGAATTTGGTGTGAATAAAATGTTTTTAAATGTGTCCCCGTGCACCACGTTTTCACCCTAGTCCAAGCAGTAAATAGCTTTGACGCTCCACCCCAGCGACCACAGGTCATTATACCCTCGGCTCTTTTTAATGTTAGAAGTCACCCCACAAATGCGCTCTCTCTTGACAGTACACTCTCTCTGGCTGCATCTGAAATGGCACCCTATCCCTGAATAGTTAGTGCACTACTTTTGACCAGGGCCCATAGTCAAAAGTAGTGCACTATATAGGGAATTTCAGACGTAGCCTTTGTCCTTTCATTCGTAGCCACTCTGTGTCTATAGGGATCTGATGTGATCAATGAAATCACTCCAGTACATCGCTAACAGTTATCCTGATACCCATAGGGCCCCGTCTCCCAGCCACCGGGCCCCTGAATGGCCCCGGAACAACCATGATAAACACAATCATTCAAATCCACTCACGCTCACACATGCAGGCACACACACACACACACACACACACACACACACACACACACACACACACACACACACACACACACACACACACACACACTCCGAGAGGAACTAACAGAGACCACAGGCCCCCGACTGCTCTGTAGATAAACCTGACGACAGGGTGGTAACAGAGGGGCCATTAGAATATGGAGGGGACGGGGACTCTCGCTGTGTCCAAAAACAGTCCAATCAGACCAGCAGTGCAGGTTATTACTGGGGCAATATAATAGAATGACTTGGTTCAATAAGGAGGAGCTGCAAATGTATTTCAGCACAGAGTGAGAGCTTGCTGCTCTCTGTAAGTGCCCATCCCTACTGTAAGTGCCTATTGAACATCCAAATCCTGATAGAAGTTAGAGTGTGAATATACGGTGTACTGCAATGGGTATGTCCATGCTTTAAATCAATGGGGGTAGGGACATATTCAATTGGGGATAAGTATTGCATGTGGGGACCGATTTCTGCTTCCTTCCCTGTTTCCCCTCATTGACTTTGGTTGTAGAGGAGCACTACTTAGAATATGATTGGATTTCATTGTCATAGGAGAGGGTTCTGTCCCTCCCTCTCCTAATACTGAAAATGAGAAATGTGTGCTTGGTGTGTGTGTGTGTGTGTGTGTGTGTGTGTGTGTGTGTGTGTGTGTGTGTGTGTGTGTGTGTGTGTGTGTGTGTGTGTGTGTGTGTGTGTGTGTGTGTGTGTGTGTGTGTGTGTGTGTGTGTGTGTGTGTGTGTGATACTTCCCCCTAAAAAATCCCCCTCCCCTCCCATCCTACTAACCTTTCTGATCTGAACAGGTATGAAGTGCTGTTAATGCTAATTAGCCAGACAATCAGCCACTCTGCCTCTCGTGACTCTAATCCCTCAATACGGTCCCAAATATGTGCCTAAAATGGAACGCTCTTCGCTTCATAGTGCACTACTTTTGACCAGCAAGAGTTGATGACTTCAGCCCCCGGAAGTCATTGCTACACTTGTCTTCTATCTATAGCAGTTCTCTGTGCCTTATTTGAAAATCTCTCCCTTCTCCTCTACTATCATTTTTGATCTGATCACACCACTGTTCACATTCAGTAGTATGCAGGTCTAGTCTACCTCGCTCACAGAGAGTAGTAGCACACAATCCATTCAGCCTTCATAATGCATGGGGCAAAGAAGCAGTGCACCTTTGGAGAAAAATAAACCTAGCTGCAGATATCCCCCCTCTCTCTCCCATCCCTCTATCACCCCCTCCCTCTATCCCATTTCTCCCTCGCTCTCTCCCATCCCTCTATCACCCCCTCCCTCTATCCCATTTCTCCCTCCCTCGCTCTCTCCCATCCCTCTATCACCCCCCTCCCTCTATCCCATTTCTCCCTCGCTCTCTCCCATCCCTCCCTCCCTTTCTCCCATCCCTTGCTCTCTCCCATCCCTCCCTCCCTAATGATCATTTATTTATGTAGGTAACTTGTTTACACAAATTGTGTGGATGAGCTTCACCTCCTCATTAAGCTGAGATACTGTGTGTGTGCTGATGTTCTGCCTCGACCTTTCTGGTGCAGGTTCGGGTGAGCTAAGCATTAGTCCGTGACTCTCCACCTCAGCTCCATATTATTATTCTGGCACCTGTGGTGGCACGGTTTCATTTTACGCGCCTGTGGGCAATTTGTGCTCTTTTTTTCTCCCTGTTCATCATATGTATGATACATTCTCCCTGTGATTTCAGGTCATGCTGGGTCGGTATAACTCCCTAATCATAGGCTGCTGGTTTAGTGAAAGGATTGAAGGAGGATGTGATGCTATTTATGAGTGTGTGTGTGGGTGTGTTTGCCTCAGCATGCTTGTGTGCGTGCGTGTGTGTGTTTATGTGTGCACACACTCCAGCCACCATGCAGGCCTGTGCTTCCAATTCCTGTCAGCAGCAGGTGATCACACCTGTTGGTTGAGCCTGGCCGTGTTCCTCAATCCCAGACATAATGCAGAGCAGATGCATCCCAAGAAAAGGATTACTTCAGCCTGCCTGTATACATTGTGCAACAGCAATGATATGTAAATCCTACCCAAGCATCCCAATAATGAAATCCCTGCCACAAGCTAACCGTGAATGTTTTATATTGGAGATAAACCAACACATACAATATTTAGACCCATTGACTTTTTCCACATTTTGTTAAGTTACAGCCTTATTCTAAAATGTATTACATCGTTTTTTTCCCCCCTCATCAATCTACACACAATGCCCCATACTTACAAAGCAAAAAAAAAAAAAAACGGAAATATCACATTTGCATAAGTATTCAGACCCTTTACTCAGTACTTTGTTGAAGCACCTTTGGCAGCGATTACAGCCTCGAGTCTTCTTTGGTATGAAATCTCCGAAGCTGGAGACTCATATCTCCCTCACTAGCTTTAAGCACCAGCTGTCAGAGCAGTTCACAGATCACTGCACCTGTACATAGCCCATTTGTAAACAGCCCATCAATCTACCTACCTCATCCCCATACTGTATTTATTTATTTATCTTGCTCCTTTGCACCCCAGTATCCCAACTTGCACATTCATCTTCTGCACATCTACCATTCCAGTGTTTAATTGCTATATTGTAATTACTTCGCCACCATGGCCTATTTATTGCCTTAACTTACCTCATTTGCACTCACTTTATATAGACTTTTTGTTTTCTTTTGTTCTACTGTTGTCATGTCCTGACCAGTATAAGGGTTATTTGTTATTGTAGTTTGGTCAGGACGTGGCAGAGGGTAGTTTGTTTATGTGGTTCGGGGTGGTGATTTATTTAGTAGGGTGTTTGTTTAGTTAGTTCCGGGTTTTTTGGGGTTATGTTCTATGTTTGTATTTCTATGTGGTTTCTAGTCTGTTGTATTTCTATGTCTAGTTGATTGGGGTTGGACTCTCAATTGGAGGCAGGTGTTTTCTAGTTGCCTCTGATTGAGAGTCCTATATATGGGTATGTGTTTGGTTAAGTGTTTGTGGGAGAGTGTTCTTGGATTGCTGTGTTGCCTTCAAGACTGTTATTTTGTCGTTCATCGGTTTGTTATTTTTGTATACGTGTTTGTTTGGTTTTTTCCTTCTTTTCCCGTCAATAAAGAAGATGAGTATACATGTCCCTGCTGCGTTTTGGTCCTCTCCTTACGACAACCGTGACAACTGTATTATTGACTTTATGTTTTGTTTATTCCATGAGTAACTCTGTGTTGTTGTATGTGTCGAATTGCTACGCTTTATCTTGGCCAGGTCGCAGTGGCAAATGAGAACTTGTTCTCAACTAGCCTACCTGGTTAAATAAAGGTGAAATACAATTTTTTTGTAAAAAATGACGCTACAAGCTTGGCATACCTGTATTTGGGGAGTTTCTCCCATTCTTCTCTGCAGATCCTTTCAGATCATCTCTGTCAGGTTGGATGGGGAGCGTCGCTGCACAGCTATTTTCAGGTCTCTCCAAAGATGTCCGGTTTGAAGTCCAGGCTCTGGCTGGGCCACTCAAAGACATTCAGAGACATGTCCGGAAGCCAATCCTGCGTTGTCTTTGCTGTGTGCTTAGAGTCGTTGTCCTGTTGGAAGGTGAACCTTCACCCCAGTCTGAGGTCCTGAGCACTCTGGAGCTGGTTTTCATCAAGGATCTCTGTGTACTTTGCTCTGTTCATCTTTCCCTCGATCCTGACTAATCTCCCAGTCCGTGCCGCTGAAAAACATCCCCAAAGCATGTCTGAGAGTCCTTTAGGTGCCTTTTAGCAAACTCCAAGCGGGCTGTCATGTGCCTTTTACTGAGGAGTGGCTTCCATCTGGCCACTCTACCATAAAGGCCTGATTGGTGGAGTGCTGCAGAGATGGTTGTCCTTCTGGAAGGTTCTCCCATCTCCACAGAGGAACTCTGGAGCTCTGCCAGAGTAACCATTGGGTTATTGGTCACTTGCCTGACCAAAGAGCTTTCCCCCGATTGCTCAGTTTGGCCAGGTGGCCAACTCTAGGAAGAGTCCTGATGGTTTTAAACTTCTTCCATTTAAGAATGATGGAGGCCACTGTGTTCTTGGGGACCTTCAATGCTGCAGACATTTTTTGATACCCTTCCCCAGATCTGTGCCTTGACACAATCCTGTCTCGGAGCTCTACGGACAATTCCTTTGACCTCATCTGACATGCACTGTCAACAGTGGGTCCTTATATAGACAGGTGTGTGCCTTTCCAAATCATGTCCATTCAATTGAATTTACCACAGGTGGACTCAAATCAAGTTGTAGAAACATCTCAAAGATCAATGGAAACAGGATGCACCTGAGATCAATTTTCGAGTCTCATAGCAAAGGGTCTGAATACTTATGTAAATAAGGTATTTAAAAATATATAATTCATTTGCAAAAATAAAAAAGTGTTTTTACTTTGTCATTATGCGGTATTGTGTGTAGATTGATGAGGTGGGGGGCTGTAACATAAAAAGAAAATGGAAAAAGGCAAGTGGTCTGAATACTTTCCGAATGCACTGTATCCTGCTGCTATATAGCGCTGCAGCCAGTACACATCATTGGTTCTCAAATCCATTGTACTACAACCAATCATTATACTACATTATGTAATCATACAGTATTTTACACTAGCAGCAAATCTCATTCACCCCAACCAAAAGCCAAACGGATCATAACCTAACCCTGGTCTTCGGTGTAATCTTGAAAATGCCTCGAACGGCATCCTAACTCTGGTTGAATAATTAACCTTTGACTCTACAATGATTTCCCCGGAGGTTGTAGAGGCAGGAGAGAAAGCCAAGGAGTTAGTATGCAGTGGTAATTAAAATCATGAGAAGGGGTTGAGGGTGTGTGTGTGCGCGCGCGTGTGTCAAGGGCCCTAACAATGCCACTGCGTCCCAGTGACATCTGTTTTGACACAGCGAAGGGACGTTGTCGCACTGCGTTGACAACGCAACAGTCAGTACAGTGCCACACAGGGACGCATTTGGAGGCATACCACATCAACCAATCAAAACTTTGGCAGTAATGGTATAATAACGTTGTGCAATTCCCATTTCCCTCCACTGGCCAACGAATGGGCGACAGACAGCTAAGTCCTATTGCTAGCTAACGGAACAGCAGAACAGACAGATAAGTCCTATTGCTAGCTAACGGAACAGCAGAACAGACAGATAAGTCCTATTGCTAGCTAACGGAACAGCAGAACAGACAGATAAGTCCTATTGCTAGCTAACGGAACAGCAGAACAGACAGATAAGTCCTATTGCTAGCTAACGGAACAGCAGAACAGACAGATAAGTCCTATTGCTAACTAAAGGAACAGCAGAACAGACAGATAAGTCCTATTGCTAGCTAACGGAACAGCAGAACAGACAGATAAGTCCTATTGCTAGCTAACGGAACAGCAGAACAGACAGATAAGTCCTATTGCTAGCTAACGGAACAGCAGAACAGACAGATAAGTCCTATTGCTAGCTAACGGAACAGTAGAACAGACAGATAAGTCCTATTGCTAACTAATGGAACAGCAGAACAGACAGACAAGTCCTATTGGTAACTAAAGGAACAGTAGAACAGACAGATAAGTCCTATTGCTAACTAAAGGAACAGTAGAACATAAAGATAAGTCCTATTGCTAACTAAAGGAACAGCAGAACATAAAGATAAGTCCTATTGCTAACTAAAGGAACAGCAGAACATAAAGATAAGTCCTATTGGTAACTAAAGGAACAGTAGAACAGACAGATAAGTCCTATTGGTAACTAAAGGAACAGCAGAACATAAAGATAAGTCCTATTGCTAACTAAAGGAACAGCAGAACATAAAGATAAGTCCTATTGCTAACTAAAGGAACAGCAGAACATAAAGATAAGTCCTATTGCTAACTAAAGGAACAGCAGAACATAAAGATAAGTCCTATTGGTAACTAAAGGAACAGTAGAACAGACAGATAAGTCCTATTGCTAACTAAAGGAACAGCAGAACATAAAGATAAGTCCTATTGCTAACTAAAGGAACAGTAGAACATAAAGATAAGTCCTATTGGTAACTAAAGGAACAGCAGAACATAAAGATAAGTCCTATTGGTAACTAAAGGAACAGCAGAACATAAAGATAAGTCCTATTGCTAACTAAAGGAACAGCAGAACATAAAGATAAGTCCTATTGGTAACTAAAGGAACAGCAGAACATAAAGATAAGTCCTATTGCTAACTAAAGGAACAGTAGAACATAAAGATAAGTCCTATTGCTAACTAAAGGAACAGTAGAACATAAAGATAAGTCCTATTGCTAACTAAAGGAACAGTAGAACATAAAGATAAGTCCTATTGGTAACTAAAGGAACAGTAGAACAGACAGATAAGTCCTATTGCTAACTAAAGGAACAGTAGAACATAAAGATAAGTCCTATTGGTAACTAAAGGAACAGCAGAACATAAAGATAAGTCCTATTGGTAACTAAAGGAACAGTAGAACATAAAGATAAGTCCTATTGGTAACTAAAGGAACAGTAGAACATAAAGATAAGTCCTATTGGTAACTAAAGGAACAGTAGAACAGACAGATAAGTCCTATTGCTAACTAAAGGAACAGTAGAACATAAAGATAAGTCCTATTGCTAACTAAAGGAACAGTAGAACATAAAGATAAGTCCTATTGGTAACTAAAGGAACAGTAGAACAGACAGATAAGTCCTATTGCTAACTAAAGGAACAGCAGAACATAAAGATAAGTCCTATTGCTAACTAAAGGAACAGCAGAACATAAAGATAAGTCCTATTGCTAACTAAAGGAACAGCAGAACATAAAGATAAGTCCTATTGGTAACTAAAGGAACAGTAGAACATAAAGATAAGTCCTATTGCTAACTAAAGGAACAGCAGAACATAAAGATAAGTCCTATTGGTAACTAAAGGAACAGCAGAACATAAAGATAAGTCCTATTGGTAACTAAAGGAACAGCAGAACATAAAGATAAGTCCTATTGGTAACTAAAGGAACAGCAGAACATAAAGATAAGTCCTATTGCTAACTAAAGGAACAGCAGAACATAAAGATAAGTCCTATTGGTAACTAAAGGAACAGTAGAACAGACAGATAAGTCCTATTGCTAACTAAAGGAACAGCAGAACATAAAGATAAGTCCTATTGCTAACTAAAGGAACAGTAGAACATAAAGATAAGTCCTATTGGTAACTAAAGGAACAGCAGAACATAAAGATAAGTCCTATTGGTAACTAAAGGAACAGCAGAACATAAAGATAAGTCCTATTGCTAACTAAAGGAACAGCAGAACATAAAGATAAGTCCTATTGGTAACTAAAGGAACAGCAGAACATAAAGATAAGTCCTATTGCTAACTAAAGGAACAGTAGAACATAAAGATAAGTCCTATTGCTAACTAAAGGAACAGTAGAACATAAAGATAAGTCCTATTGCTAACTAAAGGAACAGTAGAACATAAAGATAAGTCCTATTGGTAACTAAAGGAACAGTAGAACAGACAGATAAGTCCTATTGCTAACTAAAGGAACAGTAGAACATAAAGATAAGTCCTATTGGTAACTAAAGGAACAGCAGAACATAAAGATAAGTCCTATTGGTAACTAAAGGAACAGTAGAACATAAAGATAAGTCCTATTGGTAACTAAAGGAACAGTAGAACATAAAGATAAGTCCTATTGGTAACTAAAGGAACAGTAGAACAGACAGATAAGTCCTATTGCTAACTAAAGGAACAGTAGAACATAAAGATAAGTCCTATTGCTAACTAAAGGAACAGTAGAACATAAAGATAAGTCCTATTGGTAACTAAAGGAACAGTAGAACAGACAGATAAGTCCTATTGCTAACTAAAGGAACAGCAGAACATAAAGATAAGTCCTATTGCTAACTAAAGGAACAGCAGAACATAAAGATAAGTCCTATTGCTAACTAAAGGAACAGCAGAACATAAAGATAAGTCCTATTGCTAACTAAAGGAACAGCAGAACATAAAGATAAGTCCTATTGCTAACTAAAGGAACAGCAGAACATAAAGATAAGTCCTATTGCTAACTAAAGGAACAGCAGAACATAAAGATAAGTCCTATTGCTAACTAAAGGAACAGTAGAACAGCCGGGGCCATTAACAGTCTCTTAATGACACATTCACTTTTACTCCAAAGTGCTTTCCTCTCTCTGGCTGGCAGCTGGTGGCTTAAGTTTCTCAGAGGGTAACCTCATTATCCGGGGTTTCCCCCCAGCCTCTCCTTAGTAATGGTATTTACAGAAGTTCTCACTTCTGGGTGGTCACTTGCGCATGGTCAGGGGGCAGGGGGACAGGTCAGGGCAAAACCCAGCCAGACCATTTTTGAGTCCTCATCTTTTGCCCATGGCCCCATCGAGGAAAAAACGATAGGGGGATAGCCAGAATGGTTAATGCCCCTCTCTGCCACCAAGCGAAGGTAGAGGGATGAGCAGTTCCCATCAAGGAGGTGGGGAAGAAGGGATGAAGGGATGGAGGGACGGATTGGAGGATGAGAGGGAAGGAAGGAAAAAGGGATTTAGGCATGAGACCGAGGCAGGAAGTGACAGAGAAATAAAGGGATGGAAGGAGGGAGGCGGTCGGGGGGTGACAGGGTTCACAGTCATTAGTGTTTATGAGCATTAGTCTGGAGAGAGGAGGACTTTTCTCATTACTGAGCCATGCTGGCACGGCAGCTCCCTGCAGAGCCTTAAGAGGCCCACTCTCCCACTGTACCGAACGAGCCGCTTACTGTGTACTGCTACAGCCACGGCTAAAGACCATTCAGAGAGAGAGAGAGAGAGAGAGAGAGAGAGAGAGAGAGAGAGAGAGAGAGAGAGAGAGAGAGAGAGAGAGAGAGAGAGAGAGAGAGAGAGAGAGAGAGCACCTGCACAAAATGTTGAGATAAATGCCACAGGTAATAACTTCTTGCACATGCAACGCAATGATGACGTGGAGTCAAAATCAACTGGAATCAACCAGAGACTTCAAAAGCAGCCCCTAAAATGGAACTCTCATTCCCTATTTCTATCCAACTCAGTGAAACCACATTATTTCCTCATGTCACATCCCTCCATTTCCTGGTTCTTCTACTGTAGGTTGAGCCATGAAAGCTGCAGCCAGAGGTCAATCTATTAAGGCTTCAAATAGATTCATTTCATTATTAGCTCTATTCTCATTTACATGCTAATGGAGATTGTAATTAATGGATTAGGTAGAGAACGTTAATGGGAGCAAATTACAAACTAATAATTAAGGCCATGACAACAGATGGCCGGCCTACACAGCCAATCTCGGTTCAAAAACATGCTGTTCGTTTATGTAATGATGATCAAGGTCTCAGTAAATTGTAGGAGGAAGACGGCTAAGAATGACAGACGACACATGGGTTTCATGGGTGTAAGCCTCATATGATGTGAAGAACATGTTCAATTCTCAATAAGTAGTAAAGTGAACGTGACGTGCAAAATGTAAAATAAAAGGCTGCCAAAGGTGATCAGTTCATAAGCAAAAACCAATGGTCCACACGGCCAGGTATTGTTTAATACCTAAATAAAACATTAAGAGACATGAGCAGAAACATGTTGCCAACCTGTGTGAGACCGCCTCTGAAACACAGTACTAGAGAAAGGCAGGAGTACAAGCTGTCGGAGTAAATACATAATGTGTTAGACTTCCTAGCATTGCCAAAATGTTACGGTATTCCTAGTTATGTCAAAATGTTATAGTATTCCTAGTTATGTCAAAATGTTATGGTATTCCTAGTTATGTCAAAATGTTATAGTATTCCTAGTTATGTCAAAATGTTATAGTATTCCTAGTTAAGTCAAAATGTCATATCATTCCTAGTTATGCAACAATGATATATAGTTATACCAAATGTTATAGTATTCCTAGTTAAGTCAAAATATCATATCATTCCTAGTTATGCAACAATGATATATAGTTATGCCAAATGTTATAGTATTCCTAGTTAAGTCAAAATATCATATCATTCCTAGTTATGCCAAAATGTTATAGTATTCCTAGTTATGCAACAATTATATATAGTTATGCCAAATGTTATAGTATTCCTAGTTATGTCAAAATGTAATATCATTCCTATTTACGTAAAAATGGCATATCATTCCTAATTATAGTATTCCTAGTTATGTCAAAGTGTTATAGTATTCCTAGTTATGTCAAAATGTTATAGTATTCCTAGTTATGTCAAAATGTTATAGTATTCCTATTTACGTAAAAATGGCATATCATTCCTAATTATAGTATTCCTAGTTATGTCAAAATGTTATAGCATTCCTAGTTATGTCAAAATGTTATAGTATTCCTAGTTATGTCAAAATGTTATAGTATTCCTAGTTATGTCAAAATGTGATATCATTCCTAGTGATGTCAAAATGTTATAGTATTCCTATTTACGTAAAAATGGCAAATCATTCCTAATTATAGTATTCCTAGTTATGTCAAAATGTTATAGCATTCCTAGTTATGTCAAAATGTAATATCTTTCCTATTTACGCAAAAATGGCATATCATTCCTAATCATTCCTAATTATAGTATTCCTAGTTATGTCAAAATGTTATAGTATTCCTAGTTATGTCAAAATGTAATAGTCATGTTATATCATTCCTAGATTTCATTGCTTCCTGGTCTGTGGGAGGTATTTAACAACTAGTCATCCTTGAGATTATAAAATACAGAGAAGGACTAGCAGAAGAAGCGGCAGTATAAAGACTTCGCACTTATATACGGCATGACAACTGTGTCGGCTCTGTTCTCCTGTTTTATAAACGGGCCTCTTTAAACACACTGGATGAGTAGCTTGTTATAGTGTGCCTGTGTGTTAGTGTGTGTGTGTGTGTGTGTGTGTTAGAGTGTGCGCGTGTGTGCGCGCGTGCGTGCGTGGGTGCGTGTGGGCGTGTGGGTGTGTGTGTGTGTGTGTGTGTGTGTGTGTGTGTGTGTGTGTGTGTGTGTGTGTGTGTGTGGAGAGAGAGAGAGAGAGCTCGGTCCTCTGGCGGTATCTAATGGAAGCTAATTTCGTATTAGAGCAGAATATAAAGCAAGGGATTCCCTCAGTGACCGTTATTACCAATCCTGATTCTACGTGGAGTAGTAGCAGTAGTAGTAGTGAATGGAGTGTGGAGGAAATCTATAAAAGCAATCAATAATTTAGGTTAGCGATTCAACAGCCAGGGCAGCAGAGCTTTCAGATTAGGATTTTCAGGATTTTGGTGGTAGTTCAATGGGGTAGATGACTGACTTTGAGCTGAGGATTTGCTAAGAGAAAAACCCAGAGATGCTGTTTGGCCATGTGACAGTGAGACATTCAGATATCCACTAACAAACCATATTGCCTAAACCACAGGTCAATGACCACGTTTACAAGCACACCGATATTCCATTATTACTCGGGATACTCAAGTATTCTGTTTTGAGTTGACACATATAAACATCATATCCTGTTTACAATAACCCAAAAAATCTTGTATCCCGGTTATTAGAAACCCGGATAAGATGCCTGGGATATGCTGATCTTAGACAGGATACTTTGGCATGTAAACATCTTATCCCGTTAACTGTGGTTTTTGTGGTCTGCGCAGGCTCATTTTCAACTATAATGGGTGTTGTGTGATGAGGTTTTCATCTGACTGTCAAACAAATCACTTTAAAAAAAAGTGGGCTACCTGTGCAGTTCGATCCACCATAATAATTTAGACTACTATAATTAATTTACTATAATTTAATACTGGCTACTTTCACCCTTAAGGAGATGATTGTGGACTACAGGAAAATGAGGACCGGGCACCCCCATTCTCTTCGACGGGGCCTCACAAGTCCTCAACTGGCAGCTTCATTAAATAGTACCTGCAAAACGCCAGTCTCAATGTCAACAGTGAAGAGGCGACTCCGGGATGCTGGCCTTCTAGGCAGAGTTGCAAAGAAAAAGCCATATCTCAGACTGGCCAATAAAAAAAAAGATTAAGATGGGCAAAAGAACAAAGACACTGGACAGAGGAACTCTGCCTAGAAGGTCAGCATCCCGGAGTCGCCTCTTCACTATTGACATTGAGACTGGTGTTTTTCAGGTACTACTTAATGAAGTTGCCAGTTGAGGACTTGTGAGGCATCTGTTTCTCAAACTAGACCCTCTAATGTATTTGTCCTCTTGCTCAGTTGTGCACCGGGGCCTCCCACTCCTCTTTCTGTTCTGGTTAGAGCCAGTTTGCGTTGTTCTGTGAAAGGAGTAGTTTCTTGGCAATTTCTCGCATGGAATAGCCTTCATTTCTCAGAACAAGAATAGACTGACGAGTTTCAGAAGAAAGGTCTTTGTTTCTGGCCATTTTGAGCCTGTAATCGAACCCTCAAATGCTGATGCTCCAGATACTCAACTAGTCTAAAGAAGGCCAGTTTTATTGCTTCTTTAATCAGAACAATAGTTTTCAGCTGTGCTAACATAATTGCAAAAGGGTTTCTAATGATCAATTTAGCCTTTTAAAATTATAAACTTGGATTAGCTAACACAACGTGCCACTGGGACACAGGAGTGATGGTTGCTGATAATGGGCCTCTGTGCGCCTATGTAGACATTCCATAAAAAATCTGCCGTTTCCAGCTGCAATAGTCATTTACAACATTAACAATGTTTACACTGTATTTCTGATCAATTTGATGTTATGGACAAAAAATGTACTTTTCTTTCAAAAACAAGGCCATTTCTAAACTTTTGAACGGCAGTGTATATATGTATACATATTTTCAAAAAAATATATGGGGGATTGGAAGTGAGGCAGACAATTACATTAATGGAAGCTACAATCTATCAGCAATATTAAAGCTGATCTTCCCCCTTAAAAAAAAAAATCTAATCTCTAATCTCAGATAGACTTTACATTTCATTTCTGTCTGGCTGTTCAAGCAGTTCTCCATTCTATTTCAATAATTCTATATTTGTCCACTATATCAACCTGCCTGCTATTTATTTACTTTACCCATGTCCAATCATTCTATAAGATGACTTTAATGAGTAAGATCAAGTCAATTGATTGGTCACATTGACCACATTTTCATGCGCACGGTATTCCGGATAGTAGCTCATATTCTGCTTAAGTTCTTATTTGGTATAAGCTGTTTACATGCAACTTTGATATATCCCTCTCATGAGCATCCCTGTACCCATGAAAAAACGGAATATTCCTCATTTATTAAGTTCATATGTGTTAAATGGAACAGTAACTGAAATATGCATTTCTTGCAGTGAAATTATACAACAAATGTTGAGAAATATGATTTCTTTCTTTCAGCATCTCTTGGGGAAATGTGAATGCACGTGCAATGTGTTATCTGGACACTGTTATGCAAGCAGAGAGTATTTGAACCACATTAAATATGCACCCAAGACTAACTGAAGCATGTTTTGTCATTTTCTCAGGTTTTAATTTCCTAAACTGGTCAAACTGATGACATTTGGACATTTTTCACAGGACCAATCTTTCCGCTGTTCTGGAGTAAATGTGTTTGCTCCCTGGTCTCTAAACAAAACAGACAACTTGTACTGGTGTTAACTAGTAGATTACTAATGCATTCATTCTATCAATGTAAGACATTCTTTTGGTCAGCACTACTTTATTTAATCTTCTGGAGCAACAAGTTATGACAGAAGAGAAGCTGCATGTATCAAACTATTGTTGACAAACAAATGACCTACCAAATATCGGAAATTATAATATGGCCTTTCAAATGTCAGAAATTAAAAGCAGGAACTTGTCTAAATCAAATCAAATCAAATTACATTTTATTTCTCACATGCGCCGAATACAATACGTGTAGACCTTACAGTGAAATGCTTACTTACAAGCACTTAACCAACAATGCAGTTTAAAGAAAGAAAACACAAAAAAAGCAATTAAAGTAACAAATAAACTCAGCAAAAAAAGAAACGTCTTTCACTGTCAACTGCGTTTATTTTCAGCAAACTTAACATGTGTAAATACTTGTATGAACATAACAAGATTCAACAACTGAGACATAAACTGAACAGGTTCCACAGACATGTGACTAACAGAAATTAATAATGTGTCCATGAACAAAGGGAATCACACAAAAATAATCAATGGAAATCCAATTTATCAACCCATAGAGGTCTGGATTTGGAGTCACACTCAAAATTAAAGTGGAAAACCACACTACAGGCTGATCCAACTTTGATGTAATGTCCTTAAAACAAGTCAAAATGAGGCTCAGTAGTGTGTGTGGCCTCCATGTGCCTGTATGACCTCCCTACAACGCCTGGGCATGCTCCTGATGAGGTGGCGGATGGTCTCCTGAGGGATCTCCTCCCAGACCTGGACTAAAGCATCCGCCAACTCCTGGACAGTCTGTGGTGCAACGTGGCGTTGGTGGATGGAGCAAGACATGATGTCCCAGATGTGCTCAATTGGATTCAGGTCTGGGGAACGGGCGGGCCAGTCCATAGCATCAATGCTTTCCTCTTGCAGGAACTGCTGACACTCCAGCCACATGAGGTCTAGCATTGTCTTGCATTAGGAGGAACCCAGGGCCAACCGCACCAGCATATGGTCTCACAAGGGGTCTGAGGATCTCATCTCGGTACCTAATGGCAGTCAGGCTACCTCTGGTGAGCACATGGAGGGCTGTGTGGCCCCCCAAAGAAATGCCACCCCACACCATGACTGACCCACCACCAAACCGGTCATGCTGGAGGACGTTGCAGGCAGCAGAACGTTCTCCACGGCGTCTCCAGACTCTGTCACGTCTGTCACATGTGCTCAGTGTGAACCTGCTTTCATCTGTGAAGAGCACAGGGCGCCAGTGGCGAATTTGCCAATCTTGGTGTTCTCTGGCAAATGCCAAACGTCCTGCACGGTGTTGGGCTGTAAGCACAACCCCCACCTGTGGACGTCGGGCCCTCACACCACCCTTTTGGAGTCTGTTTCTGACCATTTGAGCAGACGCATGCACATTTGTGGCCTGCTGGAGGTCATTTTGCAGGGCTCTGGCAGTGCTCCTCCTGCTCCTCCTTGCACAAAGGCGGAGGTAGCGGTCCTGCTGCTGGGTTGTTGCCCTCCTACGGCCTCCTCCACATCTCAGGATGTACTGGTCTGTCTCCTGGTAGCGCCTCCATGCTCTGGACACTACGCTGACAGACACAGCTAACCTTTTTGCCACAGCTCGCATTGATGTGCCATCCTGGATGAGCTGCACTACCCGAGCCACTTGTGTGGGTTGTAGACTCCGTCTCATGCTACCACTAGAGTGAAAGCACCGCCAGCATTCAAAAGTGACCAAAACATCAGCCAGGAAACATAGGAACTGAGAAGTGGTCTGTGGTCACCACCTGCAGAACCACTCCTTTATTGGGGGTGTCTTGCTAATTTCCTATAATTTCCACCTGTTGTCTATTCCATTTGCACAACAGCATGTGAAATCTATTGTCAATCAGTGTTGCTTCCTAAGTGGACAGTTTGATTTCACAGAAGTGTGATTGACTTGGAGTTACATTGTGTTGTTTAAGTGTTCCCTTTATTTTTTTGAGCAGTGTATATACACATACATACTGTAACGGTTGTGTGTAGAAACGGACCAAGGCGCAGGGTGCTCTGAGTTCCACCTGTTTTTATTTGGTGAAACTACAAAAACAAAAGGAAACAAACAACTAACTGTAACGACAGAGGTGGCATTAAACTGAGGACACGCTCCTTAGGGCGAATGTCGTACCTCATGCACCAATACAACAGCTCTCTCATAACTCTCTCCTCCAATTTCTCCATCAACTCCTTAACTGTCTCTGATTCACTCCCTTCACTCCCCTCCAAATTCACCTTCCTCTCCCACTGTCTCTGGTTCACACCTTGGCTCCGCCGACCACCCCGTGTGGACTGGCTCTGGTTCACACCTTGGCTCCTCCGACCACCCCGTGTGGACTGGCTCTGGTTCACACCTCGGCTCCTCCGACCACTCCGTGTGGACTGGCTCTGGTTCACACCTCGGCTCCTCCGACCACTCCGTGTGGACTGGCTCTGGTTCACACCTTGGCTCCTCCGACCACCCCGTGTGGACTGGCTCTGGTTCACACCTCGGCTCCTCCGACCACCCCGTGTGGACTGGCTCTGGTTCACACCTTGGCTCCTCCGACCACCCCGTGTGGACTGGCTCTGGTTCACACCTTGGCTCCTCCGACCACCCCGTGTGCCCCCCCCAACAAAAAATGTTTTTGAGGCTGCCTCTCGGGCTTCCTTCGTGGCCATGAACCCCGGCGTCGTCGTTGTTGCTGCATCCGCCTGCTTCCATGGCAGGCTTCTGTCTCCTGCCATGATTTCGTCCCACGTCCAGGATGTCCTCCACTCCTGGCTTTCCTCCCAGGCCCAGGATCCCTGCTCCTCCTGGGCACGCTGCTAGGTCCTGGGGTCGTGGGATCTTCTGTCACGAACGTTGTTGTAATGATCGGACCAAGGCGCAGCGTGCTCTGAGTTCCACATATTTTATTTGGTGAAACTACAAAAACAAAAGGAAACACACAACTAACCGTAACGACAGAGGTGCTACATGCACTAACTCAAAATAAGATCCCACAAAACACAGTGGGGAAATGGCTGCCTAAATATGATCCCCAATCAGAGACAACGATAAACAGCTGCCTCTGATTGGGAACCATACCAGGCCAACATAGAAAAAACAACCTAGATAACCCACCCTAGTCACACCCTGACCTAACCAACATAGAGCATAAAAGGCTCTCTATGGTCAGGGCGTGACACATACACACATAAATACATACATATACACATACATATATATATATATATATATATATACACCTATTTCTTTTAAATATATTTTCCTTTATTACTTTTCTAACCCTATCACCCCTACCCTAATTGGAGTAAACTAGTGAACAACAACGCTAAAGGCTTCCACTTCCAGCTTATACATACTATATTCATTTTACGAGCAAAGTCTATTTTACAATAGTTCTATTTTTGTCACACCCTGATCTGTTTCACCTGTCTTTGTGCTTGTCTCCACCCCTCTCCAGGTGTCGCCCATCTCCCCATTTTCCCCTGTGTCTGGAATTAAATTTGAGTGCAATACACTTAGGTATTTCCCCAGGACTGGGTCTGAAGTGTACGGTGTGGTGTGTATGGTCGCCCTAGCCTGAATACTGCAGTGGATGATGGCAGGTGCCTCTCGTTCTCTCGCTTCTCATCCTAAAAGAGCTTACGCGAGCGAAGCGCATAAGTGGTGCATGCTAAAATTACAATTACATGCACTTCAATATCCGCTCGGCCCACTGAAAAGAAACGGGCTCAGAAATCCAATTAAGCCTCGTGTGGGGCGGCCCTGGGGAAGACGAAAGTAGGAAATCAGATATGAAAAGAGTTGATTTGCACCAAGGTTGGTCACCTTTACAACTGAATGCAGCAGGACCCTTCAATTAATATGAAGCGCATCAAGGTTATGGGCCCCATGCATTGCAAACAGGCAAGCATCAGACAGGCTGTAAAAGCCTCTGTAGAGTCAGAAGAGGAGCACCACAGTGTATGTATAATAACGATGTGATAAACAACAAACATAGCTATAGAGGAATTCTCCATTTAACAGCACAGTAAAAACGCAAGTTACTTTTTCCATGAAGAGAGTGCAGAAAAACATCTATACGTCTCTCTCTCTCTCTCTCTCTCTATATATATATATATATATATATATATATATATATGAGCGTTTTCATACATGAATTTGGTACTCTGTTGTGGTTCCCTGGGAGCATTTATGGGCACTCTAAATCAGATCATTTTTCTGCATGTCAATGTGTTTCTGACAAGGACCTGGGCAGGTTTTAAGATCCTAGGCTACACATACCACCATGGACCGTGATCAGGAAATCCTTTGAGAACCCTGCCACTGGTCAAGTGTATAAAGTATATATGAACTTGTTAGAAAGTGTTAGAATAGATCAAAGGAGTTAGGCCTAGTCTGCACACCTCACCTAATGTCCTCTGCCTTGGGGGTAAACTCACTCCCCACTGACAAAAACAATATTGTTCGAGCATATTTAGATGTTTTTTTTGCACTATTTCATTATAGGACAGCAAGATGCCTCAGGCTAACAAATACAACAAAGTTTTTTGCTTATTTTATTTATGTATATTTATGAAATGAGGGGTATTGTTTCGTCCTTTCGCAAATATGGCATTGATATAATACATTCAGTATCATTTCATATTACCAGTGCTGTTTCAGAGGAATGCCTGGAGGGCGTTTACGTTCTGTGCTACCATATCGTGCTGATATGTTCAATAAGAGGTGGCTGTGTAGGACAGAATACAGTGCATTCGAAAAGTATTAAGACCACTTCACTTTTTCCACATTTTGTTACGTTACAGCCTTATTCTAAAATGGATAAAATAAAACATTTTCCTCATCAATCTACACACAATACCCCATAATGACAAAGCCAAAACAGGTTTTTCGAATTTTGGGGAAATGTATTAAACATAAAAAAACTGAAATACCTCATTTACATAAGTGTTCAGACCTCTTTCTATGAGACTCAAAATTGAGCTCAGGTGCATCCTGTTTACATTGATCATCCTTGAGATGTTTCTATAACCACCAACATCTCTGGAGTCAACTGAAAATAGCTGTGGAGTGAAGCTCCCTATCCAACCAGACAGAGCTTCAGAGGATGTGCAGAGAAGAATGGAAGAAACTCCCCAAATACAGGTGTGCCAAGCTTGTAGAATCATACCCAAGAAGACTCAAGGCTGTTATTGCTACCAAAGGTGCTTCAACAAAGTACTGAGTAAAGGGTCTGAATACTTATGTAAAAGTCATATTTAAGTTTTTTATTTTTAATAAATCAGCAATAATTCTAAAAACCTGTTTTTGCTTTGTCATTATGGGGTATTGTGTGTAGATTTACGAGGAAATGTTTTTATTTAATACATTTTAGAATAAGTCTGTAACCTAACAAAATGTTGAAAAAGTCAAGGGGTCTGAATACTTTCCAAAGGCACTATGTGTGTGTGTGTGTGTGTATAAAAAAAAAATAAAGGGAACACTTAAACAACACTATGTAACTCCAAGTCAATCACACTTCTGTGAAATCAAACTGTCCACTTAGGAAGCAACACTGATTGACAATACATTTCACATGCTGTTGTGCAAATGGAATAGACAACAGGTGGAAATTATAGGCAATTAGCAAGACACCCCCAATAAAGGAGTGGTTCTGCAGGTCGGGACCACAGACCACTTCTCAGTTCCTATGCTTCCTGGCTGATGTTTTGGTCACTTTTGAATGCTGGCGGTGCTTTCACTCTAGTGGTAGAATGAGACGGAGTCTACAACCCACACAAGTGGCTCAGGTAGTGCAGTTCATCCAGGATGGCACATCAATGCGAGCTGTGGCAAGAAGGTTTGCTGTGTCTGTCAGCGTAGTGTCCAGAGCATGGAGGCGCTACCAGGAGACAGGCCAGTACATCAGGAGACGTGGAGGAGGCCGTAGGAGGGCAACAACCCAGCAGCAGGACCGCTACCTCCGCCTTTGTGCAAGGAGGAGCAGGAGGAGCACTGCCAGAGCCCTGCAAAATGACCTCCAGCAGGCCACAAATGTGCATGTGTCTGCTCAAACGGTCAGAAACAGACTCCATGAGGGTGGTATGAGGGCCCGACGTCCACAGGTGGGGGTTGTGCTTACAGCCCAACACCGTGCAGGCCGTTTGGCATTTGCCAGAGAACACCAAGATTGGCAAATTCGCCACTGGCGCCCTGTGCTCTTCACAGATGAAAGCAGGTTCACACTGAGCACGTGACAGATGTGACAGAGTCTGGAGACGCCGTGGAGAACGTTCTGCTGCCTGCAACATCCTCCAGCATGACCGGTTTGGCGGTGGGTCAGTCATGGTGTGGGGTGGCATTTCTTTGGGGGGCCGCACAGCCCTCCATGTGCTCGCCAGAGGTAGCCTGACTGCCATTAGGTACCGAGATGAGATCCTCAGACCCCTTGTGAGACCATATGCTGGTGCGGTTGGCCCTGGGTTCCTCCTAATGCAAGACAATGCTAGACCTCATGTGGCTGGAGTGTGTCAGCAGTTCCTGCAAGAGGAAGGCATTGATGCTATGGACTGGCCCGCCCGTTCCCCAGTCCTGAATCCAATTGAGCACATCTGGGACATCATGTCTCGCTCCATCCACCAACGCCACGTTGCACCACAGACTGTCCAGGAGTTGGCGGATGCTTTAGTCCAGGTCTGGGAGGAGATCCCTCAGGAGACCATCCGCCACCTCATCAGGAGCATACCCAGGCGTTGTAGGGAGTTCATACAGGCACGTGGAGGCCACACACACTACTGAGCCTCATTTTGACTTGTTTTAAGGACATTGCATCAAAGTTGGATCAGCCTGTAGTGTGGTTTTCCACTTTAATTTTGAGTGTGACTCCAAATCCAGACCTCCATGGGTTGATAAATTGGATTTCCATTGATTATTTTTGTGTGATTTTGTTGTCAGCACATTCAACTATGTAAAGAAAAAAGAATTTAATAAGATTATTTCTTTCATCAGATCTAGGATGTGTTGTTTAAGTGTTCCCTTTATTTTTTTGAGCAGTATATATATATGGTGATCCATCCATCTAAGTAACATAATGGGAAAATATGTTACCCAGATTAGCTTGTGTATACCATAAACCTACATTTGATATAATGAACAAAAATATAAACGCAACATGTAAAGTGTTGGTCCCATGCTTCATGAGTTGAAATAAACCCAGAAATGTTCCATACGCACAAAAAGCCTATTTCTCTCAAATGTTGTGCACAAATTTGTTTACATCCCTGTTAGTAAACATTTGTCCTTTGCCAAGTTAATCCATCCACCTGACAGTTGTGGCATATCAAGAAGCTGAATAAACAGCGTTGTCATTACACAGGTGAACCTTGTGCTGGGGACAATAAAAGGCCACTCTAAAATGTGCAGGTTTGTCACACAACACAATGCCAAAGATGTCTCATGTTTTCAGGGAGCGTGCAACTGGCATGCTGACTCCAGGAATGTCCACCAGAGCTGTTGCCAGGGAATTGAATGTTCATTTCTCTACCATTAACTGCATCCAACATCGTTTTAGAGAATTTGGCAGTACATCCAATCGGCCTCACAACCACAGACCACATGTAACCATGCCAGCCCAGGACCTCCACATCCGGCTTCTTCACCTGGAAACTCGGCACCCGGACAGCTGATGAAACTGAGGAGTATTTCTGTCTGTAATTAAGCCCGTCTGTGGAGAAAAACTCATTCTGATTGGCTGGTCCTGGCTCCCAGGCCCACCCATGGCTGCGCCCCTACCTAGTCATGTGAAATCCATAGATTATGGCCTAATTTATTTATTTAAATTGACTGATTTCCTTAAATGAACTGTAACTCAGTAAAATCATTGAAATTGTTACATGTTGAGTTTATATTTCTGTTCAGTATGGATCTGTCATTTTATATGTATCAACTGATGGAAAAAAGGTACTTGACTGGACATTTATGGAAATTGCCTTTGCGTTTCCTAAGAAATTTTAAAAGAAGAAAGAAACAAGAAAGATAACAAAAAATTATATCACATTTCAAAAATAAATGTAAATGTATCACTGCAATGCATCTTCTGCAATCTACGAAGAAAAAAGAAAAATCCGTAAAGAAAAAAAAAAACTTTCTAGAAATCACACCACAACAACAGGAAGTAAACTTTTCTGCCATCAAGTGACTACACTGCATCCCTTCAAAATCAGCGCATCAATTGGTATAATTAGCACAGTGCTAACAGTTGCATCTGCATACATGGAATACACAAAGGCCAACACAGGAATACAAAAGGTGGAAACACAACCCTGTTAATTGCAGAGGAGACTATTTGACCACTGAAGGGGGAGATGGGAGGAGTAAAAAGGAGAGGGGGGGGGTCAGTCTGCATCTTCCAGAGGTGACAGCCGTGAAAGGTCCCGCTCCAACGAATCCATGGGGACACTAGCTGGAGTGACAATTATCACGTCAGGGGTGCAGGGCAGGGGGGCGGTCCCTACACGCTGTTGTAAATAAAAGATATGGACGCTAATTTCAGCGTGGGCGTTGATGTGACACATACTGGGTTTGCTGACCACTCACATTTGCCACCACGCACCCGGAGTGCCATCTCCGAGAGGCTCAAATGCCAGATGCCAGTTTGTCAAGGCATACAAACGTATGCTGCTTACCCAGCCAGATATCAACAACACTGGTGAATTGTATTCAATAGCTTTTATAATTTGTATAATTCATTTTCTTTAGGGTGTGAATCAGCTTTAATATTGTAAACTCAGCAAAAAAAGAAAAGTCCCTTTTTCATGACCCTGTCTTTCAAAGATAATTCTTAAACATCCAAATAACTTCACAGATCTTCATTGTAAAGGGTTTAAACACTGTTTCCCATGCTTGTTCAATGAACCATAAACAATTAATGAACACGTACCTGTGGAACGGTCGTTAAGACACTAATAGATTACAGACGGTAGGCAATTAAGGTCACAGTTATGAAAACTTAGGACACTAAAGAGGCCTTTCTACTGACTCTGAAAAACACCAACAGAAAGATGCCCAGGGTCACTGCTCATCTGCTGTGAACGTGCCTAAGGCATGCTGCAAGGAGGCATGAGGACTGCAGATGTGGCCAGGGCAATAAATTGCAATGTCCATACTGTGAGACACCTAAGACAGCGCTACAGGGAGGCAGGAAGGACAGCTGATCGTCCTAGCAGTGACAGACCACATGTAACAACACCTGCACAGGATTCGTACATCCGAACATCACACCTGCGGGACAGGAACAGGATGGTAACAACAACTGCCCGAGATACACCAGGAACGCACAATCCCTCTATCAGTGCTCAGACTGTCCGCAATAGGCTGAGAGAGGCTGGACTGAGAGCTTGTAGGCCTTTTCGTAAGGCAGGTCCTCAGCAACAACGTTGCCTATGGGCACAAGCCCACCGTTGCTGGAGCAGACAGGACTGGCAAAAAATGCTCTTCACTGAGGAGTCACGGTTTTGTCTCACCAGGGGTGATGGTCGGATTTGCGTTTATCGTCGAAGGAATGAGCGTTACACTGAGGCCTGTACTCTGGAACGGGATTGATTTGGAGGTGGAGGGTCTGTCATGGTCTGGGGCGGTGTGTCACAGCATCATCGGACTGAGCTTGTTGTCATTGCAAGCAATCTCAACGCTGTGCGTTACAGGGAAGACTTCCTCCTCCCTCATGTGGTACCCTTCCTGCAGGCTCATCCTGACATGACCCTCCAGCATGACAATGCCACCAGCCCTACTGCTCGTTCTGTGCGTGATTTCCTACAAGACAGGAATGTCAGTGTTCTGCCATGGCCAGCGAAGAGCCCGGATCTCAATCCCATTGAGCACGTCTGGGACCTGTTGGATCAGAGGGTGAGGGCTAGGGCCATTCCCCCCAGGAACTTGCATGTGCCTTGGTGGAAGAGTGGGGTAACTCACAGCAAGAACTGGCAAATCTGGTGCAGTCCATGAGGAGGAGATGCACTGCAGTACTTAATGCAGCTGGTGGCCACACCAGATACTGACTGTTACTTTGATTTTGACCCCTTCTTTGTTTAGGGAAATATTATTACATTTCTGTTAGTCACATGTCTGTGGAACTTGTTCAGTTTATGACCTCAGTTGTTGAATCTTGTTATGTTCATACAAGTATTTACACATGTTAAGTTTGCTGAAAATAAACGCAGTTGACAGTGAGAAGATGTTTCTTTTTTTGCTGAGGTTAGATAGATTGTGGTTTCTATCAATGTAATTGTCTGCATCATTTCAAATCCCCTATTCTTTGCCAGATACTTTTGAAATGTTTTCAATGTTTTCAATGTTCGATTTTCCCATAAAGTACACTTTTTCATACTTATCATGTGAATATGGAAGTACAGTTGAAGTCGGAAGTTTACATACACCTTAGCCAAGTACATTTAAACTCAGTTTTTCACAATTCCTGACATTTAATACTAGTAAAAATTCCCTGTCTTAGGTCAGTTAGGATCACCACTTTATTTTAAGAATGTGAAATGTCAGAATAACAGCAGAGTGATTGATTTATTTCAGCTTTTATTTCTTTCATCACATTCCCAGTGGGTCAGAAGTTTACATACACTCAATCAGAATTTGGTAGCATTGCCTTTAAATTGCTTAACTTGGGTCAAACGTTTCAAGTAGCCTTCCACAAGCTTCCCACAATAAGTTGGGTGAATTTTGGCCCATTCCTCCTGACAGAGCTGGTGTAACTGAGTCAGGTTTGTAGGCCTCCTTGCTCGCACACGCTTTTTCAGTTCTGCCCACACATTTTCTATAGGATTGAGGTCAGGGCTTTGTGATGGCCTCTCCAATATCTTGACATTGTTGTCCTTAAGCCATTTTGCCACAACTTTGGAAGTATGCTTGTGGTCATTGTCCATTTGGAAGACCCATTTGCGACCAAGCTTTAAGTTCCTGACTGATGTCTTGAGATGTTGCTTCAATATATCTATATGATTTTCCTTCTCATGAAGCCATCTATTTTGTGAAGTGCACCAGTCACTCCTGCAGCAAAGCACCCCCACAACATGATGCTGCCACCCCCGTGCTTCACGGTTGGGATGGTTCTCTTTGGCTTGCAAGCCTCCCCCTTTTGCCTCCAAACATAACGATGGTCATTATGACCAAACAGTTCTATTTTTGTTTCATCAGACTAGAGGACATTTCTCCAAAAAGTACAATCTTTGTCCCCATGTGCAGTTGCAAACCATAGTCTGAGCGGCCTTTCAGGTTATGTCGATATAGGACTCGTTTAACTGTGGATATAGATACTTCTGTATCTGTTTCCTCCAGCATCTTCACAAGGTCCTTTGCTGTCCTTTGCTGTTGTTCTGGGATTGATATGCACTTTTCGCACCAAAGTACGTTCATCTCTAGGAGACACAACGCGTCTCCTTCCTGAGTGGTATGACGGCTGCGTGGTCCCATGGTGTTTATACTTGCGTACTTTGTTTGTACAGATGAACGCGGTACCATCAGGCATTTGGAAATTGCTCCCAAGGTTGAACCAGACTTGTGGAGGTCTACAATTTTATTTCTGAGGTCTTGGCTGATTTCTTTTGATTTTCGCATGATGTCAAGCAAATAGGCACTGAGTTTGAAGGTAGGCCTTGAAATACATCCACAAGTACACCTCCAATTGAATGAAATTATGTCAATTAGCCTATCAGAAGCTTCTAAATCCATTACATCATTTTCTGGAATTTTCAAAGCTTTTTAAAGGCACAGTCAACTTATTGAATGTAAACTTCTGACCCACTGGAATTGTGATACAGTGAATTATAAGTGAAATAATCTGTCTGTAAACAATTGTTGTAAAAATTACTTGTGTCATGCACAAAGTAGATGCCCTAACCGACTTGCCAAAACTATAGTTTGTTAACAAGAAATTTGTGGAGTGGTTGAAAAACAAGTTTTGATGACTCCAACCTAAGTGTATGTAAACTTCCGACTTCAACTGTAGGTGAAAGTGGCAAAAACACTGCTACTGTATTGGCATCAGTATGGGACTCAAAAAGTACACACATAATATAACCAAATAACACAATGTAAACCCCACACATACTGGTTACATTACACAATATCTATAATATCCCTATGGCCAAACATATCACATTGGGCTGATAACAAAAAGTACATCCTCAGAGTATGTGTAGCAGATAGCTTCCATAAACCTCCCCATGTACTGGTATAAATAGGTAAAAATGCGTTGCATATCTACATACACTGAGTGGACAAAACATTAAGAACACCTTCTTAATATTGAGTTCCACCCTCCCTATTGCCCTTAGAACAGCCTCAATTTGTCGGGGAATAGACTCTACAAGGTTTCAAAAGCGTTCCACAGGGATGTTGACTCCAATGCTTCCCACAGTTGTGTCAAGTTGGCTGGATGTCCTTTGGGTGGTGGACCTTTGTTGATACTCATGGGAAACTGTTGAGCATGAAAAACCCCAGCAGCATTGCAGTTCTTGACACACTCAAACCGGTGTGCCTTGCACCTACTACCATATCCCGTTCAAAGGCACTTAAATGTTTTGTCTTGCCCATTAACCCACTGAATGGAACACAAAAATCCTTCTTTAACCTGTCTCCTCCCCTTCATCTACACTGCTTAAAGTGGATTTAACAAGTGACATCAGTAAGGGATCATATCGTTCACCTGGATTCACCTGGTCAGTCTATGTCATGGAAAGAATGTTTTGTACACTCAGTGTAAGTTACAGACCTAAAGTCAAGGTCAATCACACAAGGCACCTATGGTTGGTATGTTTCATCAGTCACAATATCCCAACCATACTAGATCAAGCTGTGTTCTGGCCTGTGTGATGTATGCTGGTATTGACTCAGTAACAGCTGGGCCACCAGTCCTGTTAAACAGTCTCACTGGGGTATGTTGTCCTCATCCCCTGGCCCTCCTGTCCCCTTGGCAGAAAAGCCTCTGTACCTGCATGGCTGCATTGGGCCGGTGGCCAGATCTAACCCTCTACCGGTTTACAGTGGCAAGGCCATCGCCAGGTTACCTACACAGCCACCAGTTTAATAGGGAAAGAAAGAGGAGAGAGAGAGAGAGAGAGAGAGAGAGAGAGAGAGAGAGAGAGAGAGAGAGAGAGAGAGAGAGAGAGAGAGAGAGAGAGAGAGAGAGAGAGAGGAGAGAGAGGAAAACACCTTCAGAATGTCAAAGAGTGTTTGTGATTGAGACTGCTGGGCAAAATAGTCCACATTCATTGTCCACACAGAGTCATCTGTGGCTATACAGTACATGCAATGGTGAACCATAAAGAGATTGGTTGTTTATGAGCCACTTTGCGAGGTGCTGCAACTATTGTCAGGGTTCTACTACGAAAGCACAATAGAAAGAACGGAGCGGCAAGCCTAGAAATTGCCTCACTACTAGTGACAGCACGTTCCAAGCCGTCGGTCTCCATAGAAACAGTTTGAACAGCGCTCAGGCAGTGCCGTCAAATATACAATTTTTAATGGCATCTAATTTGATATAATTGACGCGGAGAGATTGGGTCAGCGCGGGGATAATAATGTAAAATACAACAGACATGGTGTAGAGGCAGGAGCGATTGAAGCCTGTGTGAGATTTATAGGGAACGGAGAGTGCCGTGTTTATAAAGATACTGGCTGAAATCTGGCAATTTATAACTGACAGTTTTTTCAAAACATTATAAGGCAAGTAAGCAGAGTTGTTAACTCATTTTGGGTACATGTGAATGTAAAAAAAGCAATTATCCTTACCAAGAAATGGAACACAATTGAATTAACTGTTTTTGAACAAATCAACTGTCCCACATCTGGCAACTGTCCTTAACCTTCTGCCAAACACTTCAGCTACTGATGCTGCCAAAATATGACCGCCAACAGCAATGATGACACTGTACACTATAACTGAAATGCACCTACTTACATAGGAAACACTAGTTAACTGTTGGCACAGTATAGTCTGTCTCTCTCATACACTGGAAAAGGGCTAAACATCGAGGACAACAATATACTTGTCATACGTAAACAGGTGTGAACAAGACAATGATGTATAGACACCATTCACAGAGGGGTGATGTAAGGACAATGTGTTGCATTAATGCTGAGGTGTATTATAAGGACAGTGTCAACCTAAATACCCGGCATAACTTACAGAAAGTATTCATACCCCTTGACTTTTCCCACATTTTGTTGTGTTGCAGCAAAATGGGTTAAATGTATTTTTCACACCCATCTACACTCAATACCCCATAATGACAGTGAAAACTTGTTTAGACATTTTTGCACATTTATTGAAAATGGAATTTACATACGTGTTCACACCCCTGAGTCAACACATGTTAGAATCACCTTTGGCAGCAATCACAGAGTCTTTCTGGGTACGTCTCTAAGAGCTATCCAGACCTGGATTGTGCAACACTTGCCCATTATTCTTTCAAAATTCTTCAAGCACTGTCAAATTGGTTATTGATCATTGCTAGACAACCAATTTCAGGTCTTGCCATATATTTTCAGGTAGATTTAAGTCAAAACTGTAACTCGGCCACTCAGGAACATTCACTGTCTTCTTGGTAAGCAACTCCAGTGTCGATTTGGCCTTGTGTTTTACGTTATTGCCCAGCTGAAAGGTAAATTAATCTCCCAGTGTCTGGTTGAAAGCAGACTGAACCAAGTTTTCCTCTAGGATTTCTTTCTGTGCTTAGCTCCATTCACTTTTATTTTTTATCCTGGATAAACTCCCCAGTCCTTAACAATTACAAGCATACCCATAACATGATGCAGCCACCACTATGCTTGAAAATATGGAGAGTGGTACTCAGTAATGTGTTGTATTGGATTTGCCCCAAACACAACACTTTGTATTCAGGACAAAAGTAAGTGAAGGAGTTTATTATTTCGTTTAACATGCAAACTGGATGCATTTTTTTTATATTTTTATTCTGTACAGGCTTCCTTCTTTTCACTCTGTCAATTAGGTTAGTATTGTGGAGTAACTACAATGTTGTTGATCCATTCTCAGTTTTCTCCTATCACTGCCATTAAAGTCTGTAACTGTTTTAAAGTCACCATTGGCCTCATGGTGAAATCCCTGAACGGTTTCCTTCCTCTCCGGCAACTGAGTTAGGAAGGATGCCTGTATCTTCAAAGTGACTGGGTGTATTTATACACCGTCTAAAGTGTAATTAATAACTTCACCATGCTCAAATGGATATTCAATGTCTGCTTTTTTATTTTTAACCATCTACCAATAGGTGCCCTTCTTTGCGAGGCATTGGAAAACCTCCCAAGGTCTTTGTGGTTAAATCTGTGTTTGAAATTCTCTGCTCGACTGAGGGACCTTACAGATAATTGTATGTGTGGGGTACAGAGATGAGGAAGTCATTCAAAAATCACGTGAAACACTACTAATGCACACAGTGAGTCCATGCAACTTATTATGTGACTTGTTAAAGGTGCAATATGCAGAAATCGCTCTGCCATTTCCTGGTTGCTAATAATTCGCCTCTTTTTAGTTTATTTGGCAATACAAGCAATGTACAGTGTAGAGAATCATTGTACCATCTAAACTGCTGTGAAATATATTTTCTAAACCATAAAATATTGCATTTTCAGCTGTTTGAAGTTGGTGTACAAAATCGAAAGTAGAAGATGCAAAAAATGAAACTTCAGAACGGGGAAGCATAGAAATAGCGCACATAGAGCATATCTACCCCTCCTTAGACTTGCTTTCAAGGAGAATGACACATCTATAACTAACTTTTCTATGTGAATTTGGTAGGGTCGTCCCCAAAATGTACATAATGTAGCTTTAGGCTTGCCATAATGGGGTTGAATACTTCTTGACTCAAGACATTTCAGTTTTCCATTTGTAATTAATATGCCAAAAATGTCAAAATATATAATTCCACTTTGACATTACGGGGTATTGTGTGAAGGCCAGTGACAAAAATGCTCAATTTAATAGAATGTTTATTCAGGCTGTAGCAACAAAATGTGGAAAAAGTCAAGGGGTATGAATACTGTCTTAAGGCACTGTACCTGCAATTCGCAAACAGGTGTACTACGAATACAACAAAATATATAGGCTAGCCCACTCAGAGAGGGTGAGCCACAGGAAATGCAAAGTTGTAGTGTATTCAAAGTTTTAATAGGCTTTTCAAGTTTGTATTTTCCACTTAATTTCAGACTGGATTTGCCCTAAAGGAAAAGGGTATCAACCCCTACAAAATTGTTTCCCGTGGCAACGTGATCACCCATTGAAATCCTGTTGCTGCAGGATTATTTTACTGGTGCGACAATACTGATCAAAGTAAGACACAACACCTGTATAAAGACAATAGATTTCAGTTATATGAGGACAATGTGTTTCATTACCACTGAGGTGTATTATCAGGACATGCAGTGTCAACCTCTCACCCATGTAACGTGAACACAATGTATTACTCATTCACACAGGAGGGAGATGGAATAACTGTGGACGTATAATGATCAGTCAGTCCCAGACGAGGCCAGACAAGGCTGCATCCCAAACTGCACCCTATTTCCTATATAGTGCACTCCTTTTCACCAGAGCCCAGGACTCAAAAGTAGTGCATTATGTAGAGAAAAGGTGCCATTTTGGGGACGCAGACACTGGAACAGCTAAGGCTCAGTAAATAACAGTCCTTGTAGAACTTTAATAACGTCAAGGCTGGGGCACGCTGGTAACTGTCAGATAATCACCTCCCTCCCTCTCTCTTGTTCTCTCTCGCTGTCTTGCTCTCTTTCTCTCGCTCGCTCTCTCTGTCAATCTTTCTCTCTCGCTGTCTTGTTTTATGGCACCATAAAGTGACTCTGTGTACCTTGTCAAAAAGCGATGAGGTCGTACAAAGATTGCCAATGTTTTCCGTCCACTGCTCAACTCTCTTCCATTACCCCCACTGATGGATATACCGTAGCCGGAGAGTGGAGTGAGAACGGCTAGCGCAGACCAGGGACTGAATTTAACAGGAGAAATGTACCGTAGGGCATGTCTATCCCACTCTATGATTTTTCTTTTCCAATTTTTTTTCCTGTTAGAGTGACCAATAAGACAGACACCGGCCAACGGAGAGAGAGAGAGAGAGAGAGAGAGAGAGAGAGAGAAAGGCAGTCAGTTAGTTCTCTCTCTCTCGGTCCCTCTCTCCCTCATCCCTTGTTCGTGGGGCAGGCGCCAGTTGAACCGTGAGGCCCTTTTGTTCAGGCGAGCGTGAAATTCTGAAACATGACAGTGGAGACGCCGAGACACGGCCCGTATCCTTTCGGAAAGCCGAGAGGATCAGGGCTTCTGAACACCCCTGAAGAAGGAAGGATGGAGTGAGAGACTGATTGAAGAAGCCTCGATTCCCTCAACCTGTTAATAAAACAACTGAAAGTTGACATGCAGTACGTCAGTCTGACTGACACTCCAACCCTCTGATGGGCTTGACTTGAGTGGAACTACACTGCACCTGTGTCTCATATCATTCACCAACACCAATCTGTTATAGCGTCAGCAACACGCATCAGGGTCAACCCAAGTAGTTTTACCATACAATTTGTTACAGTTCAGTCTTTGCTGTTTCATTTTACTCGGCACTTTGAGACAACAGTATTGCTCAGGCTTTGCTGCTAGATCTTAACGTGTTATGGCGATTATGTTGATTGAAATTGAGAAAATTGCAAAAGTATTTTGAGAAGAAGTATTAAAGTAAACAAAATTAGTTGTTCCCCCGTTATGACTTCAATATAAGAGGTCAAATAAATCATATAGAGCTTTGAGGCCAGTGCAGTGACGAGGGAGGACGCATGCTGAGATCATGATAATCATACCCTGGATCTAGTTTAGTCCCGTGGAATAAATATTGTGGATCTAAATGTTTTTCCTCATAATCCTGGACTATCAAACCACCGTCTTTTACGTTTGCAATTGCAACAAATAATCTGCTCAGCCCCCAACCAAGGATTATCAAAAGCCTCGCTATAAATTCTTGGACAACCCAAAGATTCCTAGATGCCCTTCCAGACTCCCTCCACCTACCCAAGGACGTCGGAGTAGAACAATCTAAATTTAACCTTGAATAATACCCTAGATGAAGTCGCACCCCTAAAACAAGAAATCCACTCCCTGGTATATCTAAAATGAAGCAAGGTGGAATGGAAATGGCGCTACACCAAACTAGAAGTCTTCTGACTAGCTTGGAAGCTAGTACTGTGCAATATCGAAGAGCCCTCACTGCTGCTCGATCAGCCTACTTTTCCAACCTAATTGAGGACAATAAGAACAATCCCCCAAAAACACTTTTTTACTGTCGCAAAGCTAACTAAAAAGCAGCATTCCCCAAGAGAGGATGTCCTTCACTTCAACATTGATGAATTCATGAACTTCTTCTAGGAAAAGATCATGATCATCAGAAAGCAAATTACAGACACCTCTTTGAATCTGCATATTTCTTCAAAACGCAGTTGTCCTGAGCCTGCACAAAAATACCAGGACCTCGGATCAATACAGACAATCAGTTTTTTTTATCCTGTATCTCTCGACACATTCACAAAAATAGTCATGGCCTCTAAAACTTCTAGCTGCATACTGGACCCTATTCCAGCTAAACTACTGAAAGAGCTACTTCCTGTGCTTGGCCCTCCTATGTTGAACATAATAAACTTCTCCCTATCCTCCGGATGTGTACCAAACTCACTAAAAGTGGCAGTAATAAAGACTCTTCTAGATTAGACTACTGCAATGCTCTACTCTCTGGCTACCCGGATAAATCACGAAATAAACATCAGTTAGTGCTACATACGGCTACTAGAATCAGTCATATTACTCCAGTGCTAGCCTCTCTACACTGGATTCCTGCTAAGGCTAGGGCTGATTTCAAGGTTTTACTGCTAACTTACAAAGCATTAGACTTTCTCTTACCTGTCTCTTCGATTTGGTCCTGCCGTACATACCTACACGTGTGCTACAGTCACAAGACGCAGGCCTCCTTACTGTCCCTAGAATTTCTAAGCAGGGCTTTCTACTATAGAGCTAGCTTTTTATGGAATGGTCTGCCTGTCTAGGTGAGAGACGCAGACACGTTCTCGACCTTTACGTTTTTATTAAAGACTCATCTCTTCAGTAGGTCCTATGATTGAGTGTAGTCTGGCCCAGGAGTGTGAAGGTGAACGCCAAGGCACTTGAATGACGAACCACCCTTGCTGTCTCTGCCGGGCCGGCTTCCCTCTCTCCACTGGGATTCTCTGCCTCTGACCCTATTATGGGGGCTGAGTCACTGGCTTACTAGTGCTCATCCCTAGGAGGGGTGCATCACGTCGTGCCAGGATTTTTTGAGCTACACTCGACTTGAGTGGGTTGAGTAACTGGCGTGATCTTCCTGTCCGGTCTTGCGCCCCGTCGGGCTAGTGCGGTGTAGGAGCTCTTCGTGGGCTATACAAATCAAATAAATCAAACTTTATTGGTCACATACACGTGTTTAGCAGATGTTATTGCGGGTGTAGCAAATGCTTGTGTTTGTAGCTTGGACAGTGCAGTAAAATTTAACAAGTAATATCTAACAATTTCACAACATATACCCAATACACACAAATCTAAGTCAAGGAATGGAATTAAGAATATATAAATATATGGACGAGCAATGTCACAGCGGCATAGACTAAGATACAGTACAATAGTTTGGAATACAATATATCCATATGAGATGAGTAATGCAAGCAATGTAAACATTATTAAAGTGACTAGTGTTCTATTCAAGTCTATGTATATAGGCAGCAGCCTCTAATGTGCTAGTGATGGCTATTTAACAGTCTGATGGCCTTAAAATAGAAGCAGTTTTTCAGTGTCTTGGTCCCAGCTTTGATGCATCTGTACTGACCTCCCCTTCTGGATGATAGCAGGGTGAACAGGCAGTGGCTCGGGTGGTTGTTGTCCTTGATGATCTTTTTGGCCTTCCTGTGACATAGGGTGCTGTAGGTGTCCTGGAAGGCAGGTAGTTTGCCCCCGGTGATGCGTTGGGCAGACCGCACCAACCTCTGGAGAGCCTTGTGGTTACGGGCAGTGCAGTTGCCGTGATACAGCCTGATGCTCTCAATTGTGCATCTGTAGAAGTTTGTGAGGGGTTTTAGGTGCCAAGCCAAACAGCTGGAGGCCTTGTCTCAGGGTAGTAAGTTGGTGGTCTGTTGATATCCCTCTAGTGGTGTGGAGGCTGTGCTTTGGCAAAGTGGGTGGGGTTATACCCTGCATCGTTGGCCCTGTCCGGGGTTATCATCGGATGAGGCCACAGTGTCCACCGACGCTCCCTGTCTCAGCCTCGAGTATCTATGCAGCAATAGTCTATGTGTCAGGGGGGCTAGGGTCAGTCTGTTATATCTGGTGTAATTCTCTTGTCTTATCTGGTGTCCTGTGTGAATTTAAGTGTGCTCCCTCTAATTCTCTCTCTCTCTTCCGCTCTCCCTCTCTCCCCTCCCAGAGGACCTGAGCCCTAGGACCATGCCTCAGGACTACCTGGCCTGATGACTCCTGGTTGTCCCAAGTCCACCTGGTCGTGCTGCTGCTCAAGTTTCAACTGTTCTGCATGCACCTTTGGAACCCTGACCTGCTCACTGGATGTGCTACCTTGACCTGCTGTTTTCGACTCTCCCTCTCTCTCTACCACACCTGCTGTCTCGACCTCTGAATGCTCGGCTATTAAACGCCAACTGACATTTACTCCTGAGCTGCTGACCTGTTGCACCCTCTACAACCACTGTGATTATTATTTGACCCTGCTGGTCATCTATGAACATTTGAACAACTTGAAGAACAATCTGGCCTTAATGTCCGTGTACGCTTATAATCTCTGCCCAGCACAGCTTAAAGAGGACTGTCCATCACTCAGAGCCTGTTTTTTTTCCTAGGTACCGTGCTTCTAAATCTGCATTGCTTGCTGTTTGGGGTTTTAGGCTGGGTTTCTGTATAGCACTTTGTGACATCTGCTGATGTAAAAAGAGCTTTATAAATACATTTGATTGATTGATACAGCCCATGACATAATTTCCCCCTCTCATCTAACCAAGGGAGGTCGTTTTCTTTTGATCGATTCGAGGGGAATGCCGGGGGGATAATGGAATGGTATGGGGTGAGAGAACATTATGAAGGGGTGTGAGGAGGTTGGAGGTAAATGATACTGTATACTATGAGGAGAAGATGGAGGCAGCATGATGATGCTTTGGCTAACCATCCCCCTATCTAACTATCTCTCTGCAAAAGGAGATCCTCGCAGGCGTTCATTTGGGCCATGACCTTCACTTCCTTCTCTGCCTGGCTCCATCCCAAAAACACATTCTGGATGCACTGTAACCTCCCTTTAAATAGCAGGTATCTGCAGTTATTTGTCTAAAAAAATGCTTCACCCAACTCAAGTTCTTACGTTTTCGTCTGACTAAAATTCAGCCGGAGGCCTTATATAATGTCCAGCACACAGGCTAAGCTAGCCCACACTTGAGGGAATCCAGTGTAACACCTTTGTTCCCGATATGAGCATAGCAATTAGCGTTCGGCCTGAGCCCTCTGCTCTCGAAGCGAGGGAAGCGATCCCTCCAGCCTGCTGCAGTGTGTGCACCTTGGTAGAGAAATTAACATCCATCACATTGTTATAGTGAGGCCTGGTTTGGTCCCTAATGGCTGGCCGGGGATCATTGAATCTCTCCGCTCTCCGACTGAAACCCACAGGCCTATCATAATCAACCACGAGCAACATCACCGGCTCATTTGGGATAAATGTCACTCTGAGATGTGCTTAGCCTCCGCTGCCCTTCACCGGTAACACCATCCACAGATACTGGCGAAAGTAGTCACAGGTAAACCATTCATGTCCAAGATTTGTCGTTCAAGTACGCAGTACGGGTTGTTTAATGGTCGACAGCCTACTTGTAGATATCCTGTAGGGGTTGGTGGTCAACAAGCTATGTCTGTCACAATCAGTGAACCCTGATTGGAGTACCCTTCATGAGGAGATTCATTGGGTGCAGGCGATTGCACAAATGACTTAAAACATGCACATTTTGAATAATGTGGGAAAATGATTGACACAAGAGTTTTTGACATGAAGAACTATGCATTAAAACCCAAATTGTGCATACATGGAAGGGGGTGATAACGAGGTCTTGTCTGATTTAGTGGGTTATCTATGCCTTTCTCCAACCTCTCTTTACCTCTCTCTCTACCTCTATCAATCTCTGCCTAGTTCTCTCCATCTGTCTCACAGTGGAGTCTCTCACAGGTCGGAGAAGCAGTGTTCTGCCCACCATGTGCTGAAAGATTCATACTCTTGCCGTCTCGGTCTCTATCTCCGTCTCTCTCTCTCTCTCTCTCTCTCTCCTTCTCAGATGAGAAGATGAACAGATGTATGTTCAGGGAGGACGTCTGGGTTTGAGGGGCTATAGCCGAGGAATAGGACTGTCTGATTCAGGTGAAAACCCAAATGGAATGAGCTCTGCTCTCCTCAATTCCCTGCCTTTAACTATTGCCTGCACTGCACTTAGTATAATTGTATTAATGAAATATACCTCATAATTTTTACATCTCATAGAGCAGACCTTTATAATACCACTTTTAAAATGGCTAAGACTGGCAGAGCGCTGTTCTACCCATCTTTGAAATTTTCGGCAATTAATTTTCCCTTAACTGCTGAAAAGATAGAATTTTCTACGTGGAAAAGTCATAGATCAGATCTTAAATAGAAGGCATTGTACAATATATTATAAAAACAGCTGCCAGTAACAATACCCCTGCGTCAAAGCACTTCACACTTCCTTCCTTTCATGGATCTAATCTTCACCTCATGGTGATATCATAGCCCATTAGCATGGTGTGAGACTGTTTAATGGCATCCCATAATTACATAAATACATTCACACAGCATCAGGTTGCCTATTACCACGGCGATATAGGAATGCCAATGGTGTACATAGAACCAGCCATCTCCATAAAAACACACATTAGCTGTTCATCACCAACGACTTGTGGATCCTGTTTCTCAACGCATGTTTTCACCGTGAGTGTTCAAACGAGCGCACGTGTCTATCGCGGCGTCAACTCATTGCAGAGTTCCGGCGCAAACATCTGGACTGCGTCAACTCATTGCAGAGTCCCGGCGCAAACATCTGGACTGCGTTCATCTATCTACATGAAAAAAGACCCTGCAGGTTTTCAATTGACCTTTATTGATAACGAAGGGGACGGACGAGCAATACGCTGCTATAGCTACCATATGGGTCCTATCAATCTAGACCAAGCAGGTTGAGTGTGTGTGTGTGTGTGTGTGTGTGTGTGTGTGTGTGTGCGCGTGCGGCATGTCTAAGCCACCGCGGCTCACATGGTTGAAGCAGTCTGAGACCAGCTGGCTGTGAAGTGTCAGGCAGCATACATAAGCCATTGTTTACCATGAATAATATTCCCTCTGAAAGGATCAGATAAGTAGAAAGGGAAAGGAAGGTACATAACCTGATGGAAATTAAAAATTCACTGAACAAAAATAAACGCAACGTGCAACAAGGAAACCTATAAGGAAACCAGTCAATTGAAATACATTCATTAGGCCCTAATGTATCCATTTCAAATGACTGGTAAAACAGATATGCATCCGTTGGTCACAGATACATAAAAATAAATAAACGTTTGGGTGTGGATCAGAAAACCAGTCAGTATCTGGTGTGATCACCATTTGCCTCATGCAGCGAGACACATCTCCTTTGCATAGAAGTTGATCAGGCTGTTGATTGTGGCCTGTGGAATGTTGTCCCACTCCTCTTCAATGGCTGTGCGAAGTTTCTGGATATTGGCGGGAACCGGAACATGCTGTCGTACACGTCAATCCAGAGCATCCAAAACGTGCTCAATGGTTGACATGTCTGGTGAGTATGCAGGCAATGGAAGAACAGGGACATTTTCAGCTTCCAGGAATTGTGTGGCGCATTATCATGCTGAAACATAAATTATGGCGGCGGATGAATGGCACGACAATGGGCCTTAAGAGCTTGTCACGGTATCTCTGTGCATTCAAATTGCCATCAATAATTACGTAGCTTATGTTCACGTTGACACCATCAAACCGTTCACGTTGACACCATCAAACCGCTCGCCCACACGACGCCACACACACAGTCTGTCATCTGCCCGGTACAGTTGAAATTGGGATTAATCCGTGAAGAGCACACTTCTCCAGCGTGCCAGTGGCCATTGAAGGTGAGTATTTGCCCACTGAAGTCGGTCACGACGCCGAACTGCAGTCAAGTCAAGACCCTGGTGAGGACAACGAACACGCAGGTGAACTTCCCTGAGACGGTTTCTGACAGTTTGTGCAGAAATTCTTCGGTTGTGCAAACCCACAGCTTCATCAGCTGTCCGGGTGGCTGGTCCCAGATGATCCTGCAGGTGAAGAAGCCGGATGTGGAGGTCCTGGGCTGGCGTGGTTACACCTGGTCTGCGGTTGTGATGTCGGATGGACGTACTGCCAAATTCTCTAAAACGATGTTGGAGGCCGCTTGTGGTAGAAAAATGTACCTTAAATTCTCTCCATCAACACTGGTGGATATTCCTGCAGTCAGCATGCCAATTGCAAGCTCCCTCAAAACTTCAGACATCTGTGGCATTGTGTTGTTTGACAAAACTGCAAATTTTATTGCCCTTTTATTGTTCCCAGCACATGATGCACCTGTGTAATGGCAATGCTGGTTAATCAGCTTCTTGATAAGCCACACCTGTTGCATGGATGGATTATCCTGGCAAAGGAGAAATGCTCACTAAAAGGGATCTATAAAAAGGTGTGCCAACATTTGAGAGAAAATAAGGCTTTTTTATGCACTTTACATGTTGCGTTTCTATTTGTGTTCAGTATTTTTGTTTAGCACTTTAATAAAAGAGAAACACTGTGTATTAATATTGTATTAAGTCCATCTCATTGTGTGATGCAACTCAGTAGTTTAGCAATGCTTATTACCATTGGCTTCTGCAATGTACCCTATAGGCCTGTAGGCCTTTTACCCAGAAATGATAGCGTTGTCAGTACAGAGAGGCTCAGAAGGCCCAGTACGGCTATTAGGCTTTGATTCAGGGGAAGTATGAAGAGGGCATTGATCCAAAGCTAGGCCTGCTCAGTCTCAGTGCAGGTGGTGCCCAGAACCCAGAACCCAGACCCAGCTGTCAGCCCAGCCAGTGAACAGGGAGACATAGAGCTGGTGGAAACAGAGGGCAGGAGGGTAGAAACTTGTCAACGCCACACAGACCCTGAGAGGATTAGAGGAGAAATAAATATGTGGAGGATGAACGATCCAGACCCCTTCTCATCCCTCCTGCCCTCGTCTTTCAACGTCAAAGGACAGCTTCAGTACCCCTCTTCCACACACACACACACACGCATATGTATGAATACACATTATACATGCAGATATGCACACGCATGCACGCCCGCGGACACGCGCACACACACACACGCGCTCCTGGCTGAGGAGAGTGTTGAGAGAGAAAGTGGAATGTGGCCTAGAGACCAGGAATAATGCATGAGCGATATTTTTATTGTGCATCATTATGTGCTTTTTATGGTTTTTAATATGATGTTATTGCCAGAGGGCTTTTTCTTGCAATTACTTAGTGGCACGACCATATTTATAACTTTTGTCTTTCACATTTATTCCAGGGTAAATATTCACTCAGTGGAGGCTGCTGAGGGGAGGGTGGCTCATTAGAATGGCTGGAACTGAACAAATGGAATGGCGTCAAACCATGTGTTTGTTCTATTTGATACCGTTCCACCTATTCCGCTCCAGTCATTACCACGAGCCCGTCCTCCCCAATTAAGGTGCCACCAACCTCCTGTGTATTCACTACTATACTGCATGTTGCTGCCGACATTAATGATATAGTCAATTATACCGAGCAGATGCAATATGAATGCTGTGAGGATAGTTTCCACTGAATATGAAAGGCCTGACAAGATTACGGTTGGAACTGTCCTTCAGTCGGTTGTATTCACCCGGGGGGGGGGGGGGGTAATATTCATAACACGACAGAGGAGTGGCGCACAGGAAGGAATAGCCTTAATGAAAGGAACATTCACATGACCCAAATGAGTGTGAGCAGCAGCCGACAAATCTCGCACACGCACGCACACGCACACGCACACACACACACATACACACACACGCTTGTTTGACGCTAAAGGCTAAAGACAACCTAACATAATGGGCGGTGTCATGCCGTCTTGCCCGAGTGTGTCACTTGTGGAGCCAATTGATTATTTTTAACCAAAGCAGATGGTGTAATTACCCTTTTAGAAGCATAAGTGAGTGCCTGGCATTAATGATTAATTTGCCTTCTGGTGCCGTAAAATCAGAAAGACTTTGATGGGTGAGTTTTGACTTGACAGGGGGAAGCTACAGTCTGGGATTCTTTCTTTCTTTTGGCAGACCTGTCACTTGTTTTGTTTTACAGCTGAGAGAGGAGGCAGGGTGAGTTCTGACTTGACAGGCTGGAACTTCATTTAGTTGTGTGTTTGTTCTCTCATTACGGCACACTGATAGGGGAGACATAGGAGGGTGTCGTGAAGTAATGGGACCCGGGGTTTCATGTCCGACAGGATCCTATCTTGACAGTTACAGCTACTGAAGCCGAAGAAAATCGAATGTCGACTCCACTCAAGAGGTACACGGAAAACCCATCAAACTAGGACAGAAATCCAATGCACACACACTGGATGTGTGGGAACAGACACACACTGGATGTGTGGGAACAGACACACATTGGATGTGTGGGAACAGACACACATTGGACGTGTGGGAACAGTCACACATTGGATGTGTGGGAACAGTCACACATTGGATGTGTGGGAACAGTCACACATTGGATGTGTGGGAACAGACACACATTAGATGTGTGGGAACAGTCACACATTAGATGTGTGGGAACAGTCACACATTGGATGTGTGGGAACAGACACACATTAGATGTGTGGGAACAGACACACATTAGATGTGTGGGAACAGACACACATTAGATGTGTGGGAACAGACACACATTAGATGTGTGGGAACAGACACACATTGGATGTGTGGGAACAGACACACATTAGATGTGTGGGAACAGCCACACATTGGATGTGTGGGAACAGTCACACATTAGATGTGTGGGAACAGACACACATTAGATGTGTGGGAACAGACACACATTGGATGTGTGGGAACAGACACACATTGGATGTGTGGGAACAGTCACACTGTCACGTCCTGACCAGTAAAGGGGTTATTTGTTCTTATAGTTTGGTCAGGACGTGGCAGGGGGTATTTGTTTTATGTGGTTCAGGGTGTGTTTGTGTATGTGTTCATGTAGAGGGGGTATTTGGTTTATATGGTTCGGGGTGGTTGTGTATGTAGAGGGGTATTTGATTTATTAGTCCAGGGTTTTGGTTATTGTTCTATGTTAGTTTATTTCTATGTTCAGTCTAGTCGTTTGTATTTCTATGTTTAGCTAATTGGTGTTGGGGCCTTCAGTTGGAGGCAGCTGTCTATCGTTGCCTCTGATTGAAGGTCCTATAAATAGGAATGTGTTTGTCATGGGATTTTGTGGGAGATTGTTTCTTGTTTTGCTGTGTGCCTGATGAGACTGTCTAGTTCGTTTGTTTTTTGTATACGTTGTTTGTGTTTTTCCTTCTTCACTAATAAAAAGAAGATGAGTATACATTTTCGCGCTGCGTTTTGGTCTACACCCGTGACACACACATTGGGATTTTGCCAGCAAAATACATACAAAGCATGTTATATATGGACCCCTTCCGACTCTATGGTTAATTCTTGGACATCATAAAACGAAAAGTTCAAAGAGTTCCAACTTTAACCTCTGAACAATAAGAACGTTTTGAGAATCGTACACCTTTGATGTCTTGACAATAAGAATGTTTTAAATGCACTTTATATTTTTTGGAACATCTGATGTTAACTACAATATAAGTAATTTGGTGTTATTCTTGGTCTGGAAACAAATGAAGTCCAATACAAATTACTTCACTCCAGCCACAGCAATTCATCACACTTTAACTGTTTTTAATCAAGTAATTTAGGGCTATTTACCAAAGCTATACTGGTCAATACTGTGAGACAGCTAATAGGCGAATTAAAGCAACAAGTCAATATTACTTTGGCTGTATATCGCCCAGGGGGCGAGCAATCAAGCAGGACAGAGACACCTCAGAGAAACTGATTCAACTGTAAAATAATCAACAGCACAGCGTGTTTTGGTGAAAGCGTTACAAAAGACTTACGGTAGTTACCTACTGCAACCAAAACCCTGAACTTTCAAGCACCAATGCTTTGCATATGGAAAAGCTTTGCTTAACTACCATCCAGCTAAGTGTCATGAGGCCAGAGGAGTTCTGGGTTTCTGGACATAATCCATAGGTTAAATGAGGTCCGGTTAGGCCCATATACTGCGAAAGGACAGAGCCACAGGGACTGTAAGAAAAAACACTCCACGAAGGCATCAAATCAATCCATATTTCACTTGTTCTCTTCTCTGTCTGCTCTCTCTCTCTTTCTCTCCCTCCTTCCTCTAATGCATCAAAATCAATACATTGATGGAGGGCAACAAGAATAATACATTTAAGAGTGTTGGGCGATTTTTCATTTCCGAGAAGCTGTTACTGTTCGGTTCCTTATCAGCGTTCCACTAATGTTTCTCTGTGTCTCTCATGTGGAGGGCAGAGAGACAGACAGTCTCTCTTTCTCTCATGTGGAGGGCAGAGAGACAGTCAGTCTCTGTGTCTCTCATGTGGAGGGCAGAGAGACAGACAGTCTCTGTTTCTCTCATGTGGAGGGCAGAGAGACAGACAGTCTCTGTGTCTCTCATGTGGAGGGCAGAGAGACAGACAGTCTCTGTTTCTCTCATGTGGAGGGCAGAGAGACAGACAGTCTCTGTTTCTCTCATGTGGAGGGCAGAGAGACAGACAGTCTCTGTTTCTCTCACGTGGAGGGCAGAGAGACAGACAGTCTCTGTTTCTCTCATGTGGAGGGCAGAGAGACAGACAGTCTCTGTTTCTCTCACGTGGAGGGCAGAGAGACAGACAGTCTCTGTTTCTCTCACGTGGAGGGCAGAGAGACAGACAGTCTCTGTTTCTCTCACGTGGAGGGCAGAGAGTCAGTCAGTCTCTGTTTCTCTCATGTGGAGGGCAGAGAGACAGACAGTCTCTGTTTCTCTCACGTGGAGGGCAGAGAGACAGACAGTCTCTGTTTCTCTCATGTGGAGGGCAGAGAGACAGACAGTCTCTGTTTCTCTCACGTGGAGGGCAGAGAGACAGACAGTCTCTGTTTCTCTCACGTGGAGGGCAGAGAGACAGACAGTCTCTGTTTCTCTCATGTGGAGGGCAGAGAGACAGACAGTCTCTGTTTCACCCTCTCTTCTTCTTTTTTACAGTTGGATGAATTCAATAACCACTTCTGGATCATTCCACTTACCCTGTGCTCAGGCACCTACAGTAACGACACAGCAGTAAGACAATACAACACACACCAGAAATACTAATACAACACCAGACCTACTAAACCTCCGAGAACTCCAAAAGTCCAAAATAAATACTACAGAGGTTATGAATGATAGTTCTGAGAACGCAGGATAGATCCATTGTTAGAAGTGATTGTTTCATTCAGGGAGTTATTATATTCACTTCTACTGTCAGGAAGGGAGAATACTGTCCCATTACTGGTATGGTTTTCAAAGGCTATGTACAAAGCTGTGGGAATGGCTGTATAGAATAAGTGCAGCTTTTATCTACTGGCCTTGAGTAACTGTAGATTTCATTTGTAGCATGTGAGCCGCGGTGGCGGCGGCTTGCAGCCTTGATGCGTTTGTGTACAGTTAGAAGATTGGAAGGTGTTCTCTTCTTTAGGACTGGCCTCCAGCCTAACCCATATAGCCTCTCACACTATATGAATGGTTTGCCATTGGACTGTATACACTCCACCATCTATCACAGAACTGAAAGACTCGTTGCATTTCAATTAACTGAACAGCAGTGGGATAATATTATAGTATAGCTGAACATACTATGATAACAGCTCGTAAGAGCTGGGGTACATTTGCATGCTGCCTTATAAACATTTGCTGGTTGCACACACATACACGCGCGAACACGCACACACACGCACAAGATACAAAGAGACACACTCACACAGCAGAGAAACTCATCCCAGCAGCATGCTGTGAGTCAGCGGGGGTAGAAGCTCATTAATAATGTACAGGGTTTCTCCTCTCGTATCACTACAATAACAAAGAGGTATAAAAGAGTAGGGAGACATTGAATGGCTCTGATCGGACCCACCATAAAAAACGAACCAGGGGATGGAGGGAACAGAGTATCGAGAGAGAGACAGACAAAGGAGTGAGGGGAACGTGTGAGGATGAATGGGGAGAGGGAGAGGGAGAAAGAGAGAGAGAGAGAGAGAGAGAGACAGAGAGACAGAGCGAGAAAGAAAAAGAGAGAGGACGAATGAAGAGAGATAAATCAAGACGGAGCGAAAGAAAGAGAGAGATAGAGAAGGATGGGCCTATTGATATGCTAATTGCAGTACATAGAGTGCCGTCGTTGACCAAACCGAACACCACAACCATCATTCACTTCTTTAGAAATGGCTAGAAGGATGAGATCCACTCGTATTTAGAAGGATACTGTCCATGCCTCAATCTCTTTGGGAAATGTCCTCATTGTGAGAGATTAAACGTAAATGGATCCAAGAATGTACGTAATGGTAATCGGACATCTCAGAGGAATGCAATTACATTGTGTTTCTAGCTCCAACAGTGTAATACCTAGCAATAAAAAAAGTTACATAAGACGAGCCACGACTAGAATACAGTATATACATATGAAGTGGGTGAAACAGTATGTAAACATTACTCAAGTGACCTGTGTTCAATGACTCTATTCAATGAGAGACGACTAGTTTTCATGCACATTTTGTCACTTGAGAAAAACTGCACCAAACATCTTGGCTCGATGTAAAACTTGGCGACTTAGATCTCATCAGCAAAAAAGTAATCATGTATTACAGATTTCTTGATATATCTTAGGTTAGTTCAGACTATTTTGATGAAGTGTTACAGGGTGTGTTGTTGCTACAGCGTCTCAAGCGAAGGTTTTTTAAGGGAGTATGGCTAGAACCAGGGGATGAAGGGAACAGACTAGCAAACTGAACCTAGTATGCAGGCGCCTTAAGCCTTGACACGTATACAAGCAGACAAGTAACACATGTTGTTAAACCCAATTACTTTAGAGTGAAGGTGAAACACCGCCAGGCACTAGTTCCTAATAAAGTGTAGCCCATCAATTCCCTTTGTTTCTCTACACAACTTCTCTGACTTTTTTAACACAGCGATTGTGTGTGTGTGTGTGTGTGTGTGTGTGCGTGCGTGCGTGCGTGTCTTTGAAGATACTTCTGAAAACTCACTCAGGCCATCTCCCGTACCTTTTATTGACTTTGGATGAAATGTATGTTTTATCTCAGAGAAGATATTCTTTTCCCCAGTTTCCCTGGCTGATCCGTATTGTTCCTGACTTCATTCTCCCGGTCTCTCCATGCTCTCACTTCTTTGTCTTGTGAAAGTGGAAGAAGCGAACGCGAGGGAGAAAGAAGAAAATCCAGCTTGCTACCTCGCTTGCCCAACACCCCCGCTAAATCAACCTCTAACAACTTCTGACCAGTTCTCTCCTCACCTCTTTTCCCCAAGTCAGCTTAGAAGAAACACTGTCAAACACGCACGCGCGCACGCACACAACTCCCTCTTCCACCTCTTCCACCAGACCTGAGACAGGCTACATACATGCCAAGGCAGGTGTTAACAACAACCCCCTTCTCTTCTCTCCAATTTTCTCCCGATTCATTTCTCCTCGACCCACCGTGGCAGAATAATTCAATCTCTACCTTTACAGCAAACGTAATTACAGCTACCGTCTCCAATCTGCCGCAAAATGGAGTGGAAAGAAAGTAGTGGTTCAGCAGTAATTGTAATGTAGAGTTATTCCCTGCAGCGAGAGGTTAAGTGGACGTGAATGTAAAGAAAACAACTTGATGGGTTGATTATGGCGTAATGATTATGGTGCTAGCTGGGTATGTAGATGATATATAGATGGATGTGTAATGATTATGGTGCTAGCTGGGTATGTAGATGATATATAGATGGATGTGTAATGATTATGGTGCTAGCTGGGTATGTAGATGATATATAGATGGATGTGTAATGATTATGGTGCTAGCTGGGTATGTAGATGATATATAGATGGATGTGTAATGATTATGGTGCTAGCTGGGTATGTAGATGATATATAGATGGATGTGTAATGATTATGGTGCTAGCTGGGTATGTAGATGATATATAGTTGGATGTGTAATGATTATGGTGCTAGCTGGGTATGTAGATGATATATAGATGGATGTGTAATGATTATGGTGCTAGCTGGGTATGTAGATGATATATAGATGGATGTGTAATGATTATGGTGCTAGCTGGGTATGTAGATGATATATAGATGGATGTGTAATGATTATGGTGCTAGCTGGGTATGTAGATGATATATGGATGGATGTGTAACGCCAAGGGATACATTCTGAGCGACTTTACGAGAGCCAGGAGCGTGTGATGAAAGGTGTGTGTGTGTGCGTCTGTGCCTTTGTGTGCGTGTCATGCATGCGTACGAGGCAGAAGACAACGGAATTACCTGTGAATTAGGGCAGATTTCTGTTCAGCCGGTGAAACGGCAACATGTCTCAGAGTGACTTATTTATGGTGTTGCCAACATTTGCTTTTCAGTAGCAGGGAAGACGATATGCAGCAACATATTTTGCAGCTTTGTCGTTCTATTGTTTTTTAAATAATTTTATTTCATTTCATATATTTTACATGTGATAAGGCCACACAGCGGGCCAGAGATTATTACAGACACCTGTGATAATCTGAAGTACCCCAAAAGGGCCCCTAGATGTCTTGTTACAGATTATATTCAATTCTTGAAATTTACAAACATTCTGGCAATGTACTGGTAAACTTCAACCCTAATTATTGGTACATTCTGTTCCCTCTCCCTCTCAAAAACCACACACACACACACACACACACACACACACACACACACACACACACACACACACACACACACACACACACACACACACACACACACACACACACACACACACACACACACACACACACACACCACCCCCCCCCCCGGGGTTCATTGGACAAAGCCAATGAGGCAATAAATGGAGGTTTTTGCGATGAGGAGATCTGACACGTTTTGTTCAATGAGACCATCTCCATCAGCTGTTTATGTAGTCAGAACAAACCCATACATCACATAAAAGCTTCACAATTCATGAAGGTCATGTTAACTGACTGATATTATCTCATAGAACAAAATGTATTAGACCACCTAAGCCTGTTTTTAACCTCAAACCTTATTTGTGGTGTTTATCCCAAAACCCTATTCTTTCGCCATTCATTTTCCCCATAGGGATTGCTGAACGAACCGGAGGTCATTTCCGTTTTTTAGGACTACAAGCTCTCTATTTAAGTGACACATGGACGTGGTCATCATTTATGTACTGTACTCTCCTGGACACTGTCCTGCAGGGGCCCTTCCCAGCTCCACAGGGAAAATAGCGCTGGGAATTGCCAGCGACCTAAGGATACGATATGATCACGATACTTATGTGCCGATATGATATATATTGCGATTCTCACAATTCTCACGATATGTGTTGCGATTCGATACTGTGATTTTATTGTAATTTAATGTTACAATTATATTCTACTAAGCTATGGAATTGTTTTTACATCACACCAAGGATCAATTTGCTATTTGATTTTGAATTTTAAGACCTCTTGAAGTATAAAGAAATATATACAAAAATGATTTGATGAAAAATTGTATTTGGCCTTATTGCTATTAGCCCATTCAAACACATTGAATAACATATTCACTACATGGAACAACAGATTGTCTCCAAAACTTTTTCATCTGGTACCGGGGGACCTTCAGACAAGTCTTGTGAGGCCTGTTCGGATGCTCCAGACGATGTTGTGGGAAGACCAATTTTCGGGATGTCTCAAGGCGTGACAAACACCGCTCTAGCTCTGTCACCTTTCATAGCAGGTGCAGAATATCGAGATGCATCCAATGCAAAAAACAGATATCTCTCGCTTAACCTGGGGGAGATTCCTGTCTCCTCCCCTTCATCTACACTGATTGAAGTGGATTTAACAAGTGACATCAATAAGGGATCATAGAGTGTACAGAACATTAGGAACACCTGCTCTTTCCATGACATAGACTGATCAGGTGAATCCAGATGAAAGCTATGATCCCTTATTGATGTCACTTGTTAAATCCACTTCAATCAGTGTAGATAAAGGGATCAAAGAAAAGAGATCTCCTAAGTTACAAAATGTGTTACAATGTACCCCAACCCAGCATTCGTCGAACCCATGAAAGTATAGAAACTTAGGTAAGAAGTTTAGCAATGGAATTCCATCTGTGTGGTCTGTGTTACAGCAACACACGGTAATGACAGCCCAGCTACACATCCCACCTGAGACCGGAGAGTGTACTGATTGGCCGTTCTGTCAGTGTCAGTCCTTCTCTGACAGGTGTGTGTGTGTGTGTGTGTGTGTGTGTGTGTGTGTGTGTGTGTGTGGTGTGTGTGTGTGTGTGTGTGTGTGTGTGTGTGTGTGTGTGGGGCACCGCCTCGCCTCCTCTCCCTGTCCTCCCGTGATCAATCTATAAAGACGTAGATCACAACCACACACACACACACCTCATCAATCTCCTCTTCTCTCCCCTGTGTGATTGGCGTTAGACTGCATGCTTATTAACGTGGTTAAAGTGAAAATGACATCCTGGCTGTGTGTGTTTCTCTGACAGGGATTACAACCCTCCATTACTCTCATTGTTATGCATTAAACACACAGCTTGGGCTGGCTGGCTGGAGGAGGGCGGGAGAGAGAGAGAGAGAGAGAGAGAGAGAAAGAGCGAGAGAGAGGAAGGCCTACAGAGAATCTGTTCTCGTCAGTGACAGATGGGCTTAAGGCCAGACATCCCCATACTAATTCATCAACATGTAAATGCCAAGGTCGGATCATCACATATCGTCCTTATGGGCTGCATTGTCATATTTCCTGTTGAGGATTGTCTTCACACACACACACACACACACACACACACACACACACACACACACACACACACACACACGCACGCACACACACACGCACACACACACGCACACACACACACACACACACACACACACACTGTATCGCTTCAGTGCAGAAGGTTTAATTAGGTTAACATTAGGGAAGGAGGCTGCCGTTGTTGTACCTTTGACCCAAGACTGGGGCTTTTCATTATTTATACTGTAAAGTAGAATAAGATACAGGATTGTGTGTGTTTCTGTGTGTGCCTGCGTACGCGTGTGTATGTTTTTCTGTGAACACGATTGTGTGTGTGTGTGTGTCTCTGTGCTCGTCTAGCCTTGTGAGTCTGAAGAGTGAACTACGCCAGCATCAGTTGAGCCTTGAAGAGGAGTTCAGTTCCATTTTACATGGAGAGTGGGGACATGTTAAAAGGAACCACCAGCTTTCATATGTTCTCATGTTCTGAGCAAGGCACTTAAACGTTTTTACATGGCACATATTGCACTTTTACTTTCTTCTCCAACACTGTGTTTTTGCATTATTTAAACCAAATTGAACATGTTTCATTGTTTATTTGAGACTAAATTGATTTTATTTATGTATTATATTAAGTTAAAATACAAGTTTTTATTCAGTATTGTTGTAATTGTCATGATTACAAATATATATATAAAAGAATCGGCCGATTGATCGGCATTGGCTTTTTTTTGGTCCTCCGAATAATTGGTATCGGCTTTCAAAATTCATAATCGGTCGACCTCTACCCTGAACGGCTAAAACCCTGACATATCCCCTACACACACACACACACACACACACACACACACACACACACACACACACACACACACACACACACACACACACACACACACACACACACACACACACACACACACACACACACACACACACACACACACATCTAGTGAACTTGAAAGATTTTTTGCAACTTTTACTTTGCGACTTCAACTTTCAATTGATCTTTGAGAGATTACAGATTTGGCAGTATCCACTCGCCGGATGCTAAATGCTGAGACACACACACATCAAGGTGACATGCCGGCGGTGCAGGCTGGCACGCACAGCGGGCATACACACACACGGTCCATAAACGCCGAGAATGACACCTTTATGACATGTTATAAAACACAGGGCTGAGCATCGGCAAAAAAGGGGTCGACTGGGCCACCACACACACACACTGGGTATCAACTATAGTGGTCTAACAACAACCCTGTGTGCCAGGCTGACATGATGATCACCACCGAGAGAGAGAGAGAGAGAGAGAGAGAGAGAGAGAGAGAGAGAGAGGGGGGGGGGGGGGGGGGGGCACAAAGAGAGAGAGACACAGAGACACAAAGACACAGAGAGAGAGAGATTGAGACACAGAGACACAGAGAGAGAGAGATTGAGACACAGAGACACAGAGAGAGAGAGATTGAGACACAAAGAGAGAGAGAGATTGAGACACAAAGAGAGAGAGAGAGAGAGACACAAAGAGAGAGAGAGAGAGAGAGAGAGAGAGAGAGAGAGAGAGGTTCTACTGTGCCTGTTCTCTGCCAGGCTATAGACTCTAGCCTTCAGGTTCAGAGCTAGAGGGTGGTCAGTACCAGACAGACAGCCTTCAGGTTCAGAGCTAGAGGGTGGTCAGTACCAGACAGACAGCCTTCAGGTTCAGAGCTAGAGGGTGGTCAGTACCAGACAGACAGCCTTCAGGTTCAGAGCTAGAGGGTGGTCAGTACCAGACAGACAGCCTTCAGGTTCAGAGCTAGAGGGTGGTCAGTACCAGACAGACAGCCTTCAGGTTCAGAGCTAGAGGGTGGTCAGTACCAGACAGACAGCCTTCAGGTTCAGAGCTAGAGGGTGGTCAGTACCAGACAGACAGCCTTCAGGTTCAGAGCTAGAGGGTGGTCAGTACCAGACAGACAGCCTTCAGGTTCAGAGCTAGAGGGTGGTCAGTACCAGACAGACAGCCTTCAGGTTCAGAGCTAGAGGGTGGTCAGTGATTTGTTATCTTTGCGTGTCCTAAGAATATCTTGTCATTCTATCGGCAAATTCAACCACTTCAATCTCCACCTGGCCGGATTTCTGTTGTTTATCAATGACACCGTGTCTGATTGAAATCCCAGGGCAGGACTTTATGACAAGGTGAACACAAGAGATTATAGACCTCCCGGGAATAAGAAATGCATTGGGTTCTTGATATCTACGGATAACCTGGCTACAAAAGAAATCCATGTTATGTATGTCCCACTCTTCACTCAAAGAAAAAAAACACACAAGGAAATGGCTTCAAAGTACACTAGCTAGACAAAGTGAATACCTATTGCTCCTCTTCTTTCTTGTATTTCCCCAAGTCATTACTCAAGCCGACATCACCCACTCTTATTGCTGGATAGATAACATCAGGTCCAGAGGAATGGGATCTGAAATCAATTGCAGAGAGTGGAAATGGAGGGAGTAGGGATGGAGGGAGTAGGGATGGAGGGACTAGGGACGAAGGGAGTGGGGACGGAGGGAGTGGAGACGGAGGGAGTGGGGATGGAGGGAGTGGGGATGGAGGGACTAGGGACGGAGGGAGTAGGGACGGAGGGAGTGGGGATGGAGGGACTAGGGACGGAGGGAGTAGGGACGGAGGGAGTGGGGATGGAGGGAGTAGGGACGGAGGGAGTGGGGATGGAGGGACTAGGGACGGAGGGAGTAGAGACGGAGGGAGTGGGGATGGAGGGACTAGGGACGGAGGGAGTGGGGATGGAGGGAGTGGGGATGGAGGGACTAGGGACGGAGGGAGTGGGGATGGAGGGAGTGGGGATGGAGGGACTAGGGACGGAGGGAGTGGGGATGGAGGGAGTGGGGATGGAGGGAGTTAGGACGGAGGGAGTGGGGACGGAGGGAGTGGGGACGGAGGGAGTTAGGACGGAGAGAGTGGGGACGGAGAGAGAGTGGGGACGGACGGAGAGAGTGGGGACGGACGGAGAGAGTGGGGACGGACGGAGAGAGTGGGGACGGACGGAGAGAGTGGGGACGGACGGAGAGAGTGGGGACGAGGGAGTGGACGGAGGGAGTGGGGACGGAGGGAGTGGGGACGGAGGGAGTGGGGACAGAGGGAGTGGGGGCGGAGGGAGTGGGGACGGAGGGAGTGGTGACGGAGGTAGTGGTGACGGAGGGAGTGGGGACGGAGGGAGTGGTGATGGAGGGAGTGGGGACGGAGGGAGTGGTGATGGAGGGAGTGGGGACGGAGGGAGTGGTGATGGAGGGAGTGGTGACGGAGGGAGTGGTGATGGAGAGAGTGGGGACGGAGAGAGTGGGGACGGAGGAATGGAAGGATGATTATTCTACATTTAGCTGGGGGACCTAAAACACTACAGATGTCCGTATGGGGAGTTCTGTAGGGCTGCTGGTCGATAAACTAACACCAGCCATTTGTTAAGTAATTCACACACCCTGAGGACCTCCATTGGTGGCCGTCAGTGTGTGTGGGTGTGTGTGTGTGGTGGTGTGTGTGTGTGTGTGTGTGTGTGTGTGTGTGTGTGTGTGTGGGGGGGGGGGGGGCTTTGCGTGTGTGTACGTCTTCCCAGACATAGTTTGCGGCCTTCCATTTGTATGTGTTTCATTGAACCCAGATTCATAATGAATCAATGCCTTGTACCGAGTAGAAAATACAATTCTAATGATTTGGGTCAAGCGACAAGTGTGTTCGATAATGAGAACGAGGCAAAGACATACACACATGCCTACATAGGAGGATAGGGAACAAGACAGTTAGTTAGATACTTATCGATGTAGTGATACCTGCTGTACTCAGAACGGAGCTGTGATGTTGACGTCAATGTGTTAATGTATTCACGCCGCGTATTTCCTTCCAATCCATTGCTCAAATGAGTTTACACAGTCATGCACTTTTCAGGGCAGGATTGAAATGAATAAGACCTAAACTACTGATAAACTGAGTTTTCAGGCGTTTACATTTACATAAGATAATCTGGTATGATCATAAATAGGCTATACATCTGTGGGAAACTCGTTTCTGGATACAATTTATTTAATGGATTCCTGATTTACGCAGTTTCTTTCATGAAAATACAATGCATTATTTATTAGCGGTTAATGAGAGTTTTAATGGTGTGTTACTTGAATTTCGTAACATTGGTTTAATTTGCTAAGCACTGACAACAGTGTACGTGATATTGTCTAACAATACAATTGTATGAACCAAAACTAGAGTTGCATCAAGGATTCAATGTCAGTTTAGTGGAGAGAATGGAGGGGGCGAGATGCTGTAGATCATTCCCGTCAATTGTTCAGTGGATGATAACATGCTTCCCTAACGCGGGCGGGCCAGAGCGGGTAACGGCTTTCAGGGGGCGACACGTTGAAACGAGGAATGCTACTCGCTTCTCTCTCTTCCAGGGCCGGGTTCTGTCCTAAAACGCAAGATTCCATAGACCACTGTTTCCCAAACTCGGTCCTGGGGCCTCCCACAGGTGCAAGTTTTAGTTTTTTGCCCTAGCACTACACAGCTGATTCAAATAACCAACTCATCAAGCTTTGATTGAATCAGCTGTGTAGTGCTCGGTCAAAAACCAAAATGTGCACCCTTGGGAGGCCCCAGGACCGAGTTTGGCCCTGCCATAGAAGATTCCTGTCAATCGCTAAAGCGGTAGCAGCTTTCAGCAGGGCAATACGTTAGGAGAAGAGCCGTTTCTCTCTCCCCTCTTACTCTCCCTTTCATCCAGGACAGGGGTTCTAGGTCTGTCCTAACGCGGTTTGCGCGGTGAATCGTTACTTCGGATCGTTTCCACATTCATCTTGTGGATTACCCGACCGCGCCGCAGTCTTCATCTCATAATGGCTCCTTAACGAGGCCCAAAATGCTTTATGTTTTGATGCATCGCCACCCAGCCAGAAAACCAGCCAGAAAACTAATACAACAATGAGAGAAAGGCTCCTCATTACACATTTTACCGACATTACTCACCCAGAGTGGAGGGGGGAGAAGAGGGAGAGTAGAGAGGGAGGGGATAGAGAGAGAAAGAAAAGAGCGAGAGATATGGAGAGAGAGAGTGGGAGAGAGAGAGGTAGAAAGGGGGGATGGAGAGGGGGGAGAGAAAGAAGAGAGAGGGGGATAGAGAGGTATGGAGAGAGAAAGAGGGAGAGAGGGGGGGAGAGGGAGAGGGGGGAGAGAAAAAGGGGGGAGAGCGAGTGGAGAGAGAGCGCAAGTGAGCGAGAGAGAGAGGATAGATAGAGAGATAGAGGGGTAGAGATAGAAGAGGGAGAGAGAGCGGGGGAGAGAGAACAGAGATAGAGAGGGGGTAGAGAGAGCGAGCGAGAGAGAGGGTGAGAGAGAGGGGTAGAGAGAGTGAGACGTTTAGAGATAGAAGAGGGAGAGAGAGAGGGGAGAGAAGGAGAGGAGGGAGAGAGAGAGGGAGGAGAGAGAGGGGGGAGAGAGAAGGGGAGAGGAGAGAGTGGGAGGGAGAGAGAGAGAGGTAGAGAGAAGAGGGGAGAGAGAACGAGAAGAGAAAGGGGGGATGGAGAGGGGGGAGAGAAAGAAGAGAGAGGGGGATAGAGAGGTATGGAGAGAGAAAGAGGGAGAGAGAGGGGGAGAGGGGAGAGAAAAAGGGGGCTGAGCGAGAGAGCGAGTGGAGAGAGAGCGCAAGTGAGCGAGAGAGAGAGGATGGATAAACTCAGCAAAAAAAGAAACGTCTTCTCACTGTCAACTGGGTTTATTTTCAGCAAACTTAAAATGGGTAAATATTTGTATGAACATAACAAGATTCAACAACTGAGACATAAACTGAACAAGTTCCACAGGCATGTGACTAACAGAAATGTAATAATGTGACCCTGAACAAAGGGGGGGTCAAAATCAAAAGTAACAGTCAGTATCTGGTGTGGCCACCAGCTGCATTAAGTACTGCAGTGCATCTCCTCCTCATGGACTGCACCAGATTTGCCAAGTTCTTGCTGTGAGATGTTACCCCACTCTTCCACCAAGGCACCTGCAAGTTCACAGACATTTCTGGGAAGAATGGCCCTCACCCTCCGATCCAACAGGTCCCAGACGTGCTCAATGGGATTGAGATCCGGGCTCTTCGCTGGTCGTGGCAGAACACTGATATTCCTGTCTTGCAGGAAATCACACACAGGACGAGCAGTATGGATAGTGGCATTGTCATGTTGGAGGGTCATGTCAGGATGAGCCTACAGGAAGGGTACCCCATGAGGGAGGAGGATGTCTTCCCTGTAACATACAGCGTTGAGATTGCCTGCAATGCTCAGTCCGATGATGCTGTGACACACCGCCCCAGACCATGACAGACCCTCCACCTCCAAATCGTTCCCGCTCCAGAGTACAGGCCTCGGTGAAACGCTCTTTCCTTCGACGATAAACGCAAATCCAACCATCACCCCTGATGAGACAAAACCACGACTCGTCAGTGAAGAGCACTTTTTGCCAGTCCTGTCTGGTCCAGCGATGGTGGGTTTGTGCCCATAGGCGACGTTGTTGCCGGTGATAGGCGACGTTGTTGTAGGCCTTACAACAGGCCTACAAGTCTTCAGTCCAGCCTCTCTCGGCCTATTGCGGACAGTCTGAGCACTGATGGAGGGATTGTGCATTCCTGGTGTAACTCGGGCAGTTGTTGTTGCCATCCTGTACCTGTCCCGCAGGTGTGATGTTCAGATGTACCGATCGTGTGCAGGTGTTGTTACACGTGGTCTGCCACTGTGAGGACGATCAGCTGTCCGTCCTGTCTCCCTGTAGCGCCATCTTAGGCGTCTCACAGTACAGACATTGCCATTTTTTGCCCTGGCCTCATCTGCAGTCCTCATGCCTCCTTGCAGCATGCCTAAGGCACGTTCACGCAGATGAGCAGGGACCCTGGGCATCTTTCTTTTTGTGTTTTTCAGAGTCAGTAGAAAGGCCTCTTTCGTGTCCTAAGTTTTCATAACTGTGACCTTAATTGCCTACCGTCTGTAAGCTGTTAGTGTCTTAACGACCGTTCCACAGGTGCATGTTCATTAATTGTTTATGGTTCAATGAACAAGCATGGGAAACAGTGTTTAAACCCTTTACAATTAAGATCTGTGAAGTTATTTGGATTTTTAAGAATCATCTTTGAAAGACAGAGTCCTGAAAAAGGGACGTTTTTTTTCTTGCTGAGTTTATATGGACAGAGAAACGTGGGAGAGAAGTAGAGAGAGATGACGAGAGACAGAAAAAGAGGGAGTGAGAGGTGGATGAGGAGGAGAGGATGAAAACCAAGCTTAATGACCACTCTAGTTTGGGGTCTAACATAGTTAGGAGTAGAGATGGAGGTCATGTAAGCTGATCCGCAGGAAAAGATGACTGCTCTCAGAGTTGTGGAAATTTACTGCAAATTAAATTACGAGCAGATTTAAAAACAATTTATCAAAGACGGTAATGTCACTCGTTCGAGCGTTACCTATCGGTGATAATGCATAATGTAAGCTACCGGAGGGTAAGACATGTTCTGGGTGCTACCCGGAACTGGAGATGCTGATGGGATGTTTCACTGATACTCAATACAAGAACGCTTTGAAAGAACATTCATGTTTTCAGTGCACTGTAACTTTTGGCTGCAAAGTGTGCTCCGCACAATGTCAAAATCATTTGGGCATGGATTGTCATGCTCAGTATTACAATAAATATATTTTCCCGTCTATACTTCAACAATGCCAACGGATCACAAACTGAATAGGCTACAGCACGAGGAAAGCTTTCTGTATTCAACACATACTTGTGAAAATACCATACAACTGGGGTGTCTGACATGAAGGCGTCAATAAAATTCCATCAAAATGTTGTTTTCACCTCTGTGATTTCACGTCATTCCAGATGAAGGAGAAGAGGAAGCCACTGTAGACTATTGAGATGCAGCCTAGACAATGTAATGCCTCCAACTCCACTCCGTCAGTGAGCTTTAAGAGAGCCCCCAGTGTGCTACTGCCACCCACTGGTTGGGGTGCTTACTGCAACCTTTTAAGGGCCAGGAACAGGAACAAGAACAGGAACAACTAGTTAGAACTTCAGCTAGGAGTTTCCCTGGTTCAATCACATTGGCAGGGAAAAAAACTTTTTTTAAACATATTGTTTATGTTGTTGAGGCAAAGAACCTAGTTCCCAGAAACAAACATGAAATATTAAAGCTGACCGTGGATCCTCCATTCATCAACCGACGGTGGCATCCAATTCCAGACATAGCCAAAAAGATAGAGACTATTGATTCTAGCTGGATTTTCTATGTGTAATTCATAATACTGCATTATTCCAGCCTCGGCTGTAAGGCTGGGGAGATTTTAAAGTGGCATCGGGTTGAGCAAACAAAAGAAGTCTTCAAACTTCTAGTCATCACTCACTGTTATTTTACAAACTTTCACTAAAATCTTTCGAAGCTGAGAAGAATAGAGGGGTCCTTAATAAATTGTATTTATATTGTAAAATCACGTCTATAAAATGTAAACACACAAAACAATATTGAAAATCAATTAGAATTCCTGCATTATCCTAAAATAGAGGTAAAGCACAAGCGGCAATATGCCATTCTATCCACAGCGACTTACAGTCATGCGCTCATAAATGTAAAAGTCAGGCAGGGAACCCCTCTAAACTGTAGTCTTCCGACAACGCAAAATAAAAAAAACAAGCTTTAACAACATACAATCTTTGAGTTAAAACGCATAGATCAGAACACCCGACTGAAATGGATCCATCCTCTGCTCCTATCTGACAGAAGATAAAGAGGAAGCATCCTCAATATGAGTCACAACGTCTCCATTTATCAAATTATTTTTTAAGGAGGGAGCCATAATTAAGGGCTTGGCTTCATTCATACTTCTTCAATTATCAACCGTTTTTGGGTCACTATTAGCCGAGAAGCATGCCCGATGGTAATTACTCAAGGCCTAAATTGGAGCCGCGTAGCATCTGGTAACAAGGTGCTTGGGAAGTGATAATATGTGTATCATCAATGTCAATTTTCTGTTTTGGATTCGGTCAGGAGGATGAGCACTATGTTTGCGAATACATTTTTTTCAACGAAGCTCTTCAAAGCCCTAAATACATCAATGTCGTTAGGTCAATGCTAAGAATTGATTTTGCGTTATATAAAATGTGCAAAGTGCTGCATTGGGTGTAAAAAATGAAGGCGTAGAATCCGTAGATAATCCATTTGCCCTATGGAGATGGCTAGCGGTTTGGCCAACATTAAGGGGAGCAATTGAAACAAATGAGACAGCGTTTCACTTTGTTTTGAGTCAAGGGGTGATGCAAGCAGTATAATCATCATGGATCATATTTTGGGGAGGAGCGCTCCAGGTGGTCATTTGGGCCAATGTTGAATTAAAAATGCCAATGCCAATTCACAGCTAATGACAAATGGAGATTTTTATAGTTATTATTATGATTATCGTCACCATTGTTAGTAGCGTATCTTCCTGGAATATTCATATAAACGGATATTTCATCAAGTCGCGATGACTTCCGTCATTTGTCACGGCCCCAAGACTGACAGCAAGTATTTGAGACAGTCACACACACACACACACACACACACACACACACACACACACACACACACACACACACACACACACACACACACACACACACACACACACACTTGAAATTTCAACATTTTTCTAAAATAGTCTGCCTCGTTGTGATCAAGGACTACTAATGACAAGGACTACTAATGACAGCTTCTATACATCAAGAACATACCCAGCGCAGAAGGAGGAAACAGTGGGGAAAAAACACATCAAGTTGATTCCGTGACATCAGTGATCACCAGCACATTGAGCCTGAAATGATAATGATTAAGACTGTTTCACATACAAACACCCGATCCAGCTTCGCTAACCCCATACTGACCTCACTCCTACAGTTTATGTTAATGGTAACAGTAGGTGAGGTAAAAACAGTTGTCATTAATTGCTGATGTTCAACTCAAAACGGAACTGTGTTCCAAAAGAGGTACATTAAATTGATAAACTTTTTTTTTTGTTACGTTTAAAAAAAGTAAAAATGGGCAAAACTTACATGATACATGATGCTGAAATAAAGGTCAGGCGATATACTCTACATTGGTTATTAATGCCACATACAACGTGCCATCTCCTCTTAATCAGTCTAACTTAATTCATGTTTAACCTCTGTGGATCCAGGGGTTAAGGAGGAAAAGTATTTAAATATTAATGCATGTTTGGTGTTTCTCAAGGTCAGCGGATGTCAGTGAAGCTTCTGAAAACGGAGGCTTGGAAGTGTGAGAGGCTGGAGCCGTGAGGGGATTTCTTGTTTTGATGGTGGTGTTTTGAAGTCGAGGGAATATATTTTTCAACATACCTAGTTAGAGGGAAATGTTTGATACTCCTTCATAAAGAGGTGGGATTGGAAGATTTTTGGAGGTGGGGAGGGGGTCAAATGTCCGATATGGAACCTGCCTTCGACCTCGGGGCAGCGCTTCAACCTTGGCTGTCGGAATTTCCACCATCAACTCTTCTGACTCTTGTAAAATGTTGAATTGGAGTCCAAAAGGGGCTATGTGTATAGAAGGAAGGTTCCAAAGTAAAAATTATTCAGCAAATAAAATAAAGACTAATGCAGAAAACAAGCTGACCCTACTAATTTGTTAATATATCAAGGTCAAATCTTAAAGGAAAATCTAAGCTCTTTTTCCTCAAGCTCATAGCATTCAAAAGGTGCAATAAAGTGAATCTGCCAAGCACGACCTCCTGATACACATTTTTCATTTAAAGCCAGACGTATCACATATCCTGATGCTATCTCACCTTCCATAGTTCTTTTAATAACCCTCACCTTCCCCATCCATTTACACAGTACACCCAGCCTATCTTTAGTCTTCAAAGTATGAAAAAACCCTGTTGACCTCAATGCTGTTTTAGCACATTATGCTTGACTCCACAATTTCCTGCCTGCCATGTAGAATTAAAGCTCCCAGCTTCGATCGCATTCCAACTCATTTCATTCATGACAGAAAAATACTAGACATTTTGCCAAGAAACTTGGCGTATAGCTATAGCCTTACTGTAAGCCATTTGGATATCAATCAAATAATGTCCCGTTTACAGACATTCCCATAAATAAATTCTAATGACGATCAACAGATAGCGGCATATGGCTACGTATTCATTTCCACAGGGTCAAGTACAACGCAACACAGTCAGAACAAAAAAGGTGCTGTATTTCACAGCTTCTATACATCTCCCTATTAAAAGATGCCAAAACAACTAACATGTCATCTGCCCGACAACAGCTGACCCTCTGGAGCTTTTTAACATAGATTTTAAAAGGCGAGAGACAGATCGTTTTCGCCTCTCTAAAAACGACATAGTCCCAGGGAAATGGCGCTTATCTAACAGGCTTGGGGTCAACAATCACCATACAACCACACAGGGACTGATATAAAGAGCCGGTGCTGGTGTCACCGTCTACAGTAAATGTCAGATGTGATGGAAATGGATACATTGAGGCTTACTGTACAGTCAATTATCGCCGAAGGATCTTGGTAATTTTCACCCTCTGCTGCATCCCCATGGTGATAGCCGTGGGAGGCAACAAGTGATAGAAAGGTCAGTGCACTGAGAAACTTTTTCCAAACTTTGCTGCACATAAATAAAAGCGAGTCTTAAAATAAAACATGCCATTACGAGAGTACCATGGCTTGAGCTTTTTAAAAACGGACAAAAGTACAGTCCTTCAGCTTATATCATAACATCCTAAAGACCGTAGGAGGCAGTCAGAGACAGAGAAGTTTGTGCACTGGGAAACGTTCTCCTGACTTTACTGTTCATAAGAAAAGTGGTTTGTACTTGTGGGTAGGATACGTGTGTGAATGGAAGACACTACGTCCTTCACTAGACCACAACATTTTAATCCTTGATCAATGGTAATAACAATTTATTTCGAATAACATAAAGCATCTGTATAGTAAGTTCTCCAATCCAAAATGTCATTATCCATCTAAGGCAATATCACACAGTCAGTTTTTTTCTACTAACATATGGAATCTCTATTTTCACCTATCCATAATTTCATCAATCCACGAGTTTCGCACCCTCGCCGCTGTTAGCGGCTGGAATGAGGAGGCCCTTCAGGGAGCATTCCAGAACGCTCTCACCGAGACCATCAAGGATGAGTTGGTGTCCAGGGATGAGCCTGATGGACTCGAGGAGCTCATCTCTCTCGCCATCCACATCGACAACTGTCTCCATGAGCGTCGGAGAGAGAGGGCAGAACCCGAACCCACACGGCTCGACCAGGCCCGTCTCTCTCCCGGGGAGAGGCAGCAGCGAGTCAGCACTAGGAGCTGCCTCTACTGTGGCCAGGTTGGTCACTTTATCTCCACTTGTTCACTGCGGCCAGCTAAAGGGCGTGGCTCGACAGTTGTGGGGGATATACTGTTGAGCCAAAGCGCCGGTCCATCTTCCCCCAGACCCTTGCTAGATGGCACTCTTGTATGGCAAAGCCAGGCCTTTTCTCTACCTGCCCTTATCGACTCGGCTGCCGACGAGAGTTTCCTGGACCGAGGTGTTGTTACCCAGTTGGGTCTGGACACTGTTCCACTTGATTCACCCCTCGATGCCAACGCTCTCAATGGACAGCTCCTCGCCCGTGTCAGTGAAAGGACCGTGCCGGTCATCCTGCGTCTCTCTGGGAATCACCAGGAATGGATCAGTCTCCACAATATTGACTGCACTCGCTCTCCCCTGGTTCTTGGCCATCCTTGGTTAAAGCTGCACAACCTACAGATCGATTGGACCGCTGGAAGATTAACCATGTGGAGTACATTTTGTCACTCTAATTGTCTACATTCTGCCCCCTGCCTTGTCTGTGCCCCAGTCCATTCCAGAACCCCCGGACCTGTCATCAGTTCCTCCAGAGTATGATGATCTTGCTCCTGTGTTCAGCAAGCACCACACCCTGTCTCTGCCGGCTCATCGGCCGTACGACTGCGCTATTGACCTCCAGCCTGGAGCTCCTTTCCCCTGTAGCCGGTTGTATAACCTCTATCATCCCGAGAAAGAGGCTATGGAGGGGTACATTCAGGATTCCCTGGCTGCAGGACATGTCAGGCCTTCTTCCTCTCTGGTAGGGGCTGGTTTTATCTTTGTCAAGAAAAAAGATGGGTCATTGAGGCCATGCATAGACTTCCGTGGGCTGAATAGTATCACTGTTAGGAACAAGTATCCCTTGCCACTCATCAGTTCTGCTTTTGCCCCCCTCCATGGTGCCACGGTGTTCACTAAACTCGACCTCCGGAATGCCTACCACCTTGTCCACACAGAGAGGGGGACGAGTGGAAAACGGCGTTCAACACACCACTTAGAAACTTTGAGTATTTGGTCATGTCGTTTGGTCTCACTAACGCTCCTGCTGTTTTTTTGTCTATGTGGATGACATTCATATTTTTTTAAGGACCCTGAGGCTCACCAGCAACATGTTCGCCAAGCTCTCCAATGGCTGTTGGAGAATAAGCTTTTCGTTAAGGTTGAGAAATGTGAGTTTCATGCTTCGTTTCCGACAGGGGACCCCAGTTTACATCCCAGGTATGGAGAGCTTTCTGTTCAACACTTGGAATTAATATTAGTCTTTCATCTGGATATCACCCCCAGACCAACGGCCAGACCGAACGGGCCAACCAGGAGATGGAGACTGCCCTTCGCTGTGTGACTTCGGCTAACCCTTCCTCCTGGAGTGCTCAGCTACCCTGGCTGGAATATGCCCACAACACCCTCACCAACGCCTCGTCAGTTATGTCACCCTTCGAGTGTGCAATGGGCTATCAACCCCCCTTGTTCCCTCCCAAGAGGTCGAGGTAGCGGTGCCCTCAGTCCATGACCCCATGCGCCATTGTCATCGCACCTGGAGGAGGGCCAGGGCTGCCCTTCACCGTGCCTCCGCCAGGACCCAATCCCAAGCTAACCGTCGCCGCGCCTCAGCTCCAGTCTACACTCCAGGCCAAAAGGTTTGGCTCTCATCAAAGGACATGCCTTTGAAAGTGGCTTCCAGGAAACTTGCCCCCCGATTCATTGGTCCCTTTGAGATTGATCGTGTCATTAACCCCTCTGCTGTGCACCTGAAACTCCCAGACTCTCTTAAGATCCACCCAACTTTCCATGTGTCTCTGATTAACCTCTCTAGGACATATGGGACGGTAGCGTCCCACCTCACCAACAGCCAGTGAAATAGCAGAGCGCCAAATTCAAAACAACAAAAATCTCATAATTCAAATTTCTCACACATACAAGTATTATACACCATTTTAAAGATAATCTTCTCGTTAACCCAAACACATTGTCCGATTTCAGAAAGGCTTTATGGCGAAAGCATAGCATTATATTATGTTAGGACAGTACCTAGACAAGAAAAACCACACAGCCATTTTCCAAGTAAGGAGAGGCGTCACAAAAACCAGAAATACAGCTAAAATGAATCACTAACCTTTGATGATCTTCATCAGATGGCACTCATAGGACTTCATGTTACACAATACATGTATGTTTTGCTCAATAAAGGTCATATTTATATCCCAAAACCCCATTTTACATTGGCGTGTAATGTTCAGAAATGTTTTGCCTCCAAAAGCCCCGGTGAATGAGCACATCAATTTACAAAAATACTCATCATAAACTTTGATAAAAGATACAAGTGTTATGCACACAATTATAGATAAACTTCTCCTTAATGCAACCGCTGTGTCAGATTTCAAAAAAGCTTTACAGCGAAAGTAAATTTTGCAATAATCTGAGTACAGCGCTCAGACATCAAAACAAGCTATACAGATACCCGCCATTTTGGAGTCAACAGAAGTCACAAATAAGATTATAAATATTCACTTACCTTTGATGATCTTCATCAGAATGCAATCCCAGGAATCCCAGATCGACAATAAATGTTCGTTTTTTTCGATTAAGTTCATATTTATGTCCAAATACCTCCATTTTTTTCCGCGCGTTTAGTCCAGCACTCAAAATTCACTAAGCGCGTGAGTTTAGTCCAGATGAAAAGTCAAAATAGTTCCATTACAGTTCGTAGAAACATGTCAAACTGTCACGTCCTGACCATAGTAAGTGGTTATTTTCTATGGTAGAGAAGAAAACACTACTCACAAATAATCACCTACAAAAACAGGTGGGACAAACATCAACTTAAATATGACCTCCAATTAGAGACAACGACGACCAGCTGCCTCTAATTGGAGATCATACCAAACAAAACCAACATAGAAATACAAAACTAGAAACTGAACATAGAAATACAAAACATAGACAAACACCCCCTGTCACGTCCTGACCATAGTAAGTGGTTATTTTCTATGGTAGAGTAGGTCAGGGCGTGACAGGGGGTGTTTGTCTGTTTTGTATTTCTATGTTCAGTTTCTAGTTTTGTATTTCTATGTTCTCCTCTGCGTCACGGTTTGTTATTTTGTAGATTTCAGTTATTTGATGTATTGCATAGTTTTCACGGTTTAAATAAATATGTGGAACGAAACACACGCTGCACTTTGGTCCGATCCTTTCGACAGCCATGACAGAATCACCCACCACCAAAGGACCAAGCACCGTGGTATGGATCAGCAGGACAAATGGACTTGGGAGGAGATATTGGACGCGAAAGGACCCTGGAGGCAGGCTGGGGAGTATCGCCGTCCTAAGGAGGAGATCGAGGCAGCAAGAGCGAAGCGGCGATACTACGAGGCGCTATATCCACCAAGAGGCAAGTGCGAGAGGCACCCCCAAAACATTTTTGTTTTTTGGGGGGGGGGGCACACTGGGAGATTGGCAGAGTTAGGTTGGAGACCTGAGCCAACTCCCCGTGCTTACCGTGGGGAGCGAGTGACTGTGTAAGCACAGTGTTATGCGGTGATGCGCACTGTGTCGCCAGTGCGCACTCACAGCCCGGTGCGCTCGGTGCAAGCTCCTCACCGTTGCCATGCTAGAGTTGGCCGTCAGCCAGGAAGAAGTGCGCCGGCTCAGCGTATCTGGTCTCCAGTGCGTCTCTTCGGCCCAGGTTATCCTGCGACTGCTCTACACACGGTCCCCCCGTTCACCAGCACAGCCCAGTTCATCCTGTGCCAGCGCTCCGCCCTTGCTGGGCTCAAATAACCATCCAGCCAGGAGTGATGATCCATGGCACGGAGCCAGAGCTTCCAGCGACGCTCCCCAGTCCGGAGCCTCCAGCGACGCTCCCCAGTCCGGAGCCTCCAGCGACGCTCCCCAGTCCGGAGCCTCCAGCGACGCTCCCCAGTCCGGAGCCTCCAGCGACGCCCCGCAGCCCGGAGCCTCCAGCGACGTCCCGCAGCCCGGAGCCTCCAGCGACGCTCCGCAGCCCGGAGCCTCCAGCGACGCTCCGCAGCCCGGAGCCTCCAGCGACGCTCCGCAGCCCAGAGTCTTCAGCAGCAGCCTGCAGCCCAGAGTCTTCAGCGGCGGCCTGCAGCCCAGAACCTCCAGCGGCGGCCTGCAACCCAGAGCCTCTGGCAATGATCGCTCCCCTCCGGACTGGGGAGCATTGCTGAAGGCTCCGGACTGGAGAGCGATGCTCCAGACTGGGGACCGTCGCGGCAGGCTCCGTGCCATGGATCAGCGGGTGGAGCGGGGGTTACGCCCCGAACCCGAGCCGCCTCCTCCACGGGGGGATGCGCTGGATAAGAAGGTTCTAGGTACTGCACCTGAGCCGCCATAGACATTAGTCACCCACCCTACCCTCCCTTTATGTTTTTGTTTTTTGGGGGGGGGTTTGTTGTTTGGGGGGGGGGGTTTGTTGTTGTTTTGTGTAGGTGGGGTCGGAGTCCGCACCTTTGGAGGGGGGGGGGGTACTGTCACGCCCTGACCATAGTAAGTGGTTATTTTCTATGGTAGAGTAGATCAGGATGTGACAGGGGGTGTTTGTCTATGTTTTGTATTTCTATGTTCAGTTTCTAGTTTTGTATTTCTATGTTGGTTTTGTTTGGTATGATCTCCAATTAGAGGCAGCTGGTCGTCGTTGTCTCTAATTGGAGGTCATATTTAAGTTGATGTTTGTCCCACCTGTTTTTGTTGGTGATTATTTGTGAGTAGTGTTTGTTTCTCTGCGTCACGGTTTGTTATTTTGTAGATGTATTTGTATTTGATGTATTGAATAGTTTTCATGTTTTCATGTATTTGATGTATTGAATAGTTTTCACGGATTAAATAAATATGTGGAACGAAACACACGCTGCACTTTGGTCCGATCCTTTCGACAGCCGTGACACAAACGATGTATAAAATCAATCTTTAGGATGTTTTTATCATAAATCTGCAATAATATTCCAACCGGACAATTCCATTGTCTTTACACTTGAAAGGAAAGGCAGCTCGCTCTCACGGCTGCGCGCATGTTTGAGCTCATGCCAATTTTCCAGACACATGACTGAATCAGCTCTTATTCTCTTCCCATTGACAGTAGAAGCCTGAAACAAGGTTCTAAAGACTGTTGACATCTAGTGGAAGCCTTAGAAAGTGCAATATGACCCCACAGACACTGTATACTGGAGAGGCAATCACTTGAAAAACTACAAACCTCAGATTTCCCACTTCCTGGTTGGATTTTTCTCAGGTTTTTGCCTGCCATATGAGTTCTGTTATACTCACAGACATCATTCAAACAGTTCTAGAAACTCCAGAGTGTTTTCTATCCAAATCTACTAATTGTATGCATATTCTAGCTTTTCTCCCTGAGAGGCAGGCATTTTACTTTGGGCATGTTTTTCATCCAAGCTACTCAATACTGCCCCCCTTTCCTAGAGAAGTTAAACCTGTCTGCTCCAGTCCCCTGTCTCCACCCGCAGCAGCTCCTCCATCCCCTCGGCACATCGATGACCATCCTGCCTATACCGTCCGGCGGCTTTTGGATGTGCGCCATCCAGGGGCGAAAATCTGATATCAACTTTGGGGGGGACAATTACATGACATTTTCTCAAGAGCAATTCCTGAGGGGGATACCAAAAGTAGTGCTGTAACACATAGCCTACATTGTAATATGGTAAATGTATATTGAGGAACCAAAGAAATAAGGTGTTTGCCGTACTCCTAACTACAGGTACCCAAAACTACACAACTACTCACAACAGCAATACCATTGCCTTTAACAAATCTTAGTTCAGTCACCAGTTTAAGTTGAGAGTGGGGGTATCCATGGCATTTTCCAATTATGTTCCTATTTTACAAGTTAAAAAAATGGAGAACCTTTCATAATGTTGCCAAACAAAGACTCAACAAACTTACCTGAGACTCTCTGTCTCTGCCAGTCTGTCCCTGCATATCTGTCCCCAACTCTGCTGTCTGTGTGCCATCTGTTGCCTGCTCTGCCTAATGACATCATTGTGAAACATTTCCATTAGAATTTCATTTCTTTCTTATGAACATTTTATCAACTAGTCTTTGAGATATTAGGCTACTAGGGTTCTTACTTTGCGTTTTGGTGTACTGAAAAATACTCTGATGTCCGTCTTTTATCTTTCTGCCATTTTTCTACCTGGCTGGCTGGCTACACACACACACAGTGTGTAGGTTATTTACAGTAGGAGATGGGCTTCTATCATCTTATCTTTTATCATTCTATTTGGGCTTCGATCTAAAAGGTAGCTAGCAAATGTGAAACGGATTAAAATGGCAAGAGTTGACAGCTGTATGAGTTCACCATTTACACAACATATGCGCAACCTTTTGTAATTTTAATAGTTTGTTTCATATTGGCTGGCTTCCAAAAATAGCTGAATTTGCAAAGCTAACGAGCACCAATTCAGTTTCAGTGGTGTTTGCTATAATCTTTGCTACCCGGGTTAAATAAAATAAATAAATAAAAGTTCCCTTGCGACAATTTAGCTTTTGCAACGAGACCATTAAATATATTTAAGACAATGGTAGAAGAGAGTGTAGTTCTGTTCAGTTTGGACTTCAGTTTATCGCTAACCTTATCACAGGGACTTGAAGCACTAACTTACATCATCTGCATGCTGATCTCGGAATAAATTGACGATAGCAAAGATTCCATCTTTGACGAGGCCACATAAATGGAATAGGTACTAGCTAGCTTAATAGTTCATATTTGCGCGCTAGCTCTGCATATTCAGCTAGTGTGTGTGCGCGATTGACTGGATTAACCTCACGTCAGTTACGTTCATTGAGTGCCTTTCAGACAGTGGCTACGACCCCTCTGTTACCTTGCCAGTGGATCAAACCATTGTGAGGAAAAGGGTGGGGGGGTCGCAATCTTTTGAAACTTAAAAACGCGCTATTAAGTGTCTATAATCAGCACAATTGCTTTCATTGCGTATTATTAATATTATTTAAATTACATAGTTATGTTTCAGTGATATATTGGGGGGGACAAATCATATTTTTCCCACGATGGGGGGGTCGTGTCCCCCCTGTGTCCCCCGCGAGTTCCGCCCCTGGCGCCATCGGGGTCGTGGCTGGCAGTACCTGGTGGACTGGGAGGGATACTGGCCTGAGGATTGCTGCTGGGTGCCCCGCCGTCACATTCTGGACCCCTCCCTCTTACGGGATTTCTATACCTCACGCCAGGTGGCGCCCTCTAGTGCTCATCCTGTGATTCTTTGACCTGTCGCCACTCCCCCAGTGCTCTCTCCCTCTCCCTCTCTCTGTGTGTGTGTGTGTGATTGTGTGGGCGGAGACAGGTGTGCTGGAGTCAGAGCAGCTGCAACCTGTTCCATAATCAAGACCTCTACAAATACTCAGTCCTGCCACTTCCACACTGCCAAATCATAATCTCTACTCATTCTGCCCGCTCTGACTCTGGTCCCTGTCTCTAGTCCGTCTTCTCGTCAGTCCTGCTACTCTATCCTTGATTCCCCACTCTACGCTCCCTTGGATTCCCCTCCGGACCTGCTTATCTTGTCCCAATGCCTCTCGCTCCAGCCTCAGCCTCCGCACCTGGTTGCCAGCAACCTGCCTGAGCTTCCACTGACCTGCACTCAATCTTCTCCCCGTGTTTCAATAAATACCTTGGTTACCTCATCCCAGTCTCCTCGTCTGAGTCTGCTCTTGAGTTCAACATTTTCGCTCCGTGTGACAGAGACTATACAGAATTGTACAAAAGTAAATCTCTCCAATAGCAACAAACGAGGTTAGTTTGTTTACCTTTTATTAGTTGAAGGAAAACGCTAGAAGCTAAATGATGTCTCTCTCTGCCTTTCCTTCTCATTCCCCGCACGTCTCTCTCAGTCTGCGTCTCAGTGTCTCTAGCGAGCTCCATGTTGTTAATTCAGATAAGTCGTTTTGGTGTTGGGTCGTAATGAGAAACTAATCAGTTCAGACATCAATCAATTTGTCATCAGTTTTCGGTCACACAGCGACAGAAAATGGGCAAATAACAAGCAATAGGTTCTGTATGAAGAGCTGCAGAAGGCTATGTCCTAAACAGTACACTATTCCATTATAGTGCACTACTTTTGATCATGGCCTCAGGGCTCTTGTCAAAAGTAGCACACGACATAAGGCACAGGGTGCCATTTAGGACACAGCCAAGGAGGAGGAGGGGGCGGAAAAACAATAACATGTTGGCTCTCAGAATCTCCTATTAGAAATGCTAGGGAAAAGTCTAGGATAAGTCTGGGCAATGTAGTATTGATTTTTGTTGGCAGACCTGCCTGTCATGTTGTCTCGAGCTATTTCAGATATGTACAGATGTACACACACACATACACATATCTACACAGGCACGCAATCGCACACACACTGATTAGTATGGGAGTACATCGCTTGTTCAGGGAACATTTTATTTTTAAGTTTTATGAATACTTTGCCTTGCAAATCCAAACATCTGATGCCATTTCAACATGCATAGCAACAGGGGAGAAAATGTTTTGATTGTGAATACAGCAAACAGACATTGAAAATAGAGGCGCTTCTTCTTACTAAAATGTACAGTATGTGCTACATGTCGTCTGGGAAGCAATAGTTTTACTAACTTGACATACCAGTTAAATATAGGGAATATATACATGAACAGATAGACCTCTGCACTGAATCATTTAAGTTATAAGCAGACTGAAACATCCAGTCCCCTGTTATTACAGCGAGCCATCCAAGCCTCCCCTCCATCTCCCTTCCATACAGGTAGAGTGCTCTTTCAAATCCAACATGGCCACCCCAGACACTGGCCAGTCCATTGTACAGATATTAAAACCTCTGTAGCTCTAAGCCCTTAGATAATAATCTCTACTAAGCTAACATACGGAATTGTTTTAAGATGGTCATAAAATGTATCATTTAGCCATTTGATTTTGAATTTTAGGAAGACCGTAGGTATAAAAAAATATATAAAAAAAATGATGAAACATTGAATTTGGCCTTTACTGCTGTAGCCCATAGAAACGCGTTGATTAACACATTCATAAATGGCAAAACAGAAAGTCAAAAAATGTATCTTAAGGAACAAAGTTTTGAAGTGTCTGAGAGATAAGAAAACGTAGGATTTTTTTATTTATTAATGTTTTAGACCAATGTTTGGTCACATTATTTCTGGCACATTTGACCCCCTCTGCACTTTTTACTATTTTTACAGCCTGGTACTTGGTTACCTTCAGATGACTGTTGTAAAGCTTCTGGATGTCATAGAGCCAAACAACCGACACTGTCGTGTTCGTGAGACTCTCCCCTTTCGATATTGCTGACATTCGTTTGTAGCTCACATGGTTCAGGTTTTACAGATAATTTCGTAACGATTTTCTTGCCCGGATGCTCGCATGTGCAGAAAAAGGTTGCTTTCACAAGCCCCATGTTATTGAATAGGCGCAAACTTTACATCGGCGGAAAGAGGGGATTGAGCTGCAGCCACTACAAGAAATGGTACTTCTGTAGCATTAACACAAAGGAGCTATTCAATATTCAAAATGACGTAACTGTGTGATGCACAGGTGTGTCAATCAACTCTAGGGGGTTGATATTAAAGCCTCACCTTTGACCTGGCAGATAAATGTCAAACTGCAATTCTCTAGCCCCCTGTGGAATGACAGGCTACGTCCCAAATGGCAAGAGGCTCTGGTCAAAAGCGCTGCACTATGAAGGGCATAGGGTGCCATTTGGAAGGCAGTCAATGTTGACTGCCTGCTGCTGGGATGTAATGGACATGGCTTGCAGTGTTCTAGATTGAAGGCTAAGGAAAGCTCAACATCAAACACTCAGGGTATTGACCCTGAACAACACCCACTTAATGAGTACGAATACCAGAGCTGTATGAACTGTGAAGTGTGAATGTTGCTAATTATGGTCCTGCAAAATGTGGACAGTACATCTTGCTACTAATGGTCCTGTGAACTGTAGAGTCTACATGTTGCAACTAATGGTCCTGTGGAGTGTAAATGTTGCTACTAATGGTCCTGTGGACTGCAGAGTGTACATGTTGCTACTAATGGTCCTGTGAACTGTACATGTTGCTACTAATGGTTCTGTGGACTGTAGAGTGTACATTTTGCAACTAATGGTCCTGTGAAGTGTACATGTTAATACTAATGGTCCTGTGAACTGTAGAGTGCACATGTTGCTACTAATGGTCCTGTAATGTGTACATTTTGCTAGTAATGGTCCTGTGGACTGTAGAGTGTACATGTTACGACTAATGGTCCTGTGGAGTGTGCATGTAACTACCAATGGTCCGGTGGAGTGTACATGTTCCCACTAATGGTCCTGTAGAGTGTATATGTTACTCTTAAAGGTCCTGTAGAGTGTACATGTTACTACTTATTGTCCTGTGAGGTGTACATGTCACTATTAATGGTCCTGTGGAGTGTCCATGTTGGAACTAATGGTCCTGTGGATTATCCATGTTACTACTAATTGTCCTGTGAAGTGTAAATGTTACTACTAATGGTCCAGTAAAGTGTACATGTTATTACTAAGGGTCCTGTGTAGTGTACATGTAACTACTAATGGTACTGTAGAGAGGTACATGTTACTTCTAATGGTCATGTGAAGTGTACATGTTACTTTTAATGGTTCTGTGGACAGTAGAGTGTAAATGTTACTACTAATGGTCCTGTGGACAGTAGAGTGTACATGTTACTACTAATGGTCCTGTGAAGGGTACATGTTACTACAAATGGTTTTGTAAAGTGTACAGTTTACTACGTATGGTCCTGTGGATTGTAGAGTGTACATGTTACTACTTATTGGTCATGTTAACTGTTAAGTGTACATGTTACTACTAATGATCCTGTGAAGCGTACATGTTACTACTAATGGTCCTGTAGAGTGTTCATGTTATTACTAATGGTCGTGTGAAGTGTACATGTTACTACAAATGGTCCCGTGGAGTGTATATTTTGCACTAATGGTCATGTGGCCTGTGAGTGTACATGTTGCTACTAATGGTCCTGTGAAATGGTTATGTTACTACTAAAGGTCCTGTGGAGTGTACATGTTGCTACTAATGGGCCTGTGAAATGTAAATGTTGCTACTAATGGTCCTGTGAGGTGTACAGGCTACTGACTAATGGTCCTGTTGACAGTCCATGATTACTACTAATGGTCCTGTGGACTGTCTTGTGTACATGTTGCTACTAAATGGTCCTGTGGAATATACATGTCACTACTAATTACCCATTGAAGTGTACATGTTACTACTAAATGCCCTTTGAAGTGTACATGTTACTACTAATGGTCCTGTGGACTGTGAAGTGTACATGTTACTACTAATGGTCCTGTGGACTGTGGAGAGTACATATTGCTACTAATGGTCCTGTGGATTGTCCATGATACTACTAATGGTCCTGTGTACTGTAAATGTTACTATCGTGCAGATAACCAACAATTTACGACGTTTGGAATGAGACTGGCGAGGTAAATAACACAAAATTAATCAGAAGACTCAGATCAGATAGTATGATATCTGAAAGTTATATTAGGAAAAATATAACTTTGGAATCTGAATATTTTCCTTGGTGCCCCGACCTCCTAGTTAATTACAGTTACACGATTAATCAGTTTAAACGCGTAATAATAATTACAGAGAGTTATTTGATAAACATGTCTTCCGTTTTAATGATGCCAAAGACACGACACTACTAATGGCCCTTTGAAGTGCATGTGTTACTACTAATGGTCTTGTGAAGTGCACATGATACTTCTAATGGTCATATGAAGTGTACATGTTGCTACTACTGGTCCTGTTGACTGTTCATTTTTCTACTAATGGTCCTGTGGACTGTATTGTGTACATGTTGCTACTAATGGTCCTGTGAAGTTTACATGTTACCACAAATGGTCCTGTGGACTGTAGAGTGTACATGTCACTACCAATGGTCTTGTGAAATATACGTGTTACTACTAATGGTACTGTGGACTGTAGGATGTACATGTTACTACTAATGGTCCTGTGAAGTGTACATGTTACTACTAATGGTCCTGTGGACTGTACATGTTACTACTAATGGTCCTGTGGACTGTAAATTTTGCTGCTAATGGTCATGTGGACTGTAGCGTGTACATGTTACTACTAATGGTCCTGTGAAATGGTTATGTTACTACTAAAGGTCCTGTGGAGTGTACATGTTACAACTAATTGCCCTGTGAAATGTAAATGTTGCTCCTAATGGTCCTGTGAAGTGTACATGCTACTACTAATGGTCCTGTTGACAGTACATATTACTACTGATGGTCCTGTGGACTGTATTGTGTACATGTTGCTACTAAATGGTCCTGTGGAATATACATGTCACTACTAATTACCCATTGAAGTGTACATGTTACTACTAAATGCCCTTTGAAGTGTACATGTTACTACTAATGGTCCTGTGGACTGTGAAGTGTACATGTTACTACTAATGGTCCTGTGGACTATGGAGAGTACATATTGCTACTAATGGTCCTGTGGATTGTCCATGATACTACTAATGGTCCTGTGTACTGTAAATGTTACTACTAATGGCCCTTTGAAGTGTACATGTTACTGCTAATGGTCCTGTGAAGTGTACATGTTACTACTAATGGTCCTGTGGACTGTGGAGAGTACATGTTGCTACTAACGGTCATGTGGATTGTCCATGTTACTACTAATGGTCCTGTGGACTGTACATGTTACTACTAATGGTCCTGTGGACTGTACATGTCACTACTAATGGTCCTGTGGACTGTAGGATGTACATGTTACTACTAATGGTCCTGTGAAGTGTGCATGTTACTACTAATGGTCCTGTGGACTGTACATGTTACTACTAATGGTCCTGTGGACTGTACATTTTACTACTAATGGTCCTGTGGACTGTGGAGAGTACATGTTGCTACTAACGGTCCTGTGGATTGTCCATGTTACTACTAATGGTCCTGTGTACTTTAAATGTTACTACTCATGGTCCTGTGAAGTGTACATGTTACTACTAATGGTCCTGTGGTCTGTACATGTCACTACTAATGGTCCTGTGGACTGTAGGATGTAGATGTTAATACTAATGGTCCTGCGGACTGTACATGTCACTACTAATGGTCCTGTGGACTGTAGGATGTACATGTTACTACTAATGGTCCTGTGGACTGTACATGTTACTACCAATGGTCCTGTGGACTGTACATTTTGCTGCTAATGGTCGTGTGGACTATCGAGTGTACATGTTACTACTAATGGTCCTGTGAAGTGGTCATGTTACTACTAAAGGTCCTGCGGAGTGTACATGTTACAACTAATTGCCCTGTGAAATGTAAATGTTGCTACTAATGGTCCGGTGAACTTTACATGTTACTACTAATGGTCCTGTGGATTGTCCATGTTACAACTAATTGCCCTGTGAAGTGTAAATGTTGCTACTAATGGTCCTCTGAAGTGTACATGCTACTACTAATTGTCCTGTGAAGAGTAGAGTGTACATGTTACTACTAATTGTCCTGTGAAGTGTAGAGTGTACATGGTACTACTAATGGTCCTGTGAAGTGTAAATGTTGCTACTAATGGTCATGTGAAATTAAAATGTTACTACTAATGGTCCTGTGGAATGTAGAGTGTACATGTTACTAAAAATGGTCCTGTGAAGTGTACATGTCGCTACTAACGGTCCTATGGAATGTACATGTTACTACCAATGGCCCTTTGAAGTGTTCGTGTAACTACTAATGGTCCTGTTAACTGTAGAGTTTACTTGTAACTTCTAATGGTCCTGAGAACTCTACATTTTTCTACTAATGGTCCTATAGATTGTTCATGTTACTAATGGTCCTGTGAAGTGTACAAATTACAACTAATGGTCCTGTGAAGTGTACATGTTACTACTAATGGTCCGGTGAACTCTACATTTTGCTACTATTGGTCTGGTGTATTGTTCATGGTACTACTAATTGCCCTGTGAAGTGTACATGTTGCTTCTAATGGTCATGTGAAGTGTAAATGTTACGACTAATAGTCCTGTGAAGAGTAGAGTGTACATGTTAGTACTAATGGTCCTGTGACGTGTTCATGTTACTACTAATGGTCCTGTGAACTGTACATAGTACTACTATTTGTCCTGTGGAGTGTACATTTTACTATTAATGGTCCTGTGAATTTTACATGTTACTACTAATGGTCCAGTGGACTGTGAAGTGTACATGTTACTACTAATGGTCCTGTGAAGCGCACATGTTACTACTAATGGTCCTGTGAAATGTACATGTTACTACAAATGGTGCTGTGGAATATGCATGTTAATACTACTTGTCCTGTGAAATGAAAATGATACTACTAATGGTCCTGTGCACTGTAGAGTGTATATGTTGCTACTAATGGTCCTGTGGATTGTTCATGTTACTACTAATGGTCCTGTGGACTGTAGAGTGTACGTGTTACTAAAAATGGTCCTGTGAAGTGTACATGTCGCTACTAATGGTCCTGTGGAATGTACATGTTACTACTAATGGTCCTGTGAAGTGTACATGTTGCTTCTAATGGTCATGTGAAGTGTAAATGTTACGACTAATAGTCATGTGAAGAGTAGAGTGTACATGTTAGTACTAATGGTCCTGTGACGTGTTGATGTTACTACTAATTGCCCTGTGAACTGTACATAGTACTACTATTTGTCCTGTGGAGTGTACATGTTACTATTAATGGTCCTGTGAACTTTACATGTTACTACTAATGGTCCAGTGGACTGTGAAGTGTACATGTTACTACTAATGGTCCTGTGAAGTGCACATGTTACTACTAATGGTCCTGTGAAATGTACATGTTACTACAAATGTTCCTGTGGATTGTATTGTGAACATGTTACTACTAATGGTCCTGTGGACTGTATTGTGTACATGTTACTACTAATGGACCTGTGAAGTGGTCATGTTACTAAAAAAAGTCCTTTGGAGTGTACATGTTACTATTAATGGTCCGGTGAACTTTACATGTTACTACTAATGGTCCTGTGGATTGTCCATTTTACAACTGATTGCCCTGGGAAGTATAAATGTTGCTACTAATGGTCCTGTGAAGTGTACTTGTTAATACTAATGGTCTTGTGAAATGTAGAGTGTACATCTTACTACTAATGGTCCTGTAAAGTCTACATGTTACTACTAATGGTCCTGTGAAATGTACATGTTACTACAAATGGTCTTGTGGACTGTAGGGTGTACTTGTTACTACTAATGGCTCTGTGAAGTGTACATGTTACTACTAATTGTCCTGTGGATTGTATTGTGAACATGTTACTTCTAATGGTCCTGTGGACTATACTGTGTACATGTTACTATAATGGTCATGTGGAATATACATGTTAATACTAATGGTCCTGTGAAGTCTACATGTTAATACTAATTGCCCTTTGAAGTGTACAAGTTACTACTAATGGTCCTGTGGACTGTGAAGTGTACATGTTACTACTAAAGGTCCTGTGGATTGTGGAGAGTACATGTTGCTACTAATGGACCTGTGAAGTGTACATATTACAACCAATGGTCCAGTGAAATGTACATGTTATGACTAATGGTCCTGTGAAGTGTAGAGTGTACATGTTACTACTAATGGTCCTGTGAAGCGTTCATGCTACTACTAATGGTCCTGTGAACTGTACATATTACTACTAATAGTCCTGTGGAGTGTACATGTTACTATTAATGGCCCTGTGAACTTTACATGTTACTACTAATGGTCCTATGGACTGTGAAGTGCACATGTTACTACTAACGGTCCTGTAAACTGTAGAGTGCACATGTTACTACTAATGGTCCTGTGAACTGTAGAGCGCACATGTTACTCTAATGGTCCTGTGAACTGTAGAGGGTACATGTTAATACTAATGGTCCTGTGAAGTTTACTTGTTACTACTACTTGTACTCTGAAATTAAAGTGTTACTACTAATGGTCATGTGGACTGCAGAGTGTACATGTTACTACTAATGGCCATTTGAAGTGTTCATGTCATTACTAATGGTCCTGTTAACTGTAGAGTTTACTTGTTACTACTAATTTTTCTTTGAACTCTACATTTTGCTACTAACGGTCCTGTGGATTGTTCATGGTACTACTAATGGTTCTGTGGAATGTACATGTTACTACTAATGGTCCTGTGGAATGTACATGTTACTACTAATGGTCCTGTGGAATGTACATGTTACTACTAATGGTTCTGTGGAATGTACATGTTACTACTAATGGTCCTGTGGAATGTACATGTTACTACTAATGGTCCTGTGAAGTCTACATGTTACTACTAATGGTCCTGTGAACTGTACATGTTACTACTAATGGTCCTGTGAACTGTACATGTTACTACTAATGGTCCTGTGAACTGAAGAGTGTACATGTTACTACTAATGGTCCTGTGAAGTGTACATGTCGTTACTAATGGTCCTGTGGAATGTACATGTTACAACTAATGGTCCTGTGAAGTGTACATATTACAACTAATGGTCCAGTGGAGTGTACATTTTACTGCTAATGGTCCTATGAAGTGTACATGTTACTACTAATGGTCCTGTGAAATGTACATTTTACTACTAATGGTCCTGTGGAGAGTAAAATTAATACCAATGGTCCTGTGGACTGTACACGTTACTACTAATTGTCCTGTGAAGTGTAGAGTGTACATTTTCCTACTAATGGTCCTGTGGAGTGTACATATCGATACTAATGGTCCTGTGGAATGTGCATTTTACTACTAATGGTCCGTTGAAGTGTACATGTTACTACTAATGTTCCTGTGAACTGCACATGTTACTACCAATGTTCCTGTGAACTGTACATGTTACTACCAATGTTCCTGTGAACGGTACATGTTACTACCAATGTTCCTGTGAACTGTACATGTTACTAACAATGTTCCTGTGAACTGTACATGTTGCTACCAATGTTCCTGTGAACTGTAGAGTGCACATGTTACTACTAATGTTCCTGTGAACTGTAGAGTGCACATGTTACTACTTCTTGTCCGGTGAAATGAAAATGTTACTTCTAATGGTCCTGTGGATTGTAGAGTGTATATGTGTATGTTGCTGTATATGTTGCTACTATTGGTCCTGTGGACTGTTAATTTACTAAAAATGGTCCTGTGAAGGGTGCATGTTGCTACTAATGGTCCTGTGAAGTGTACATGTTACTACTAATGGTCCTGTGAAGTGTAGAGTGCACATGTTACTACTTCTTGTCCTGTGAAATGAAAATGTTACTACTAATGGTCCTGTGGACTGTACATGTTACTACTAATGGTCCTGTGAAGTGTACATCTTACTACTAAAGGTCCTTTGAAGTGTAGAGTGCACATGTTACTACTAATGGTCCTATGATCTGTAGAGATTACATGTTACTGCTAATGGTCCTGTGAAGTGTACATGTTACTACTAATGGTCCTGTGAAGTGTATATTTGACTACTAATGGTCCTGTGAAGTGTACATATTGCTACTATTGGTCCTGTGAAGTGTACAAGTTGCTAATATTGGTCCTGTGAAGTGTACATTTGACTACTAATGGTCCTGTGAAGTGTACATATTGCTACTAATGGTCTTGTGGAATGTGCATTTTACTACTAATGGTCCTGTGAAGTGTACATGTTACTACTAATTGTCCAGTGAACTGTAGAGTGCACAATTTACTACTAATGGTCCTGTGAAGTGTAGAGTGAACATGTTGCTACTTAAGGTCCTGTGGACGGTTCATGTTACTAAAAATGGTCCTCTGAAGTGTACATGTCGCTACTAATGGTCCTCTGGAATGTACATGTTGCTACTAATGGTCCTGTGGATTGTTCATGGTACTACTAATGGTCCTGTGAAGTGTACATGTTACTACTAATGGTCCTGTGAAGCGTAGAGTGTACATTTTACTGCTAATGGCCCTGAGAAATGAAAATGGTACTACTAATGGTCCTGTGGACTGTACATGTTACTACTAATGGTCCTGTGAAGTGTAGAGTGTACATGTTACTACTAATGGTCCTGTGAAATGTACACGTTACTACTAATGGCCCTGTGGAATGTGAATGTTACTACTTATGGTCCTGTGAAGTGTACATGTTACTACTAAAGGTCCTTAGAAATTTAGAGTGCAAATGTTACTACTAATGGTCCTGTGAACTGTAGAGATTACATGTTACTACTAATGGTCCTGTGAAGTGTTCATGTTACTACTAATGGTGCTGTGAAATGTACATATTATACTAATGGTCCTGTGGAGTGTACATGTTACTACTAATGGTCCTGTGAAGTGTAGAGTGTACATTTTACTACTAATGGTGCTGTGAAATGTACATATTATACTAATGGTCCTGTGGAGTGTACATGTTACTGCTAATGGTCCTGTGAAGTGTACATGTTACTATTAATGGTCCGGTGAACTTTACATGTTACTACTATTGGTCCTGTGGATTGTCCATGTTACAACTAATTGCCCTGTGAAGTGTAAATGTTACTACTATTGGTCCTGTGAAGTGTACAGTGTATATGTCACTACTAATGGTCCTGTGAAGTGTACATGTTACTCTAATGGTCCTGTGAAATGTAGAGTGTACATTTTACTACTAATGGTCCTGTGAAGTGTACATATCGATACTAATGGTCCTGTGGAATGTGCATTTTACTACTAATGGTCCTGTGAAGTGTACATGTTACTACTATGTTCCAGTGAAATGTAGAGTGCACATGTTACTACTAATGTTCCTGTGAACTGAAGAGTGCACATGTTACTACTAATGGTTGTGTGAAGTGTACATGTTACTACTAATGGTCCTGTCAAGTTTACTTGTTACTACTACTTGTCCTGTGAACTGTACATGTTACTACTAATGTTCCTGTGAAGTGTACATGTTACTACCAATGTTCCTGTGAACTGTAGACTGCACATGTTACTACTAATGTTCCTGTGAACTGTAGAGTGTACATGTTACTACCAATGTTCCTGTGAACTGTAGACTGCACATGTTACTACTAATGTTCCTGTGAACTGTACAGTGCACATGTTACTACTAATGGTCGTGTGAAGTGTACATGTTACTACTTCTTGTCCTGTGAAATGAAAATGTTACTTCTAATGGTCCTGTGGATTGTAGAGTTTATATATTGCTACTAATGGTCCTGTGGACTGTTCATGTTACTAAAAATGGTCCGTGAAGTGTACATGTCGCTACTAATGGTCCTCTGGAATGTACATGTTGCTACTAATGGTCCTGTGGATTGTTCATGGTACTACTAATGGTCCTGTGAAGTGTATATGTTACTACTAATGGTCCTGTGAAGTGTAGAATGTACATGTTACTACTAATGGTCCTGTGAAGTGTTCATGGTACTACTAATGGTCCTGTGAAGTGTATAGTGTACATTTTACTACTAATGGTCCTGTGAAATGTACATATTACTACTAATGGTCCTGTGAAGTGTACATGTTACTACTAATGGTCCTGTGAATTGTAGAGTGCACATGTTACTACTCCTTGTCCTGTGAAATGAAAATGTTACTACTAAGGGTCCTGTGGACTGTACATTTTACTACTAATGGTCCTGTGAAATGTACGTATCGCTACTAATGGTCCTGTGGAATGTGAATCTTACTACTAATGGTCATGTGAAGTGTACATGTTACTACTAATGGTGCTGTGAAGTGTACATGTTACTACGAATGGTCCTGTGAGGTGTACATATTACTACTAATGGTCCTGTGAAATGTAGAGTGTACATTTTACTACTAATGGCCCTGTGAAATGAAAATGGTACTACTAATGGTCCTGTGGACTGTACATGTTACTACTAATAGTCCTGTGAAGTGTAGAGTGTACATGTTACTGCTAATGGTCCTGTGAAGTGTACATGTTACTACTATTGGTGCTGTGAAATGTACATATTATACTAATGGTCCTGTGGAGTGTACATGTTACTGCTAATGGTCTTGTGAAGTGGTCATGTTACTACAAAAGGTCCTGTGGATTGTCCATGTTACAACTAATTGCCCTGTGAAGTGTACATTTGACTACTAATGGTCCTGTGAAGTGTACATATTGCTACTAATGGTCCTGTAGAATGTGAATTTTACTACTAATGGTCCTGTGAAGTGTACATGTTACTACTAATGGTCCAGTGAATTGTAGAGTGCACAATTTACTACTAATGGTCATGTGACCTGTAGAGTGTACATGTTACTACTAATGGGCCTGTGAAGTGTGCATGTTGCTACTAATGGTCCTGTGAAGTTTACTTATTACAACTACTTGTCCTGTGTAATGAACATCTTACTACTAATGGTCCTTTGGACTGTACATGTTACTACTAATGGTCCTGTGAAGTGTAGAGTGTACATGTTACTACTAATGGTCCTGTGAAGTGTACATGTTACTACTAATGGTCCTGTGGAATGTGAATGTTACTACTTATGGTCCTGTGAAGTGTACATGTTACTACTAAAGGTCCTTAGAAGTTTAGAGTGCAAATGTTACTACTAATGGTCCTGTGAACTGTAGAGATTACATGTTACTACTAATGGTCCTGTGAAGTGTACATGTTACTACTAATGGTCCTGTGAAGTGTAGAGTGTACATTTTACTACTAATGGTCCTGTGAAGTGTTCATGTTACTACTAATGGTGCTGTGAAGTGTACATATTATACTAATGGTCCTGTGGAGTGTACATGTTACTGCTAATGGTCCTGTGAAGTGTACATGTTACTATTAATGGTCCGGTGAACTTTACATGTTATGAAGTGTACATTTTACAACTAATGGTCCTGTGAACTGTACATTTTACTACTAATGGTCCTGTGAACTGTACATTTTACTACTAATGGTCCTGTGAACTGTAGAGTGTTCATGTTACTACTAATGGTCCTGTGACGTGTACATGTTACTACCAAAGGTCGTGTGGAGTGTACATGTTACTACTAATGGTCCTGTGAAGTGTAGAGTGTACATGTTACTACAAATGTTCCTGTGAATTGTAGAGTGAACATGTTACTACTTCTTGTCCTGTGAAATGAAAATGTTACTACTAATGGTCCTGTGGACTGTAATTTTACTACTAATGGCCCTGTGAAATGAAAATGGTACTACTAATGGTCCTGTGGACTGTACATGTTACTACTAATAGTCCTGTGAAGTGTAGAGTGTACATGTTACTGCTAATGGTCCTGTGAAGTGTACATGTTACTACTATTGGTGCTGTGAAATGTACATATTATACTAATGGTCCTGTGGAGTGTACATGTTACTGCTAATGGTCTTGTGAAGTGGTCATGTTACTACAAAAGGTCCTGTGGATTGTCCATGTTACAACTAATTGCCCTGTGAAGTGTAAATGTTACTACTAATGGTCCTGTGAAGTGTAGAGTGTACATGTTACTACTAATGGTCCTGTGAACTGTTCATGTTACTACTAATGGTCCTGTCGAACGTTCATGGTACTACTAATTGCCCTGTGAAGTGTAAATGTTACTACTATTGGTCCAGTGAAATGTACAGTGTATATGTCACTACTAATGGTCCTGTGAAGTGTACATGTTACTGAAAATGGTCCTGTGAAGTGTAAGTGTTGCTACTAATGGTCCTGTGAAGTGTTCATGTTACTTCTAATGGTGCTGTGAAGTGTACAAATTACTACTAATGGTCCTGTGGAGTGTACATGTTACTGCTAATGGTCCTGTGAAGTGTACATGTTACTAGCAATGATACTGTGGACAATACATGTTACTACTAATGGTCGTGTGGACTGTAGAGTGTACATGTTACTACTAATGGTCCTGTGGATTGGCCATGTTACAACTAATTGCCCTGTGAAGTGTAAATGTTACTACTATTGGTCCTGTGAAGTGTAGAGTGTACATTTTACTACTAATGGTCCTATGAAGTGTACATATCGAGCCCAATGTTCCTGTGGAATGTGCGTTTTACTACTAATGGTCCTTTGAAGGGTACATGTTACTACTAATGGTCCTGTGGACTGTACATGTTACTACTAATGGTCCTGTGAAGTGTACATGTTAATACTAATGGTCTTGTGAAGTTTACTTGTTACTACTACTTGTCCTGTGAAATGAAAATGTTACTACTTATGGTCCTGTGGATTGTAGAGTGTATACGTTGCTACTAATGGTCCTCTGGACTGTTCATGTTACTAAAAATGGTCCTGTGAAGTGTACATGTTGCTACTAATGGTCTCGTGAAGTGTAAATGTTACTACTAATGGTCCTGTGAAGTGTACATTTTACAACTAATGGTCCTGTGAACTGTACATTTTACTACTAATGGTCCTGTGAACTGTACATTTTACTACTAATGGTCCTGTGAACTGTAGAGTGTTCATGTTACTACTAATGGTCCTGTGACGTGTACATGTTACTACCAAAGGTCGTGTGGAGTGTACATGTTACTACTAATGGTCCTGTGAAGTGTAGAGTGTACATGTTACTACAAATGTTCCTGTGAATTGTAGAGTGAACATGTTACTACTTCTTGTCCTGTGAAATGAAAATGTTACTACTAATGGTCCTGTGGACTGTAGTGTGTATATGTTGCTACTAATGGTCCTGAGGACTGTTCATGTTACTACTAATGGTCCTGTGGACTGTGGACTGTACATGTTACTGAAAATGGTCCTGTGAAGTTTACTTGTTACTACTAATGGTCCTGTGAAGTGAAAATGTTACTACTAATGGTCCTGTGGACTGTACAGTTTATATGTTGCTCCTTATGGTCCTGTGCACTGTTCATGTCACTACTAATGGTCCTGTTAACTGTAGAGTTTACTTGTTACTACTAATGGTCCTGTGAACTCTACATTTTGCTGCTAATGGTCCTGTCGAACGTTCATGGTACTACTAATTGCCCTGTGAAGTGTAAATGTTACTACTATTGGTCCTGTGAAGTGTACAGTGTATATGTCACTACTAATGGTCCTGTGAAGTGTACATGTTACTCTAATGGTCCTGTGAAATGTAGAGTGTACATTTTACTACTAATGGTCCTGTGAAGTGTACATATCGATACTAATGGTCCTGTGGAATGTGCATTTTACTACTAATGGTCCTGTGAAGTGTACATGTTACTACTATGTTCCTGTGAAATGTAGAGTGCACATGTTACTACTAATGTTCCTGTGAACTGAAGAGTGCACATGTTACTACTAACGGTCGTGTGAAGTGTACATGTTACTACTAATGGTCCTGTCAAGTTTACTTGTTACTACTACTTGTCCTGTGAACTGTACATGTTACTACTAATGTTCCTGTGAAATGTACATGTTACTACCAATGTTCCTGTGAACTGTAGACTGCACATGTTACTACTAATGTTCCTGTGAACTGTAGAGTGTACATGTTACTACCAATGTTCCTGTGAACTGTAGACTGCACATGTTACTACTCATGTTCCTGTGAACTGTAGAGTGCACATGTTACTACTATTGGTCCTGTGAAGTGTAGAGTGTACATTTTACTACTAATGGTCCTGTGAATTGTACATATCTGCTACTAATGGTCCTGTGGTATGTTCATTTTCCTACTAATGGTCCTGTGAAGTGTACATGTTACTACTAATGTTCCTGTTAACTGTACATGTTACTACCAATGTTCCTGTGAAGTGCACATGTTACTACCAATGTTCCTGTGAACTGTACATGTTACTACCAATGTTCCTGTGAACTGGAGACTGCACATGTTAACTACTAATGTTCCTGTGAACTGTAGCGTGTTCATGTTACAACGAATGGTCGTGTGAAGTGTACATGTTACTACTAATGGTCCTGTGAATTTTACTTGTTACTACTACTTGTCCTGTGAAATGAAAATGTTACTACTAATGGTCCTGTGGATTGTAGAGTGTATATGTTGCTACTAATGGTCCTGTGGACTGTTCATGTTACTCCTTCTGGTCCTGTGAAGTGTACATGTTGCTACTATTGGTCCTGTGAAGGGTACATGTTACTACTAATGGTCCGGTGAAGTGTAAATGTTGCTATTAATGGTCCTGTGAAATGTACATTTGACTACTAATGGTCCTGTGAAGTGTACATATTGCTACTAATGGTCCTGTGAAGTGTACATGTTACTACTAATGGTCCAGTGAACTGTAGAGTGCACAATTTACTACTAATGGTCATGTGACCTGTAGAGTGTACATGTTACTACTAATGGGCCTGTGAAGTGTGCATGTTGCTACTAATGGTCCTGTGAAGTTTACTTATTACAACTACTTGTCCTGTGTAATGAAAATCTTACTACTAATGGTCCTTTGGACTGTACATGTTACTACTAATGGTCCTGTGAAGTGTAGAGTGTACATGTTACTACTAATGGTCCTGTGAAATGTACATGTTACTACTAAAGGTCCTTAGAAGTTTAGAGTGCAAATGTTACTACTAATGGTCCTGTGAACTGTAGAGATTACATGTTACTACTAATGGTCCTGTGAAGTGTATCATGTTACTACTAATGGTGCTGTGAAGTGTACATATTATACTAATGGTCCTGTGGAGTGTACATGTTACTGCTAATGGTCCTGTGAAGTGTACATGTTACTACTAATGGTCCTGTGAAGCGTAGAGTGTACATTTTACTACTAATGGCCCTGTGAAATGAAAATGATACTACTAATGGTCCTGTGAACTGTACATGTTACTACTAATAGTCCTGTGAAGTGTAGAGTGTACATGTTACTGCTAATGGTCCTGTGAAGTGTACATGTTACTACTATTGGTGCTGTGAAATGTACATATTATACTAATGGTCCTGTGGAGTGTACATGTTACTGATAATGGTCTTGTGAAGTGGTCATGTTACTACAAAAGGTCCTGTGGAGTGTACATTTTACTATTAATGGTCCGGTGAACTTTACATGTTACTACTAATGGTCCTGTGGATTGTCCATGTTACAACTAATTTCCCTGTGAAGTGTAAATGTTACTACTATTGGTCCTGTGATAGTGTACATGTTGCTACTAATGGTCCTGAGGACTGTTCATGTTACTACTAATGGTCCTGTGGACTGTGGAGTGTACATGTTACTGAAAATGGTCCTGTGAAGTGTAAGTGTTGCTACTAACGGTCCTGTGAAGTGTACATGTTACTACTAATGGTCCTGTGAAGTGTAGAATATACATGTTTCTACTAATGGTCCTGTGAAGTGTAGAGTGTACATTTTACTACTAATGGTCCTGTGAAGGGAACATATCGCTACTAATGGTCCTGTGGAATGTGAATGTTACTACCAATGGTCCTTTGAAGTGTACATGTTACTACTAATGGTCCTGTGAAGTGTTCATGTTACTTCTAATGGTGCTGTGAAGTGTACAAATTACTACTAATGGTCCTGTGGAGTGTACATGTTACTGCTAATGGTCCTGTGAAGTGTACATGTTACTAGCAATGGTCCTGTGGACAATACATGTTACTACTAATGGTCGTGTGGACTGTAGAGTGTACATGTTACTACTAATGGTCCTGTGGATTGGCCATGTTACAACTAATTGCCCTGTGAAGTGTAAATGTTACTACTATTGGTCCTGTGAAATGAAAATGTTACTACTAATGGTCCTGTGGATTGTAGAGTGTATATGTTGCTACTAATGGTCCTGTGGACTGTTCATGTTACTCCTTCTGGTCCTGTGAAGTGTACATGTTGCTACTATTGGTCCTGTGAAGGGTACATGTTACTACTAATGGTCCGGTGAAGTGTAAATGTTGCTATTAATGGTCCTGTGAAATGTACATTTGACTACTAATGGTCCTGTGAAGTGTACATATTGCTACTAATGGTCCTGTAGAATGTGAATTTTACTACTAATGGTCCTGTGAAGTGTACATGTTACTACTAATGGTCCAGTGAACTGTAGAGTGCACAATTTACTACTAATGGTCATGTGACCTGTAGAGTGTACATGTTACTACTATTGGTCCTGTGAAGGGTACATGTTACTACTAATGGTCCGGTGAAGTGTAAATGTTGCTATTAATGGTCCTGTGAAATGTACATTTGACTACTAATGGTCCTGTGAAGTGTACATATTGCTACTAATGGTCCTGTGAAGTGTACATGTTACTACTAATGGTCCAGTGAACTGTAGAGTGCACAATTTACTACTAATGGTCATGTGACCTGTAGAGTGTACATGTTACTACTAATGGGCCTGTGAAGTGTGCATGTTGCTACTAATGGTCCTGTGAAGTTTACTTATTACAACTACTTGTCCTGTGTAATGAAAATCTTACTACTAATGGTCCTTTGGACTGTACATGTTACTACTAATGGTCCTGTGAAGTGTAGAGTGTACATGTTACTACTAATGGTCCTGTGAAATGTACATGTTACTACTAAAGGTCCTTAGAAGTTTAGAGTGCAAATGTTACTACTAATGGTCCTGTGAACTGTAGAGATTACATGTTACTACTAATGGTCCTGTGAAGTGTACATGTTACTACTAATGGTGCTGTGAAGTGTACATATTATACTAATGGTCCTGTGAAGTGTACATGTTGCTACTAATGGTCCTGAGGACTGTTCATGTTACTACTAATGGTCCTGTGGACTGTGGAGTGTACATGTTACTGAAAATGGTCCTGTGAAGTGTAAGTGTTGCTACTAACGGTCCTGTGAAGTGTACATGTTACTAATAATGGTCCTGTGAAGTGTAGAATATACATGTTTCTACTAATGGTCCTGTGAAGTGTAGAGTGTACATTTTACTACTAATGGTCCTGTGAAGGGAACATATCGCTACTAATGGTCCTGTGGAATGTGAATGTTACTACCAATGGTCCTTTGAAGTGTACATGTTACTACTAATGGTCCTGTGAAGTGTTCATGTTACTTCTAATGGTGCTGTGAAGTGTACAAATTACTACTAATGGTCCTGTGGAGTGTACATGTTACTGCTAATGGTCCTGTGAAGTGTACATGTTACTAGCAATGGTCCTGTGGACAATACATGTTACTACTAATGGTCGTGTGGACTGTAGAGTGTACATGTTACTACTAATGGTCCTGTGGATTGGCCATGTTACAACTAATTGCCCTGTGAAGTGTAAATGTTACTACTATTGGTCCTGTGAAATGAAAATGTTACTACTAATGGTCCTGTGGATTGTAGAGTGTATATGTTGCTACTAATGGTCCTGTGGACTGTTCATGTTACTCCTTCTGGTCCTGTGAAGTGTACATGTTGCTACTATTGGTCCTGTGAAGGGTACATGTTACTACTAATGGTCCGGTGAAGTGTAAATGTTGCTATTAATGGTCCTGTGAAATGTACATTTGACTACTAATGGTCCTGTGAAGTGTACATATTGCTACTAATGGTCCTGTGAAGTGTACATGTTACTACTAATGGTCCAGTGAACTGTAGAGTGCACAATTTACTACTAATGGTCATGTGACCTGTAGAGTGTACATGTTACTACTAATGGGCCTGTGAAGTGTGCATGTTGCTACTAATGGTCCTGTGAAGTTTACTTATTACAACTACTTGTCCTGTGTAATGAAAATCTTACTACTAATGGTCCTTTGGACTGTACATGTTACTACTAATGGTCCTGTGAAGTGTAGAGTGTACATGTTACTACTAATGGTCCTGTGAAATGTACATGTTACTACTAAAGGTCCTTAGAAGTTTAGAGTGCAAATGTTACTACTAATGGTCCTGTGAACTGTAGAGATTACATGTTACTACTAATGGTCCTGTGAAGTTGTACATGTTACTACTAATGGTCCTGTGAATGTGATGTTTACTATGTTCCTACTAATGGTCCTGTGAATGACATTTGCTGCTAATGGTCCTGTGACGTCATGTTACTACTAATGGTCCTGTGAAGTGTATACATGTTACTACTAATGGTCCTGTGAAATGTACAGTAGTAAATGTCTACTACTAATGGTCCTGTGAACGTGTACATGTTACTACTAATGGTCCTGTATGTAAGTGTAATTTTACTACTAATGGTCCTGTGAAGTGTTCATGTTACTACTAATGGTGCTGTGAAGTGTACATATTATACTAATGGTCCTGTGGAGTGTACATGTTACTGCTAATGGTCCTGTGAAGTGTACATGTTACTACTAATGGTCCTGTGAAGCGTAGAGTGTACATTTTACTACTAATGGCCCTGTGAAATGAAAATGATACTACTAATGGTCCTGTGAACTGTACATGTTACTACTAATAGTCCTGTGAAGTGTAGAGTGTACATGTTACTGCTAATGGTCCTGTGAAGTGTACATGTTACTACTATTGGTGCTGTGAAATGTACATATTATACTAATGGTCCTGTGGAGTGTACATGTTACTGATAATGGTCTTGTGAAGTGGTCATGTTACTACAAAAGGTCCTGTGGAGTGTACATTTTACTATTAATGGTCCGGTGAACTTTACATGTTACTACTAATGGTCCTGTGGATTGTCCATGTTACAACTAATTTCCCTGTGAAGTGTAAATGTTACTACTATTGGTCCTGTGATGTGTACATGTTGCTACTAATGGTCCTGAGGACTGTTCATGTTACTACTAATGGTCCTGTGGACTGTGGAGTGTACATGTTACTGAAAATGGTCCTGTGAAGTGTAAGTGTTGCTACTAATGGTCCTGTGAAGTGTACATGTTACTACTAATGGTCCTGTGAAGTGTAGAATATACATGTTTCTACTAATGGTCCTGTGAAGTGTAGAGTGTACATTTTACTACTAATGGTCCTGTGAAGGGAACATATCGCTACTAATGGTCCTGTTGAATGTGAATGTTACTACCAATGGTCCTTTGAAGTGTACATGTTACTACTAATGGTCCTGTGAAGTGTTCATGTTACTTCTAATGGTGCTGTGAAGTGTACAAATTACTACTAATGGTCCTGTGGAGTGTACATGTTACTGCTAATGGTCCTGTGAAGTGTACATGTTACTAGCAATGGTCCTGTGGACAATACATGTTACTACTAATGGTCGTGTGGACTGTAGAGTGTACATGTTACTACTAATGGTCCTGTGGATTGGCCATGTTACAACTAATTGCCCTGTGAAGTGTAAATGTTACTACTATTGGTCCTGTGAAGTGTAGAGTGTACATTTTACTACTAATGGTCCTATGAAGTGTACATATCGACCCCAATGTTCCTGTGGAATGTGCGTTTTACTACTAATGGTCCTTTGAAGGGTACATGTTACTACTAATGGTCCTGTGGACTGTACATGTTACTACTAATGGTCCTGTGAAGTGTACATGTTAATACTAATGGTCTTGTGAAGTTTACTTGTAACTACTACTTGTCCTGTGAAATGAAAATGTTACTACTTATGGTCCTGTGGATTGTAGAGTGTATACGTTGCTACTTATGGTCCTCTGGACTGTTCATGTTACTAAAAATGGTCCTGTGAAGTGTACATGTTAATACTAATGGTCTTGTGAAGTTTACTTGTAACTACTACTTGTCCTGTGAAATGAAAATGTTACTACTAATGGTCCTGTGGACTGTAGAGTGTATATGTTGCTACTAATGGTCCTGAGGACTGTTCATGTTACTACTAATGGTCCTGTGGACTGTGGAGTGTACATGTTACTGAAAATGGTCCTGTGAAGTGTACATGTTACTACTAATGGTCCTGTGAAGTTTACTTGTTACTACTAATGATCCTGTGAAGTGAAAATGTTACTACTAATGGTCCTGTGGACTATAGAGTTTATATGTTGCTCCTTATGGTCCTGTGCATTGTTCATGTCACTACTAATGGTCCTGTTAACTGTAGAGTTTACTTGTTACTACTAATGGTCCTGTGAACTCTACATTTTGCTGCTAATGGTCCTGTCGAACGTTCATGGTACTACTAATTGCCCTGTGAAGTGTACATGTTGCTACTAATGGTCCTGTGAAATGGTCATGTTACTACCAAAGGTCCTGTGGAGTGAACATATTACTATTAATGGTCTGGTGAACTTTACATGTTACTACTAATAGTCATGTGGATTGTCCATTTTACAACTAATTGCCCTGTGAAGTGTAAGTGTTGCTACTAACGGTCCTGTGAAGTGTACATGTTACTACAAATGGTCCTGTGAAATGTAGAGTGTACATTTTTCTACTAATGGTCCTGTGAAGTGTAGAGTGTACATTTTACTACTAATGGTCCAGTGAAGGGAACATATCGCTACTAATGGTCCCGTGGAATGTGAATGTTACTACCAATGGTCCTTTGAAGTGTACATGTTACTACTAATGGTGCTGTGAAGTGTACAAATTACTACTAATGGTCCTGTGGAGTGTACATGTTACTCCTAATGGTCCTGCAGAGTGTACATGTTACTACTAATGGTCCTGTGGATTGGCCATGTTACAACTAATTGCCCTGTGAAGTGTAAATGTTACTACTAATGGTCCTGTGAAGTGTACATTTTACTACTAATGGTCATGTGAACTGTAGAGTGTTCATGTTACTACTAATGGTCCTATGAAGTGTACATGTTACTACCAAAGGTCGTGTGGAGTGTACAGGTTACTACTAATGGTCCTGTGAACTGTAGAGTGCACATGTTACTACTAATGGTCCTGTGAACTGTAGAGCGTACATGTTACTACTAATGGTCCTGTGAAGTGTAGAGTGTACATGTCACTACTAATGTTCCTGTGAATTGTAGAGTGAACATGTTACTACTTCTTGTCCTGTGAAATGAAAATGTTACTACTAATGGTCCTGTGGACTGTAGAGTGTATATGTTGCTACTAATGGTCCTGAGGACTGTTCATGTTACTACAAATGGTCCTGTGGACTGTGGAGTGTACATGTTACTGAAAATGGTCCTGTGAAATGTACATGTTACTACTAAAGGTCCTTAGAAGTTTAGAGTGCAAATGTTACTACTAATGGTCCTGTGAACTGTAGAGATTACATGTTACTACTAATGGTCCTGTGAAGTGTACATGTTACTACTAATGGTGCTGTGAAATGTAGAGTGTACATTTTTCTACTAATGGTCCTGTGAAGTGTAGAGTGTACATTTTACTACTAATGGTCCAGTGAAGGGAACATATCGCTACTAATGGTCCCGTGGAATGTGAATGTTACTACCAATGGTCCTTTGAAGTGTACATGTTACTACTAATGGTGCTGTGAAGTGTACAAATTACTACTAATGGTCCTGTGGAGTGTACATGTTACTCCTAATGGTCCTGCAGAGTGTACATGTTACTACTAATGGTCCTGTGGATTGGCCATGTTACAACTAATTGCCCTGTGAAGTGTAAATGTTACTACTAATGGTCCTGTGAAGTGTACATTTTACTACTAATGGTCATGTGAACTGTAGAGTGTTCATGTTACTACTAATGGTCCTATGAAGTGTACATGTTACTACCAAAGGTCGTGTGGAGTGTACAGGTTACTACTAATGGTCCTGTGAACTGTAGAGTGCACATGTTACTACTAATGGTCCTGTGAACTGTAGAGCGTACATGTTACTACTAATGGTCCTGTGAAGTGTAGAGTGTACATGTCACTACTAATGTTCCTGTGAATTGTAGAGTGAACATGTTACTACTTCTTGTCCTGTGAAATGAAAATGTTACTACTAATGGTCCTGTGGACTGTAGAGTGTATATGTTGCTACTAATGGTCCTGAGGACTGTTCATGTTACTACAAATGGTCCTGTGGACTGTGGAGTGTACATGTTACTGAAAATGGTCCTGTGAAATGTACATGTTACTACTAAAGGTCCTTAGAAGTTTAGAGTGCAAATGTTACTACTAATGGTCCTGTGAACTGTAGAGATTACATGTTACTACTAATGGTCCTGTGAAGTGTACATGTTACTACTAATGGTACTGTGAAGTGTACATATTATACTAATGGTCCTGTGGAGTGTACATGTTACTGATAATGGTCTTGTGAAGTGGTCATGTTACTACAAAAGGTCCTGTGGAGTGTACATTTTACTATTAATGGTCCGGTGAACTTTACATGTTACTACTAATGGTCCTGTGGATTGTCCATGTTACAACTAATTTCCCTGTGAAGTGTAAATGTTACTACTATTGGTCCTGTGAAGTGTACATGTTGCTACTAATGGTCCTGAGGACTGTTCATGTTACTACTAATGGTCCTGTGGACTGTGGAGTGTACATGTTACTGAAAATGGTCCTGTGAAGTGTAAGTGTTGCTACTAACGGTCCTGTGAAGTGTACATGTTACTACTAATGGTCCTGTGAAGTGTAGAATATACATGTTTCTACTAATGGTCCTGTGAAGTGTAGAGTGTACATTTTACTACTAATGGTCCTGTGAAGGGAACATATCGCTACTAATGGTCCTGTTGAATGTGAATGTTACTACCAATGGTCCTTTGAAGTGTACATGTTACTACTAATGGTCCTGTGAAGTGTTCATGTTACTTCTAATGGTGCTGTGAAGTGTACAAATTACTACTAATGGTCCTGTGGAGTGTACATGTTACTCCTAATGGTCCTGCAGAGTGTACATGTTACTACTAATGGTCCTGTGGATTGGCCATGTTACAACTAATTGCCCTGTGAAGTGTAAATGTTACTACTAATGGTCCTGTGAAGTGTACATTTTACTACTAATGGTCATGTGAACTGTAGAGTGTTCATGTTACTACTAATGGTCCTATGAAGTGTACATGTTACTACCAAAGGTCGTGTGGAGTGTACAGGTTACTACTAATGGTCCTGTGAACTGTAGAGTGCACATGTTACTACTAATGGTCCTGTGAACTGTAGAGCGTACATGTTACTACTAATGGTCCTGTGAAGTGTAGAGTGTACATGTCACTACTAATGTTCCTGTGAATTGTAGAGTGAACATGTTACTACTTCTTGTCCTGTGAAATGAAAATGTTACTACTAATGGTCCTGTGGACTGTAGAGTGTATATGTTGCTACTAATGGTCCTGAGGACTGTTCATGTTACTACAAATGGTCCTGTGGACTGTGGAGTGTACATGTTACTGAAAATGGTCCTGTGAAATGTACATGTTACTACTAAAGGTCCTTAGAAGTTTAGAGTGCAAATGTTACTACTAATGGTCCTGTGAACTGTAGAGATTACATGTTACTACTAATGGTCCTGTGAAGTGTACATGTTACTACTAATGGTGCTGTGAAGTGTACATATTATACTAATGGTCCTGTGGAGTGTACATGTTACTGCTAATGGTCCTGTGAAGTGTACATGTTACTACTAATGGTCCTGTGAAGCGTAGAGTGTACATTTTACTACTAATGGCCCTGTGAAATGAAAATGATACTACTAATGGTCCTGTGAACTGTACATGTTACTACTAATAGTCCTGTGAAGTGTAGAGTGTACATGTTACTGCTAATGGTCCTGTGAAGTGTACATGTTACTACTATTGGTGCTGTGAAATGTACATATTATACTAATGGTCCTGTGGAGTGTACATGTTACTGATAATGGTCTTGTGAAGTGGTCATGTTACTACAAAAGGTCCTGTGGAGTGTACATTTTACTATTAATGGTCCGGTGAACTTTACATGTTACTACTAATGGTCCTGTGGATTGTCCATGTTACAACTAATTTCCCTGTGAAGTGTAAATGTTACTACTATTGGTCCTGTGAAGTGTACATGTTGCTACTAATGGTCCTGAGGACTGTTCATGTTACTACTAATGGTCCTGTGGACTGTGGAGTGTACATGTTACTGAAAATGGTCCTGTGAAGTGTAAGTGTTGCTACTAACGGTCCTGTGAAGTGTACATGTTACTACTAATGGTCCTGTGAAGTGTAGAATATACATGTTTCTACTAATGGTCCTGTGAAGTGTAGAGTGTACATTTTACTACTAATGGTCCTGTGAAGGGAACATATCGCTACTAATGGTCCTGTTGAATGTGAATGTTACTACCAATGGTCCTTTGAAGTGTACATGTTACTACTAATGGTCCTGTGAAGTGTTCATGTTACTTCTAATGGTGCTGTGAAGTGTACAAATTACTACTAATGGTCCTGTGGAGTGTACATGTTACTGCTAATGGTCCTGTGAAGTGTACATGTTACTAGCAATGGTCCTGTGGACAATACATGTTACTACTAATGGTCGTGTGGACTGTAGAGTGTACATGTTACTACTAATGGTCCTGTGGATTGGCCATGTTACAACTAATTGCCCTGTGAAGTGTAAATGTTACTACTATTGGTCCTGTGAAGTGTAGAGTGTACATTTTACTACTAATGGTCCTATGAAGTGTACATATCGACCCCAATGTTCCTGTGGAATGTGCGTTTTACTACTAATGGTCCTTTGAAGGGTACATGTTACTACTAATGGTCCTGTGGACTGTACATGTTACTACTAATGGTCCTGTGAAGTGTACATGTTAATACTAATGGTCTTGTGAAGTTTACTTGTAACTACTACTTGTCCTGTGAAATGAAAATGTTACTACTTATGGTCCTGTGGATTGTAGAGTGTATACGTTGCTACTAATGGTCCTCTGGACTGTTCATGTTACTAAAAATGGTCCTGTGAAGTGTACATGTTAATACTAATGGTCTTGTGAAGTTTACTTGTAACTACTACTTGTCCTGTGAAATGAAAATGTTACTACTAATGGTCCTGTGGACTGTAGAGTGTATATGTTGCTACTAATGGTCCTGAGGACTGTTCATGTTACTACTAATGGTCCTGTGGACTGTGGAGTGTACATGTTACTGAAAATGGTCCTGTGAAGTGTACATGTTACTACTAATGGTCCTGTGAAGTTTACTTGTTACTACTAATGATCCTGTGAAGTGAAAATGTTACTACTAATGGTCCTGTGGACTATAGAGTTTATATGTTGCTCCTTATGGTCCTGTGCATTGTTCATGTCACTACTAATGGTCCTGTTAACTGTAGAGTTTACTTGTTACTACTAATGGTCCTGTGAACTCTACATTTTGCTGCTAATGGTCCTGTCGAACGTTCATGGTACTACTAATTGCCCTGTGAAGTGTACATGTTGCTACTAATGGTCCTGTGAAATGGTCATGTTACTACCAAAGGTCCTGTGGAGTGAACATATTACTATTAATGGTCTGGTGAACTTTACATGTTACTACTAATAGTCATGTGGATTGTCCATTTTACAACTAATTGCCCTGTGAAGTGTAAGTGTTGCTACTAACGGTCCTGTGAAGTGTACATGTTACTACAAATGGTCCTGTGAAGTGTAGAGTGTACATTTTTCTACTAATGGTCCTGTGAAGTGTAGAGTGTACATTTTACTACTAATGGTCCAGTGAAGGGAACATATCGCTACTAATGGTCCTGTGGAATGTGAATGTTACTACCAATGGTCCTTTGAAGTGTACATGTTACTACTAATGGTCCTGTGACGTGTTAATGTTACTACTAATGGTGCTGTGAAGTGTACAAATTACTACTAATGGTCCTGTGGAGTGTACATGTTACTCCTAATGGTCCTGCAGAGTGTACATGTTACTACTAATGGTCCTGTGGATTGGCCATGTTACAACTAATTGCCCTGTGAAGTGTAAATGTTACTACTAATGGTCCTGTGAAATGTACATTTTACTACTAATGGTCATGTGAACTGTAGAGTGTTCATGTTACTACTAATGGTCCTATGAAGTGTACATGTTACTACCAAAGGTCGTGTGGAGTGTACATGTTACTACTAATGGTCCTGTGAACTGTAGAGTGCACATGTTACTACTAATGGTCCTGTGAACTGTAGAGCGTACATGTTACTACTAATGGTCCTGTGAAGTGTAGAGTGTACATGTCACTACTAATGTTCCTGTGAATTGTAGAGTGAACATGTTACTACTTCTTGTCCTGTGAAATGAAAATGTTACTACTAATGGTCCTGTGGAATGTAGAGTGTATATGTTGCTACTAATGGTCCTGAGGACTGTTCATGTTACTACAAATGGTCCTGTGGACTGTGGAGTGTACATGTTACTGAAAATGGTCCTGTGAAATGTACATGTTACTACTAATGGTCCTGTGAAGTGTAGAGTGAACATGTTACTACTAATGGTCCTGTGAAGTGTTCATGTTACTAAAAATGGTCCTGTGAAGTGTACATGTTGCTACTAATGGTCTCGTGAAATGTAAATGTTACTACTAATGGTCCTGTGAATTTACATTTTACTACTAATGGTCCTTTGAACTGTAGAGTGTTCATGTTACTACTAATGGTCCTGTGAAGTGTACATGTTACTACTAAAGGTCCTTAGAAGTTTAGAGTGCAAATGTTACTACTAATGGTCCTGTGAACTGTAGAGATTACATGTTACTACTAATGGTCCTGTGAAGTGTACATGTTACTGCTAATAGTCCTGTGAAGTGTAGAGCGTACATTTTACTACTAATGGTCCTGTGAAGTGTTCATGTTACTACTAATGGTGCTGTGAAGTGTACATATTATACTAATGGTCCTGTGGAGTGTACATGTTACTGTTAATGGTCCTGTGAAGTGGTCATGTTACTACCAACGGTCCTGTGGAGTGAAAATGTTACTATTAATGGTCCGGTGAACTTTACATGTTACTACTATTGGTCCTGTGGATTGTCCATGTTACAACTAATTGCCCTGTGAAGTGTAAATGTTGCTACTAATGGTCCTCTGAAGTGTACATGTTACTACTAATTGTCCTGTGAAGTGTAGAGTGTATCATGTTACTACTAATGGTCCTGTGAAGTTTACATGTTACTACTAATTGTCCTGTGAAGTGTAGAGTGTACATGTTACTACTAATGGTCCTGTGAAGTGTAAATGTTGCTACTAATGGTCATGTGAAATTAAAATGTTACTACTAATGGTCCTGTGGAATGTAGAGTGTACATGTTACTAAAAATGGTCCTGTGAAGTGTACATGTCGCTACTAACGGTCCTGTGGAATGTACATGTTACTACCAATGGCCCTTTGAAGTGTTCGTGTAACTACTAATGGTCCTGTTAACTGTAGAGTTTACTTGTAACTTCTAATGGTCCTGAGAACTCTACATTTTTCTACTAATGGTCCTATAGATTGTTCATGTTACTACTAATGGTCCTGTGAAGTGTACAAATTACAACTAATGGTCCTGTGAAGTGTACATGTTACAACTAATGGTCCAGTGAACTCTACATTTTGCAACTATTGGTCTGGTGTATTGTTCATGGTACTACTAATTGCCCTGTGAAGTGTACATGTTGCTTCTAATGGTCATCTGAAGTGTAAATGTTACGACTAATAGTCCTGTGAAGAGTAGAGTGTACATGTTAGTACTAATGGTCCTGTGGAATATACATGTTAATACTAATGGTCCTGTGGACTGTAGGGTGTACAAGTCACTACTAATGGTCCTGTGAAATGTACATGTTACTACAAATGGTCCTGTGGATTGTATTGTGAACATGTTACTACTAATGGTCCTGTGGACTGTACATGTGAAGTGTACATGTTGCTTCTAATGGTGCTGTGGAATATGCATGTTAATACAACTTGTCCTGTGAAATGAAAATGATACTACTATTGGTCCTGTGCACTGTAGAGTGTATATGTTGCTACTAATGGTCCTGTGGACTGTTCATGTTACTACTAATGGTCCTGTGGACTGTAGAGTGTACTTGTTACTTAAAATGGTCCTGTGAAGTGTACATGTCGCTACTAATGGTCCTGTGGAATGTACATGTTACTACTAATGGTCCTGTGAAGTGTACATGTTGCTTCTAATGGTCATGTGAAGTGTAAATGTTACGACTAATAGTCCTGTGAAGAGTAGAGTGTACATGTTAGTACTAATGGTCCTGTGATGTGTTCATGTTACTACTAATTGCCCTGTGAACTGTACATAGTACTACTATTTGTCCTGTGGAGTGTACATGTTAATATTAATGGTCCTGTGAACTTTACATGTTACTACTAATGGTCCAGTGGACTGTCGTGTTTACATGTTACTATAATGGTCATGGTAAGTGTACATGTCGCTACTAATGATCCTGTGGAATATACATGTTAATACTAATGGTCCTGTGGACTGTAAGGTGTACAAGTTACTATCTAATGGCCCTGTGAAGTGTACATGTTACTACTAATTGTCCTGTGGATTGTATTGTGAACATGTTACTACTAATGGTCCTGTGGACTGTATTGTGTACATGTTACTACTAATGGACCTGTGAAGTGGTCATGTTACTAAAAAAAGTCCTTTGGAGTGTACATGTTACTATTAATGGTCCGGTGAACTTTACATGTTACTACTAATGGTCCTGTGGATTGTCCATTTTACAACTGATTGCCCTGGGAAGTATAAATGTTGGTACTAATGGTCCTGTAAAGTGTACATGTTACTACTAATGGTCCTGTGTAATGTACATGTTACTACAAATGGTCTTATGGACTGTAGGGTGTACTTGTTACTACTAATGGCTCTGTGAAATGTACATGTTACTACTAATTGTCCTGTGGATTGTATTGTGAACATGTTACTTCTAATGGTCCTGTGGACTATACTGTGTACATGTTACTATAATGGTCATGTGGAATATACATGTTAATACTAATGGTCCTGTGAAGTCTACATGTTAATACTAATTGCCCTTTGAAGTGTACAAGTTACTACTAATGGTCCTGTGGACTGTGAAGTGTACATGTTACTACTAAAGGTCCTGTGGATTGTGGAGAGTACATGTTGCTACTAATGGACCTGTGAAGTGTACATATTACTACCAATGGTCCTGTGAAATGTACATGTTATGACTAATGGTCCTGTGAAGTGTAGAGTGTACATGTTACTACTAATGGTCCTGTGAAGCGTTCATGCTATTACTAATGGTCCTGTGAACTGTACATATTACTACTAATTGTCCTGTGGAGTGTACATGTTACTATTAATGGCCCTGTGAACTTTACATGTTACTACTAATGGTCCTATGGACTGTGAAGTGTACATGTTACTACTAATGGTCCTGTGAAATGTAGAGTGCACATGTTACTACTAATGGTCCTGTGAACTGCAGAGTGCACATGTTACTACTAATGGTCCTGTGAACTGCAGAGTGCACATGTTACTACTAATGGTCCTGTGAACTGCAGAGTGCACATGTTACTACTAATGGTCCTGTGAACTGCAGAGTGCACATGTTACTACTAATGGTCCTGTGAACTGCAGAGTGCACATGTTACTACTAATGGTCCTGTGAACTGCAGAGTGTACATGTTACTACTAATGGTTGTGTGAACTGTAGAGCGCACATGTTACTACTAATGGTCCTGTGAACTGTAGAGTGTACATGTTACTACTAATGGTCCTGTGAAGTTTACTTGTTACTACTACTTGTACTCTGAAATGAAAATATTACTACTAATGGTCATGTGGACTGTAGAGTGTACAGGTTACTAAGAATGCTCCTGTGAAGTGTACATGTTACTACTAATGGCCCTTTGAAGTGTTCATGTCATTACTAATGGTCCTGTTAACTGTAGAGTTTACTTGTTAACACAAATTTTTCTTTGAACTCTACATTTTGCTACTAACGGTCCTGTGGATTGTTCATGGGACTACTAATTGCCCTGTGAAGTGTACATATCGCTACTAATGGTCCTGTGGAATGTACATGTTAGTACTAATGGTTCTGTGGAATGTACATGTTACTACTAATGGTCCTGTGGAATGTACATGTTACAACTAATGGTCCTGTGAAGTGTACATGTTATAACTATTGGCCCTTTGAAGTGTACATATTACAACTAATGGTCCAGTGGAGTGTACATTTTACTGCTAATGGTCCTATGAAGTGTACATGTTACTACTAATGGTCCTGTGAAATGTACATTTTACTACCAATGGTCCTGTGGAGTGTAAATTGTACTGCTAATGGTTCTGTGGACTGTAGAGTGTACATGTTACTACTAATGGTCCTTTGAAATGGTCACGTTAATACCAAAGGTCCTGTGGAGTGTACATTTTACTATTAATGGTCCTGCGAAATTTACATGTTACTATTAATGGCCCTGTAGACAATGAAGTGTACATGTTACTACTAATGGTCCTGTGGAGTGAACATGGTACTACTAATGGTCCTGTGGAGAGTAAAAATTACTACAAATGGTCCTGTGGACTGTACATGTTACTACTAATGGTCCTGTGAAATGTACATGTTACTACTAATGGTCCTGTGAAGTGTAGAGTGTACATTTTCCTACTAATGGTCCTGTGGAGTGTACATATCAATACTAATGGTCCTGTGGAATGTGCATTTTACTACTAATGGTCCGTTGAAGTGTACATGTTACTACTAATGTTCCTGTGAACTGCACATATTACTACCAATGTTCCTGTGAACTGTACATGTTACTACCAATGTTCCTGTGAACGGTACATGTTACTACCAATGTTCCTGTGAACTGTACATGTTACTACCAATGTTCCTGTGAACTGTACATGTTACTACCAATGTTCCTGTGAACTGTACATGTTACTACCAATGTTCCTGTGAACTGTAGAGTGTACATGTTACTACTAATGTTCCTGTGAACTGTAGAGTGCACATGTTACTACTAATGGTCCTGTGAACTGTAGCGTGTTCATGTTACTACTAATGGTCGTGTGAAGTGTACATGTTACTACTACTGGTCCTGTGAAGGTTACATGTTACTACTTCTTGTCCTGTGAAATGAAAATGTTACTTCCAATGGTCCTGTGGATTGTAGAGTGTATATGTTGCTACTAATGGTCCTGTGGACTGTTCATGTTACTAAAAATGGTCCGTGAAGTGTACATGTCGCTACTAATGGTCCTCTGGAATGTACATGTTGCTACTAATGGTCCTGTGGATTGTTCATGGTACTACTAATGGTCCTGTGAAGCGTATATGTTACTACTAATGGTCCTGTGAAGTGTAGAATGTACATGTTACTACCAATTGTCCTGTTAACTGTAGAGTGCACATGTTACAACCAATTTTCCTGTGAACTGTTGAGTGTACATGTTACTACTAATGGTCGTGTGAAGTGTACATGTTACTACTAATGGTCCTGTGAAGTTAACTTGTTACTACTACTTGTCCTGTGAAATGAAAATGTTACTAATGGTCCTGTGAAGTGTACATATCTATACTAATGTTCCTGTGGTATGTGCATTTTCCTACTAATGGTCCTGTGAAGTGTACAAGTTACTACTAATGTTCCTGTGAACTGTACATATTACTACTATGTTCCTGTGAACTGTACATGTTACTACTATGGTCCTGTGAACTGTACATGTTACTACTATGTTCCTGTGAACTGTAGAGTGCACGTTACTACCAATTGTCCTGTTAACTGTAGAGTGCACATGTTACAACCAATTGTCCTGTGAACTGTTGAGTGTACATGTTACTACTAATGGTCGTGTGAAGTGTACATGTTACTACTAATGGTCCTGTGAAGTTAACTTGTTACTACTACTTGTCCTGTGAAATGAAAATGTTACTACTAATGGTCCTGTGGATTGTACAGTCTATATGTTGCTACTAATGGTCCTGTGGACTGTTCATGTTACTAAAATTGGTCATGTGAAGTGTACATGTTGCTACTAATGGTCCTGTGAAGTGTACATGTTACTACTAATGGTCCTGTGAAGTGTACATGTTGCTACTAATGGTCCTGTGAAGTGTACATTTGACAACTAATGGTCCTGTGAAGTGAACATATTGCTACTAATGGTCCTGTGGAATGTGCATTTTACTACTAATGGTCCTGTGAAGTGTACATGTTACTACTAATGTTCCTGTGAACTGTACATGTTACTACCAATGTTCCTGTGAAATGCACATGTTACTACCAATGTTCCTGTGAACTGTACATGTTACTACCAATGTTTCTGTGAACTGGAGACTGCACATGTTACTACTAATGTTCCTGTGAACTGTAGCGTGTTCATGTTACAACGAATGGTCGTGTGAAGTGTACATGTTACAACTAATTGTACTGTGAAGTGTACATGTTACTACTAATGGTCCTGTGAAGTGTACATTTGACTACTAACGGTCCTGTGAAGTGTACATATTGCTACTAATGGTCCTGTGGAATGTGCATTTTACTACTAACGGTCCTGTGAAGTGTACATGTTACCACTAATGGTCCTGTGAACTGTACATGTTACTACTAATGGTCCAGTGAACTGTAGAGTGTATATGTTACTACTAATGGTCCTCTGAAGTGTGCATGTTGCTACTAATGGTCCTGTGAAGTGTACATGTTACTACTAATGTTCCTGTGAACTGTACATGTTACTACTATGTTCCGGTGAACTGTAGAGCGCACATGTTACTACAAATGTTCCTGTGAACTGTAGAGTGCACATGTTATGGTCCTGTGAACTGTAGAGTGTACATGTTACTACTCATGGTCGTGTGAAGTGTACATGTTACTGTGAAATGAAAATGTTACTACTAATGGTCCTGTGGATTGTAGAGTGTATATGTTGCTACTAATGGTCCTTTGGACTGTTCATGTTACTCCTAATGGTCCTGTGAAGTGTACATGTTACTACTAATGGTCCGGTGAAGTGTACATTTGACTACTAATGGTCCTGTGAAGTGTACATATTACTACTAATGGTCCTGTGGAATGTGAATTTTACTACTAATGGTCCTGTGAACTGTACATGTTACTACTAATGGTCCAGTGAACTGTAGAGTGCACAATTTAATACTAATGGTCATGTGACCTGTAGAGTGTACATGTTACTACTAATGGGCCTGTGAAGTGTGCATGTTGCTACTAATGGTCCTGTGAAGTTTACTTATTACAACTACTTGTCCTGTGTAATGAAAATCTTACTACTAATGGTCCTGTGGACTGTGGAGTGTATATGTTGCTACTTATGGTCCTGTGGACTGTTCATGTTACTAAAAATGGTCCTGTGAAGTGTACATGTCGCTACTAATGGTCCCCTGGAATGTACATGTTGCTACTAATGGTCCTGTGGATTGTTCATGGTACTACTAATGGTCCTGTGAAGTGTACATGTTACTACTAATGGTCCTGTGAAGCGTAGAGTGTACATTTTACTACTAATGGCCCTGTGAAATGAAAATGCTACTACTAATGGTCCTGTGGACTGTACATGTTACTACTAATGGTCCTGTGAAGTGTAGAGTGTACATGTTACTGCTAATGGTCCTGTGAAGTGTACATGTTACTACTATTGGTGCTGTGAAATGTACATATTATACTAATGGTCCTGTGGAGTGTACATGTTACTGCTAATGGTCTTGTGAAGTGGTCATGTTACTACCAAAGGTCCTGTGGAGTGTACATTTTACTATTAATGGTCCGGTGAACTTTACATGTTACTACTAATGGTCTTGTGGATTGTCCATGTTACAACTAATTGCCCTGTGAAGTGTAAATGTTACTACTATTGGTCCTGTGAAATGTAGAGTGTACATGTTACTACTAATGGTCCTGTGAAGTGTAGAGTGTACATTTTACTACTAATGGTCCTGTGAAGTGTACATATTGATACTAATGGTCCTGTGGAATGTGCATTTTACTACTAATGGTCCTGTGAAGTGTACATGTTACTACTAATGTTCCTGTGAACTGTACATGTTACTGCTATGTTCCTGTGAACTGATAGTGCACATGTTACTACTAATGTTCCTGTGAATTGTAGAGTGCACATGTTACTACTAATGGTCCTGTGAAGTTTACTTGTTACTACTACGTGTCCTGTGAAATGAAAATGTTACTACTAATGGTTCTGTGGATTGTAGAGTGTATATGTTGCTACTAATGGTCCTGTGGACTGTTCATGTTACTAAAAATGGTCCTGTGAAGTGTACATGTCGCTACTAATGGTCCCCTGGAATGTACATGTTGCTACTAATGGTCCTGTGGATTGTTCATGGTACTACTAATGGTCCTGTGAAGTGTACATGTTACTACTAATGGTCCTGTGAAGCGTAGAGTGTACATTTTACTACTAATGGCCCTGTGAAATGAAAATGGTACTACTAATGGTCCTGTGGACTGTACATGTTACTACTAATGGTCCTGTGAAGTGTAGAGTGTACATGTTACTGCTAATGGTCCTGTGAAGTGTACATGTTACTACTATTGGTGCTGTGAAATGTAAATATTATACTAATGGTCCTGTGGAGAGTACATGTTACTGCTAATGGTCTTGTGAAGTGGTCATGTTACTACCAAAGGTCCTGTGGAGTGTACATTTTACTATTAATGGTCCGGTGAACTTTACATGTTACTACTAATGGTCCTGTGGATTGTCCATGTTACAACTAATTGCCCTGTGAAGTGTAAATGTTACTACTATTGGTACTGTGAAGTGTAGAGTGTACATGTTACTACTAATGGTCCTGTGAAGTGTATAGTGTACATTTTACTACTAATGGTCCTGTGAAGTGTACATATCGATACTAATGGTCCTGTGGAATGTGCATTTTACTACTAATGGTCCTGTGAAGTGTACATGTTACTACTAATGTTCCTGTGAACTGTACATGTTACTGCTATGTTCCTGTGAACTAATAGTGCACATATTACTACTAATGTTCCTGTGAACTGTAGAGTGCACATGTTACTACTAATGTTCCTGTGAATTGTAGAGTGCACATGTTACTACTAATGGTCCTGTGAACTGTACATGTTCCTACTAATGGTCCTGTGGACTGTACATGTTACTACTAATGGTCCTGTGGACTGTACATTTTGCTGCTAATGGTCCTGTGGACTGTAGAGTGTACATGTTACTACTAATGGTCCTGTGAAGTGTACATTTTACTACTAATGGTCCTGTGAAGTGTAGAGTGTACATGTTACTACTAGTTGTCCTGTGAAGTGTAGAGTGTACATGTTGCTACTAATGGTCCTGTGAAGTGTAGATTTTACTACTAATGGTCCTGTGAAGTGAACATGTTGCTACTAATGGTCCTGTGGAATGTGCATTTTACCACTAATGGTCCTGTCAACTGTACATGTTACTACTTATGGTCCTGCGAACTGTAGAGTGCACATGTTACTACTAAAGGTCCTGTGGAGTGTACATGTTACTATTAATGGTCCGGTGAACTTTACATGTTACTACTAATGGTCCTGTGGATTGGACATGTTACAACTAATTGCCCTGTTAAGTGTAAATGTTACTACTATTGGTCCTGTGAAGTGTAGAGTGTACATGTTACTACTAATGGTCCTGTGGACTGTACATGTTACTACTAATGGTCCTGTGAACTGTACATGTTACTACTAATGGTCCTGTGAACTGTACATGTTACTACTAATGGTCCGTGAACTGTAGAGTGTACATGTTACTACTAATGGTCCTGTGAAGTGTACATGTTACTACTAATGGTCCTGTGAAGTGTACATGTTACTACTAATGGTCCTGTGAACTGTAGAGTGCACATGTTACTACTAATGGTCCTGTGAACTGCAGAGTGTACATGTTACTACTAATGGTCCTGTGAACTGTAGAGCGCACATGTTACTACTAATGGTCCTGTGAACTATAGAGTGTACATGTTACTACTAATGGTCCTGTGAAGTTTACTTGTTACTACTACTTGTCCTGTGAAATGAAAATGTTACTACTAATGGTCCTGTGGATTGTAGAGTGTATAGGTTGCTACTAATGGTCCTGTGGACTGTTCATGTTACTACTAATGGTCCTGTGAAGTGTACATGTTACTACTAATGGTCCTGAAGTGTAGAGTTTACTTGTTAACTACTACATGGTCCTGTGAACTGTACATTTTACTACTAATGGTCCTGTGGAATGTTCATGTTACTACTAATGGTCCTGTGAAGTGTACATGTTACTACTAATGGTCCGTGTGGAGTGTACATGTTAGTACTAATGGTCCTGTGACTGTAGAGTGTACATGTTACTACTAATGGTCCTGTGGAAGTGTACATGTTACTACTAATGGTCCTGTGAAGTGTACATGTTACAACTACTTGTCCTGTGAAGTGTACATATTACTACTAATGGTCCAGTGGAGTGTACATGTTACTGCTAATGGTCCTGTGAAGTGTACATGTTACTAAAAATGGTCCTGTGAAGTGTACATGTTACTACTAATGGTCCTGTGGAGTGTACATGTTACTACTAATGGTCCTGTGGATTGTGTACATGTTACTACTAATGGTCCTGTGAAGTGTACATGTTACTACTAATGGTCCTGTGACGTAGAGTGTACATTTTACTACTAATGGTCCTGTGAAATGTACATGTTACTACTAATGGTCCTGTAGACAATGAAGTGTACATGTTACTACTAATGGTCCTGTGAAGTGTACATGTTACTACTAATGGTCCTGTGGAGATGTACATATTACTACTAATGGTCCTGTGGAGTGTACATGTTACTACTAATGGTCCTGTGAAGTGGTCATGTTACTACCAAAGGTCCTGTGGAGTGTACATTTTACTATTAATGGTCCGGTGAACTTTACATGTTACTACTAATGGTCCTGTGGATTGTCCATGTTACAACTAATTGCCCTGTGAAGTGTAAATGTTACTACTAATGGTCCTGTGAACTGTAGAGTTACATGTTACTACTAATGGTCCTGTGAAGTGTAGAGTGTACATTTTACTACTAATGGTCCTGTGAAGTGTACATATCGACTACTAATGGTCCTGTGGAATGTGCATGTTACTACCAATGGTCCTGTGAAGTGTACATGTTACTACTAATGTTCCTGTGAACTGTACATGTTACTGCCATGTTCCTGTGAACTGTAGAGTGCACATGTTACTACTAATGTTCCTGTGAACTGTAGAGTGCACATGTTACTACTAATGGTCCTGTGAATTGTAGAGTGCACATGTTACTACTAATGGTCCTGTGAAGTTTACATGTTACTACTACTTGTCCTGTGAAATGAAAATGTTACTACTAATGGTCCTGTGGATTGTAGAGTGTATATGTTGCTACTAATGGTCCTGTGGACTGTTCATGTTACTAAAAATGGTCCTGTGAAGTGTACATGTCGCTACTAATGGTCCTCTGGAATGTACATGTTGCTACTAATGGTCCTGTGGATTGTTCATGGTACTACTAATGGTCCTGTGAAGTGTACATGTTACTACTAATGGTCCTGTGAAGCGTAGAGTGTACATGTTACTACTAATGGTCCTGTGAAGTGCTAGGGGACTGTACATGTTACTACTAATGGTCCTGTGAAGTGTAGAGTGACATGTTACTACTAATGGTCCTGTGAAGTGTACATGTTACTACTAATGGTCCTGTGAAATGTACATATTACTACTAATGGTCCTGTGGAGTGTACATGTTACTGCTAATGGTCCTGTGAAGTGGTCATGTTACTACTAAAGGTCCTGTGGAGTGTACATGTTACTATTAATGGTCCGGTGAACTTTACATGTTACTACTAATGGTCTTGTGGATTGTACATGTTACAACTAATTGCCCTGTGAAGTGTAAATGTTACTACTATTGGTCCTGTGAAATGTAGAGTGTACATGTTACTACTAATGGTCCTGTGGAAGTGTACATGTTACTACTAATGGTCCTGTGAAGTGTACATGTGATACTAATGGTCCTGTGGAATGTGAATGTTACTACTAATGGTCCTGTGAAGTGTACATGTTACTACTAATGGTCCTGTGAAGTTAACTTGTTACTACTACTTGTCCTGTGAAATGAAAATGTTACTAATGGTCCTGTGAAGTGTACATATCTATACTAATGTTCCTGTGGTATGTGCATTTTCCTACTAATGGTCCTGTGAAGTGTACAAGTTACTACTAATGTTCCTGTGAACTGTACATATTACTACTATGTTCCTGTGAACTGTACATGTTACTACTATGGTCCTGTGAACTGTACATGTTACTACTATGGTCCTGTGAACTGTAGAGTGCATGTTACTACTAATGTGTCCTGTGAACTGTAGAGTGCACATGTTACTACCAATTGTCCTGTGAACTGTAGAGTGTACATGTTACTACTAATGGTCCTGTGAATGTGAGTGTACATGTTACTACTAATGGTCCTGTGAAGTGTACTTGTTACTACTACTTGTCCTGTGAAATGAAAATGTTACTACTAATGGTCCTGTGGATTGTACAGTGTATATGTTGCTACTAATGGTCCTGTGGACTGTTCATGTTACTAAAAATGGTCATGTGAAGTGTACATGTTGCTACTAATGGTCCTGTGAAGTGTACATGTTACTACTAATGGTCCTGTGAAGTGTACATGTTGCTACTAATGGTCCTGTGAAGTGTACATTTGACAACTAATGGTCCTGTGAAGTGAACATATTGCTACTAATGGTCCTGTGGAATGTGCATTTTACTACTAATGGTCCTGTGAAGTGTACATGTTACTACTAATGTTCCTGTGAACTGTACATGTTACTACCAATGTTCCTGTGAAATGCACATGTTACTACCAATGTTCCTGTGAACTGTACATGTTACTACCAATGTTTCTGTGAACTGGAGACTGCACATGTTACTACTAATGTTCCTGTGAACTGTAGCGTGTTCATGTTACAACGAATGGTCGTGTGAAGTGTACATGTTACTACTAATGGTCCTGTGAAGTGTACATGTTACTACTAATGGTCCTGTGAAGTGTACATGTTACTACTAATGGTCCTGTGAAGTGTACATTTACTACTAACGGTCCTGTGAAGTGTACATATTGCTACTAATGGTCCTGTGGAATGTGCATTTTACTACTAACGGTCCTGTGAAGTGTACATGTTACCACTAATGGTCCTGTGAACTGTACATGTTACTACTAATGGTCCAGTGAACTGTAGAGTGTATATGTTACTACTAATGGTCCTCTGAAGTGTGCATGTTGCTACTAATGGTCCTGTGAAGTGTACATGTTACTACTAATGTTCCTGTGAACTGTACATGTTACTACTATGTTCCGGTGAACTGTAGAGCGCACATGTTACTACAAATGTTCCTGTGAACTGTAGAGTGCACATGTTATGGTCCTGTGAACTGTAGAGTGTACATGTTACTACTCATGGTCGTGTGAAGTGTACATGTTACTACTAATGGTCCTGTGAAATGAAAATGTTACTACTAATGGTCCTGTGGATTGTAGAGTGTATATGTTGCTACTAATGGTCCTTTGGACTGTTCATGTTACTCCTAATGGTCCTGTGAAGTGTACATGTTACTACTAATGGTCCGGTGAAGTGTACATTTGACTACTAATGGTCCTGTGAAGTGTACATATTACTACTAATGGTCCTGTGGAATGTGAATTTTACTACTAATGGTCCTGTGAACTGTACATGTTACTACTAATGGTCCAGTGAACTGTAGAGTGCACAATTTAATACTAATGGTCATGTGACCTGTAGAGTGTACATGTTACTACTAATGGGCCTGTGAAGTGTGCATGTTGCTACTAATGGTCCTGTGAAGTTTACTTATTACAACTACTTGTCCTGTGTAATGAAAATGTTACTACTAATGGTCCTGTGGACTGTGGAGTGTATATGTTGCTACTTATGGTCCTGTGGACTGTTCATGTTACTAAAAATGGTCCTGTGAAGTGTACATGTCGCTACTAATGGTCCCCTGGAATGTACATGTTGCTACTAATGGTCCTGTGGATTGTTCATGGTACTACTAATGGTCCTGTGAAGTGTACATGTTACTACTAATGGTCCTGTGAAGCGTAGAGTGTACATTTTACTACTAATGGCCCTGTGAAATGAAAATGGTACTACTAATGGTCCTGTGGACTGTACATGTTACTACTAATGGTCCTGTGATGTGTAGAGTGTACATGTTACTACTAATGGTCCTGTGAATTGTAGAGTGAACATGTTACTACTTCTGGTCCTGTGAAATGTACATGTTACTACTAATGGTCCTGTGGACTGTGGAGTGTACATGTTACTGACCAAATGGTCCTGTGAAGTGTACATGTTACTACTAATGGTCCTGTGAACTTTACATGTTACTACTAATGGTCTTGTGGATTGTCCATGTTACAACTAATTGCCCTGTGAAGTGTAAATGTTACTACTATTGGTCCTGTGAAATGTAGAGTGTACATGTTACTACTAATGGTCCTGTGAAGTGTAGAGTGTACATTTTACTACTAATGGTCCTGTGAAGTGTACATATCGATACTAATGGTCCTGTGGAATGTGCATTTTACTACTAATGGTCCTGTGAAGTGTACATGTTACTACTAATGTTCCTGTGAACTGTACATGTTACTGCTATGTTCCTGTGAACTGATAGTGCACATGTTACTACTAATGTTCCTGTGAATTGTAGAGTGCACATGTTACTACTAATGGTCCTGTGAAGTTTACTTGTTACTACTACGTGTCCTGTGAAATGAAAATGTTACTACTAATGGTTCTGTGGATTGTAGAGTGTATATGTTGCTACTAATGGTCCTGTGGACTGTTCATGTTACTAAAAATGGTCCTGTGAAGTGTACATGTCGCTACTAATGGTCCCCTGGAATGTACATGTTGCTACTAATGGTCCTGTGGATTGTTCATGGTACTACTAATGGTCCTGTGAAGTGTACATGTTACTACTAATGGTCCTGTGAAGCGTAGAGTGTACATTTTACTACTAATGGCCCTGTGAAATGAAAATGGTACTACTAATGGTCCTGTGGACTGTACATGTTACTACTAATGGTCCTGTGAAGTGTAGAGTGTACATGTTACTGCTAATGGTCCTGTGAAGTGTACATGTTACTACTATTGGTGCTGTGAAATGTAAATATTATACTAATGGTCCTGTGGAGAGTACATGTTACTGCTAATGGTCTTGTGAAGTGGTCATGTTACTACCAAAGGTCCTGTGGAGTGTACATTTTACTATTAATGGTCCGGTGAACTTTACATGTTACTACTAATGGTCCTGTGGATTGTCCATGTTACAACTAATTGCCCTGTGAAGTGTAAATGTTACTACTATTGGTACTGTGAAGTGTAGAGTGTACATGTTACTACTAATGGTCCTGTGAAGTGTATAGTGTACATTTTACTACTAATGGTCCTGTGAAGTGTACATATCGATACTAATGGTCCTGTGGAATGTGCATTTTACTACTAATGGTCCTGTGAAGTGTACATGTTACTACTAATGTTCCTGTGAACTGTACATGTTACTGCTATGTTCCTGTGAACTAATAGTGCACATATTACTACTAATGTTCCTGTGAACTGTAGAGTGCACATGTTACTACTAATGTTCCTGTGAATTGTAGAGTGCACATGTTACTACTAATGGTCCTGTGAACTGTACATGTTCCTACTAATGGTCCTGTGGACTGTACATGTTACTACTAATGGTCCTGTGGACTGTACATTTTGCTGCTAATGGTCCTGTGGACTGTAGAGTGTACATGTTACTACTAATGGTCCTGTGAAGTATACATTTTACTACTAATGGTCCTGTGAAGTGTAGAGTGTACATGTTACTACTAGTTGTCCTGTGAAGTGTAGAGTGTACATGTTGCTACTAATGGTCCTGTGAAGTGTAGATTTTACTACTAATGGTCCTGTGAAGTGAACATGTTGCTACTAATGGTCCTGTGGAATGTGCATTTTACCACTAATGGTCCTGTCAACTGTACATGTTACTACTTATGGTCCTGTGAACTGTAGAGTGCACATGTTACTACTAAAGGTCCTGTGGAGTGTACATGTTACTATTAATGGTCCGGTGAACTTTACATGTTACTACTAATGGTCCTGTGGATTGGACATGTTACAACTAATTGCCCTGTTAAGTGTAAATGTTACTACTATTGGTCCTGTGAAGTGTAGAGTGTACATGTTACTACTAATGGTCCTGTGGACTGTACATGTTACTACTAATGGTCCTGTGAACTGTACATGTTACTACTAATGGTCCTGTGAACTGTAGAGTGTTCATGTTACTACTAATGGTCCTGTGAAGTGTACATGTTAATACTAATGGTCTTGTGAAGTTTACTTGTTACTACTACTTGTCCTGTGAAATGAAAATGTTACTACTTATGGTCCTGTGGATTGCAGAGTGTATACGTTGCTACTAATGGTCCTCTGGACTGTTCATGTTACTAAAAATGGTCCTGTGAAGTGTACATGTTGCTACTAATGGTCTCATGAAGTGTAAATGTTACTACTAATGGTCCTGTGAAGTATACATTTTACAACTAATGGTACTGTGAACTGTACATTTTACTACTAATGGTCCTGTGAACTGTAGAGTGTTCATGTTACTACTAATGGTCCTGTGAAGTGTACATGTTACTACCAAAGGTCGTGTGGAGTGTACATGTTACTACTAATGGTCCTGTGAACTGTAGAGCGTACATGTTACTACTAATGGTCCTGTGAAGTGTAGAGTGTACATGTTACTACTAATGTTCCTGTGAATTGTAGAGTGAACATGTTACTACTTCTTGTCCTGTGAAATGAAAATGTTACTACTAATGGTCCTGTGGACTGTGGAGTGTACATGTTACTGAAAATGGTCCTGTGAAGTGTACATGTTACTACTAATGGTCCTGTGAAGTTTACTTGTTACTACTAATGGTCCTGTGAAATGAAAATGGTACTACTAATGGTCCTGTGGACTGTAGAGTGTATATGTTGCTCCTTATGGTCCTGTGCACTGTTCATGTCACTACTAATGGTCCTGTTAACTGTAGAGTTTACTTGTTACTACTAATGGTCCTGTGAACTCTACATTTTGCTACTAATGGTCCTGTGGAATGTTCATGGTACTACTAATTGCCCTGTGAAGTGTACATGTTGCTACTAATGGTCCTGTGAAGTGGTCATGTTACTACCAAAGGTCCTGTGGGGTGAACATATTACTATTAATGGTCCGGTGAACTTTACATGTTTCTACTAATGGTCATGTGGATTGTCCATGTTACAACTAATTGCCCTGCGAAGTGTAAGTGTTGCTACTAACGGTCCTGTGAAGTGTACATGTTACTACTAATGGTCCTGTGAAGTGTAGAGTATACATGTTTCTACTAATGGTCCTGTGAAGTGTAGAGTGTACATTTTACTACTAATGGTCCTGTGAAGGGAACATATCGCTACTAATGGTCCTGTGGAATGTGAATCTTACTACCAATGGTCCTTTGAAGTGTTCTTGTGAACTGTAGAGTGCACATGTTACTACTAATGTTCCTGTGAACTGTAGAGTGCACATGCTACTACTAATGGTCGTGTGAAGTGTACATGTTACTACTAATGGTCCTGTCAAGTTTACTTGTTACTACTAATGGTCCTGTGAACTGTACATGTTACTACTAATGGTCCTGTGAACTGTAGAGTGTTCATGTTACTACTAATGGTCCTGTGAAGTGTACATGTTAATACTAATGGTCTTGTGAAGTTTACTTGTTACTACTACTTGTCCTGTGAAATGAAAATGTTACTACTTATGGTCCTGTGGATTGTAGAGTGTATACGTTGCTACTAATGGTCCTCTGGACTGTTCATGTTACTAAAAATGGTCCTGTGAAGTGTACATGTTGCTACTAATGGTCCTCGTGAAGTGTACATGTTACTACTAATGGTCCTGTGAAGTATACATTTTACAACTAATGGTACTGTGAACTGTAGAGTGTTCATGTTACTACTAATGGTCCTGTGAAGTGTACATGTTACTACCAAAGGTCGTGTGGAGTGTACATGTTACTACTAATGGTCCTGTGAACTGTAGAGCGTACATGTTACTACTAATGGTCCTGTGATGTGTAGAGTGTACATGTTACTACTAATGTTCCTGTGAATTGTAGAGTGAACATGTTACTACTTCTTGTCCTGTGAAATGAAAATGTTACTACTAATGGTCCTGTGGACTGTGGAGTGTACATGTTACTGAAAATGGTCCTGTGAAGTGTACATGTTACTACTAATGGTCCTGTGAAGTTTACTTGTTACTACTAATGGTCCTGTGAAATGAAAATGGTACTACTAATGGTCCTGTGGACTGTAGAGTGTATATGTTGCTCCTTATGGTCCTGTGAAGTGGTCATGTTACTACCAAAGGTCCTGTCGGAGTGTACATGTTACTACTAATGGTCCGGTGAACTTTACATGTTGCTACTAATGGTCCTGTGGATTGTCCATGTTACAACTAATTGCCCTGTGAAGTGTAAATGTTACTACTAATGGTCCTGTGAAGTGTAGAGTGTACATGTTACTACTAATGGTCCTGTGAAGTGTACATATTACACTAATGGTCCTGTGGAATGTGCATTTTACTACTAATGGTCCTGTGAAGTGTACATGTTACTACTAATGGTCCTGTGAACTGTACATGTTACTACTAATGGTCCTGTGAACTGTAGTGCACATGTTACTACTAATGGTCCTGTGAACTGTAGAGTGTACATGTTACTACTAATGGTCCTGTGAAGTGTAGAGTGAACATGTTACTACTACTGGTCCTGTGAAATGAAAATGTTACTACTAATGGTCCTGTGGACTGTAGAGTGCACATGTTACTACTAATGTTCCTGTGAACTGTAGAGTGCACATGTTACTACTAATGGTCCTGTGAAGTGTACATGTTACTACTAATGGTCCTGTGGATTGTAGAGTGTACATGTTGCTACTAATGGTCCTGTGGACTGTTCATGTTACTAAAAATGGTCCTGTGAAGTGTACATGTTGCTACTAATGGTCCTGTGAAGTGTACATGTTACTACTAATGGTCCTGTGAAGTGTACATTTTACTACTAATGGTCCTGTGAAGTGTACATGTTACTACTAATGGTCCTGTGAAGCTGTCGAGTGTACATGTTACTACTAATGGTCCTGTGAAGTGTAGATATGTTACTACTAATGGTCCTGTGAAGTGTACATGTTGCTACTAATGGTCTGGGAACTTCATTTTACACTAATGGTCCTGTGAAGTGTACATGTTACTGCTAATGGTCCTGTGAGACTGTAGAGTGCTACATGTTACTACTAATGGTCCTGTGGACTGTACATGTTACTACTAATGGTCCGTGTGAAGTGTACATGTTACTACTAATGGTCCTGTGGATTGGACATGTTACAACTAATTGCCCTGTTAAGTGTAAATGTTACTACTAATGGTCCTGTGAAGTGTAGAGTGTACATGTTACTACTAATGGTCCTGTGAAGTGTCCATGGTACTACTAATGGTCCTGTGAAGTGTAGAGTGTACATTTTACTACTAATGGTCCTGCGAAATGTACATATCGCTACTAATGGTCCTGTGGAATGTGCATATTACTACTAATGGTCCTGTGAAGTGTACATGTTACAACTGAAGATCCTTTGAAGTGAAGAGTGCACATGTTACTACTAATGGTCCTGTGATCTGTAGAGATTACATGTTACTACTAATGGTCCTGTGAAGTGTACATGTTACTACCAATGGTCCTGTGGACAATACATGTTACTACTAATGGTCGTGTGGACTGTAGAGTGTACATGTTACTACTAATGGTCCTGTGAAGTGGTCATGTTACTACCAAAGGTCCTGTGGAGTGTACATGTTACTATTAATGGTCGGGTGAACTTTACATGTTACTACTAATGGTCCTGTGGATTGGCCATGTTACAACTAATTGCCCTGTGAAGTGTAAATGTTACTACTATTGGTCCTGTGAAGTGTAGAGTGTACATTTTACTACTAATGGTCCTGTGGAGTGTACATGTTACTCACTAATGGTCCTGTGGACTGTTCATGTTACTACTAATGGTCCTGTGAAGTGTACATGTTGCTACTAATGGTCTCGTGAAGTGTAAATGTTACTACTAATGGTCCTGTGAAGTATACATTTTACAACTAATGGTACTGTGAACTGTAGAGTGTTCATGTTACTACTAATGGTCCTGTGAAGTGTACATGTTACTACCAAAGGTCGTGTGGAGTGTACATGTTACTACTAATGGTCCTGTGAACTGTAGAGCGTACATGTTACTACTAATGGTCCTGTGATGTGTAGAGTGTACATGTTACTACTAATGTTCCTGTGAATTGTAGAGTGAACATGTTACTACTTCTTGTCCTGTGAAATGAAAATGTTACTACTAATGGTCCTGTGGACTGTGGAGTGTACATGTTACTGAAAATGGTCCTGTGAAGTGTACATGTTACTACTAATGGTCCTGTGAAGTTTACTTGTTACTACTAATGGTCCTGTGAAATGAAAATGGTACTACTAATGGTCCTGTGGACTGTAGAGTGTATATGTTGCTCCTTATGGTCCTGTGCACTGTTCATGTCACTACTAATGGTCCTGTTAACTGTAGAGTTTACTTGTTACTACTAATGGTCCTGTGAACTCTACATTTTGCTACTAATGGTCCTGTGGAATGTTCATGGTACTACTAATTGCCCTGTGAAGTGTACATGTTGCTACTAATGGTCCTGTGAAGTGGTCATGTTACTACCAAAGGTCCTGTGGGGTGAACATATTACTATTAATGGTCCGGTGAACTTTACATGTTTCTACTAATGGTCATGTGGATTGTCCATGTTACAACTAATTGCCCTGCGAAGTGTAAGTGTTGCTACTAACGGTCCTGTGAAGTGTACATGTTACTACTAATGGTCCTGTGAAGTGTAGAGTATACATGTTACTACTAATGGTCCTGTGAAGTGTAGAGTATACATGTTTCTACTAATGGTCCTGTGAAGTGTAGAGTGTACATTTTACTACCAATGGTCCTTTGAAGTGTTCTTGTGAACTGTAGAGTGCACATGTTACTACTAATGTTCCTGTGAACTGTAGAGTGCACATGCTACTACTAATGGTCGTGTGAAGTGTACATGTTACTACTAATGGTCCTGTCAAGTTTACTTGTTACTACTACTTCTCCTGTGAAATGAAAATGTTACTACTAATGGTCCTGTGGATTGTAGAGTGTATATGTTGCTCCTAATGGTCCTGTGGACTGTTCATGTTACTAAAAATGGTCCTGTGAAGTGTACATGTTGCTACTAATGGTCCTGTGAAGTGTACATGTTGCTGCTAATGGTCCTGTGATGTGTACATTTGACTACTAATGGTCCTGTGAAGTGTACATGTTACTACCAATGTTCCTGTGACCTGTACATGTTACTACCAATGTTCCTGTGAACTGTAGACTGCACATGTTACTACTAATGTTCCTGTGAACTGTAGATGACATGTTACTACTAATGTTCCTGTGAACTGTAGAGTGCATGTTACTACTTCTTGTCCTGTGAAATGAAAATGTTATTTCTAATGGTCCTGTGGATTGTAGAGTGTACATGTTGCTACTAATGGTCCTGTGGACTGTTCATGTTACTAAAAATGGTCCTGTGAAGTGTACATGTCGCTACTAATGGTCCTCTGGAATGTACATGTCGCTACTAATGGTCCTGTGGAATGTACATGTTACTACTAATGGTCCTGTGAAGTGTAGAGTGTACATGTTACTACTAATGGTCCTGTGAAGTGTCCATGGTACTACTAATGGTCCTGTGAAGTGTAGAGTGTACATTTTACTACTAATGGTCCTGCGAAATGTACATATCGCTACTAATGGTCCTGTGGAATGTGCATATTACTACTAATGGTCCTGTGAAGTGTACATGTTACAACTGAAGATCCTTTGAAGTGAAGAGTGCACATGTTACTACTAATGGTCCTGTGATCTGTAGAGTTACATGTTACTACTAATGGTCCTGTGAAGTGTACATGTTACTACTAATGGTCCTGTGGAAATGACATGTTACTACTAATGGTCCTGTGGACTGTAGAGTGTACATGTTACTACTAATGGTCCTGTGAAGTGGTCATGTTACTACTAAAGGTCCTGTGGAGTGTACATGTTACTATTAATGGTCCGGTGAACTTTACATGTTACTACTAATGGTCCTGTGGATTGGCCATGTCACAACTAATTGCCCTGTGAAGTGTAAATGTTACTACTATTGGTCCTGTGAAGTGTAGAGTGTACATGTTACTACTAATGGTCCTGTGAAGTGTACATATTGACACCAATGTTCCTGTGGAATGTGCCTTTTACTACTAATGGTCCTGTGAAGTGTACATGTTACTACTAATGGTCCTGTGGACTGTACATGTTACTACTAATGGTCCTGTGAACTGTAGTGCACATGTTACTACTAATGGTCCTGTGAACTGTAGAGTGTACATGTTACTACTAATGGTCCTGTGGATTGGCCATGTTACAACTAATTGCCCTGTGAGGTGTAAATGTTACTACTATTGGTCCTGTGAAGTGTAGAGTGTACATGTTACTACTAATGGTCCTGTGAAGTGTACATTTGACCCCAATGTTCCTGTGGAATGTGCCTTTTACTACTAATGGTCCTGTGAAGTGTACATGTTACTACTAATGGTCCTGTGGACTGTACATGTTACTACTAATGGTCCTGTGAACTGTAGAGTGCACATGTTACTACTAATGGTCCTGTGAACTGTAGAGTGCACATGTTACTACTAATGGTCCTGTGAACTGTAGAGCGTACATGTTACTACTAATGGTCCTGTGGATTGGCCATGTTACAACTAATTGCCCTGTGAAGTGTAAATGTTACTACTATTGGTCCTGTGAAGTGTAGAGTGTACATTTTACTACTAATGGTCCTGTGAAGTGTACATATTGACCCCAATGTTCCTGTGGAATGTGCCTTTTACTACTAATGGTCCTGTGAAGTGTACATGTTACTACTAATGGTCCTGTGGACTGTACATGTTACTACTAATGGTCCTGTGAACTGTAGAGTGCACATGTTACTACTAATGGTCCTGTGAACTGTGGGTACATGTTACTACTAATGGTCCTGTGAATGTAGTGAACATGTTACTAGTTCTTGTCCTGTGAAATGAAAATGTTACTACTAATGGTCCTGTGGACTGTGGAGTGTACATGTTACTACTAATGGCCCTGTGAAGTGTAGAGTGAACATGTTACTACTAATGGTCCTGTGAAGTGTTCATGTTACTAAAAATGGTCCTGTGAAGTGTACATGTTGCTACTAATGGTCTCGTGAAGTGTAAATGTTACTACTAATGGTCCTGTGAAGTGTACATTTTACTACTAATGGTCCTGTGAAGTGTTCATGTTACTACTAATGGTGCTGTGAAATGTACATATTATACTAATGGTCCTGTGGAGTGTACATGTTACTGCTAATGGTCCTGTGAAGTGGTTATGTTACTACCAAAGGTCCTGTGGAGTGTACATGTTACTATTAATGGTCAGGGGAACTTTACATTTTACGACTAATGGTCCTGTGAAGGGTACATGTTACTGCTAATGGTCCTGTGAAGTCTACATGTTACTACCAATGGTCCTGTGGACTGTACATGTTACTACTAATGGTCCTGTGGACTGTACATTTTGCTGCTAATGGTCCTGTGGACTGTAGAGTGTACATGTTACTACTAATGGTCCTGTGAAGTGTAGAGTGTACATGTTACTACTAATGGTCCTGTGAAATGTACATATCGCTACTAATGGTCCTGTGGAATGTGCATATTACTACTAATGGTCCTGTGAAGTGTACATGTTACAACTGAAGATCCTTTGAAGTGAAGAGTGCACATGTTACTACTAATGGTCCTGTGATCTGTAGAGATTACATGTTACTACTAATGGTCCTGTGAAGTGTACATGTTACTACCAATGGTCCTGTGGACAATACATGTTACTACTAATGGTCGTGTGGACTGTAGAGTGTACATGTTACTACTAATGGTCCTGTGAAGTGGTCATGTTACTACCAAAGGTCCTGTGGAGTGTACATGTTACTATTAATGGTCGGGTGAACTTTACATGTTACTACTAATGGTCCTGTGGATTGGCCATGTTACAACTAATTGCCCTGTGAAGTGTAAATGTTACTACTATTGGTCCTGTGAAGTGTAGAGTGTACATTTTACTACTAATGGTCCTGTGAAGTGTACATATTGACCCCAATGTTCCTGTGGAATGTGCCTTTTACTACTAATGGTCCTGTGAAGTGTACATGTTACTACTAATGGTCCTGTGGACTGTACATGTTACTACTAATGGTCCTGTGAACTGTAGAGTGCACATGTTACTACTAATGGTCCTGTGAACTGTAGAGCGTACATGTTACTACTAATGGTCCTGTGGATTGGCCATGTTACAACTAATTGCCCTGTGAAGTGTAAATGTTACTACTATTGGTCCTGTGAAGTGTAGAGTGTACATTTTACTACTAATGGTCCTGTGAAGTGTACATATTGACCCCAATGTTCCTGTGGAATGTGCCTTTTACTACTAATGGTCCTGTGAAGTGTACATGTTACTACTAATGGTCCTGTGGACTGTACATGTTACTACTAATGGTCCTGTGAACTGTAGAGTGCACATGTTACTACTAATGGTCCTGTGAACTGTAGAGCGTACATGTTACTACTAATGGTCCTGTGAATTGTAGAGTGAACATGTTACTAGTTCTTGTCCTGTGAAATGAAAATGTTACTACTAATGGTCCTGTGGACTGTGGAGTGTACATGTTACTACAAATGGTCCTGTGAAGTGTAGAGTGAACATGTTACTACTAATGGTCCTGTGAAGTGTTCCTGTTACTAAAAATGGTCCTGTGAAGTGTACATGTTGCTACTAATGGTCTCGTGAAGTGTAAATGTTACTACTAATGGTCCTGTGAAGTGTACATTTTACTACTAATGGTCCTGTGAAGTGTTCATGTTACTACTAATGGTGCTGTGAAATGTACATATTATACTAATGGTCCTGTGGAGTGTACATGTTACTGCTAATGGTCCTGTGAAGTGGTTATGTTACTACCAAAGGTCCTGTGGAGTGTACATGTTACTATTAATGGTCAGGGGAACTTTACATTTTACGACTAATGGTCCTGTGAAGGGTATATGTTACTGCTAATGGTCCTGTGAAGTCTACATGTTACTACCAATGGTCCTGTGGACTGTACATGTTACTACTAATGGTCCTGTGGACTGTACATTTTGCTGCTAATGGTCCTGTGGACTGTAGAGTGTACATGTTACTACTAATGGTCCTGTGAAGTGGTCATGTTACTACCAAAGGTCCTGTGGAGTGTACATGGTCCGGTGAACTTTACATTTTACTACTAATGGTCCTGTGGATTGTCCATGTTACAACTAATTGCCCTGTGAAGTGTAAATGTTACTACTATTGGTCCTGTGAACTGTAGAGCGTACATGTTACTACTAATGGTCCTGTGGATTGGCCATGTTACAACTAATTGCCCTGTGAAGTGTAAATGTTACTACTATTGGTCCTGTGAAGTGTAGAGTGTACATTTTACTACTAATGGTCCTGTGAAGTGTACATATCGACCCCAATGTTCCTGTGGAATGTGCGTTTTACTACTAATGGTCCTTTGAAGGGTACATGTTACTACTAATGGTCCTGTGGACTGTACATGTTACTACTATTGGTCCTGTGAACTGTACAAGTTACTACTAATGGTCCTGTGAAGTGTTGAGTTTTCATGTTACTACTAATGGTGCTGTGAAGTGTACATGTTAATACTAATGGTCCTGTGAAGTTTACTTGTTACTACTACTTGTCCTGTGAAATGAAAATGTTACTACTTATGGTCCTGTGGACTGTAGAGTGTATATGTTGCTACTAATGGTCCTGTGAAATGTAGAGCGTACATGTTACTACTAATGGTCCTGTGAACTGTAGAGTGAACATGTTACTACTAATGGTCCAGTGAAGTGTACATGTTACTACTAATGGTCCTGTGGAGTGTAGAGTGAACATGTTACTACTAATGGTCCTGTGAAGTGTACATGTTACTAATAATGGTCCGGTGAACTTTACATGTTACTACTAATGGTCCTGTGGATTGGGCATGTTACTACTAATGGTCCTGTGAACTGTAGAGTGCAAATGTTACTACTAATGGTCCTGTGAACTGTACATGTTACTATTATTGGTCCTGTGAAGTGTAGAGTGCACATGTTACTACTAATTGTCCTGTGAACTGTAAATGTTACTGCTATTGGTCCTGTGAAGTGTAGAGTGTACATGTTACTACTAATGGTCCTGTGAACTGTAGAGTGTACATTTTACTACTAATGGTCCTGTGAACTGTAGAGTGCACAATTTACTACTAATGGTCCTGTGGAACTGTAGAGTGCACAATTTACTACTAATGTTCCTATGAACTGTAGAGTGCACATGTTACTACTAATGTTCCTGTGAACTGTAGAGTGCACATGCTACTACTAATGGTCGTGTGAAGTGTACATGTTACTACTAATGGTCCTGTCAAGTTTACTTGTTACTACTACTTGTCCTGTGAAATGAAAATGTTACTACTAATGGTCCTGTGGACTGTTCATGTCAGTGCTATATGTTGCTCCTTATGGTCCTGTGGACTGTTCATGTCACTAAAAATGGTCCTGTGAGAGTGTACATGTTACTACTAATGGTCCTGTGAAATGTACATGTTACTACTAATGGTCCTGTGAAGTGTACATGTTGCTACTAATGGTCCTGTGATGTGTACATTTGACTACTAATGGTCCTGTGAAGTGTACATGTTACTACCAATGTTCCTGTGAACTGTAGACTGCACAAGTTACTACTAATGTTCCTGTGAACTGTAGAGTGCACATGTTACTACTTCTTGTCCTGTGAAATGAAAATGTTACTTCTAATGGTCCTGTGGATTGTTGAGTGTTTATGTTGCTATTAATGGTCCTGTGGACTGTTCATGTTACTAAAAATGGTCCTGTGAAGTGTACATGTCGCTACTAATGGTCCTCTGGAATGTACATGTTGCTACTAATGGTCCTGTGAAGTGTACATGTTACTATTAATGGTCCTGTGAAGTGTAGAGTGTACATGTTACTACTAATGGTCCTGTGAAATGTCCATGGTACTACTAATGGTCCTGTGAAGTGTAGAGTGTACATTTTACTACTAATGGTCCTGTGAAATGTACATATCGCTACTAATGGTCCTGTGGAATGTGCATATTACTACTAATGTTCCTGTGAACTGTACATGTTACTACTATGTTCCTGTGAACTGTACATGTTACTACTATGTTCCTGTGAACTGTACATGTTACTACTATGTTCCTGTGAAGTGTAGAGTGCACATGTTACTACCAATTGTCCTGTGAACTGTAAATGTTACTGCTATTGGTCCTGTGAAGTGCACAGTGTACATGTTACTACTAATGGTCCTGTGAAATGTAGAGTGTACATTTTACTACTAATGGTCCTGTGGAATGTGCATTTTACTACTAATGGTCCTGTGAAGTGTACAAGTTACTACTAATGTTCCTGTGAAGTGTACAAGTTACTACTAATGTTCCTGTGAAGTGTACAAGTTACTACTAATGTTCCTGTGAACTGTACATGTTACTACTATGTTCTTGTGAACTGTAGAGTGCACATGTTACTACTAATGTTCCTGTGAACTGTAGAGTGCACATGCTACTACTAATGGTCGTGTGAAATGTACATGTTACTACTAATGGTCCTGTCAAGTTTACTTGTTACTACTACTTGTCCTGTGAAATGAAAATGTTACTACTAATGGTCCTGTGGATTGTAGAGTGTATATGTTGCTCCTAATGGTCCTGTGGACTGTTCATGTTACTAAAAATGGTCCTGTGAAGTGTACATGTTGCTACTAATGGTCCTGTGAAATGTACATGTTGCTACTAATGGTCCTGTGATGTGTACATTTGACTACTAATGGTCCTGTGAAGTGTACATGTTACTACCAATGTTCCTGTGAACTGTAGACTGCACAAGTTACTACTAATGTTCCTGTGAACTGTAGAGTGCACATGTTACTACTTCTTGTCCTGTGAAATGAAAATGTTACTTCTAATGGTCCTGTGGATTGTTGAGTGTTTATGTTGCTACTAATGGTCCTGTGGACTGTTCATGTTACTAAAAATGGTCCTGTGAAGTGTACATGTCGCTACTAATGGTCCTCTGGAATGTACATGTTGCTACTAATGGTCCTGTGAAGTGTACATGTTACTACTAATGGTCCTGTGAAGTGTAGAGTGTACATGTTACTACTAATGGTCCTGTGAAATGTCCATGGTACTACTAATGGTCCTGTGAAGTGTAGAGTGTACATTTTACTACTAATGGTCCTGTGAAATGTACATATCGCTATTAATGGTCCTGTGGAATGTGCATATTACTACTAATGGTCCTGTGAAGTGTACATGTTGATACTAATGGTCCTGTGGAATGTACAAGTCAGTACTGATGTTCCTGTGAACTGTAAATGTTACTACTATTGGTCCTGTCAAGTGTAGAGTGCACATATTGATACTAATGGTCCTGTGGAATGTGCATTTTACTACTAATGGTCCTGTGAAGTGTACAAGTTACTACTAATGTTCCTGTGAACTGTACATGTTACTACTATGTTCCTGTGAACTGTACATGTTACTACTATGTTCCTGTGAACTGTACATGTTACTACTATGTTCCTGTGAACTGTAGAGTGCACATGTCACTACTAATGTTCCTGTGAACTGTAAATGTTACTATTATTGGTCCTGTGAAGTGTAGAGTGTACATGTTACTACTAATGGTCCTGTGAAATGTAGAGTGTACATTTTACTACTAATGGTCCTGTGGAATGTGCATTTTACTACTAATGGTCCTGTGAAGTGTACAAGTTACTACTAATGTTCCTGTGAAGTGTACAAGTTACTACTAATGTTCCTGTGAAGTGTACAAGTTACTACTAATGTTCCTGTGAACTGTACATGTTACTACTATGTTCTTGTGAACTGTAGAGTGCACATGTTACTACTAATGTTCCTGTGAACTGTAGAGTGCACATGCTACTACTAATGGTCGTGTGAAATGTACATGTTACTACTAATGGTCCTGTCAAGTTTACTTGTTACTACTACTTCTCCTGTGAAATGAAAATGTTACTACTAATGGTCCTGTGAAGTGTACATGTTGCTACTAATGGTCCTGTGATGTGTACATTTGACTACTAATGGTCCTGTGAAGTGTACATGTTACTACCAATGTTCCTGTGAACTGTAGACTGCACAAGTTACTACTAATGTTCCTGTGAACTGTAGAGTGCACATGTTACTACTTCTTGGCCTGTGAAATGAAAATGTTACTTCTAATGGTCCTGTGGATTGTAGAGTGTTTATGTTGCTACTAATGGTCCTGTGGACTGTTCATGTTACTAAAAATGGTCCTGTGAAGTGTACATGTCGCTACTAATGGTCCTCTGGAATGTACATGTTGCTACTAATGGTCCTGTGAAGTGTACATGTTACTACTAATGGTCCTGTGAAGAGTAGTGTACATGTTACTACTAATGGTCCTGTGAAATGTCCATAGTACTACTAATGGTCCTGTGAAGTGTAGAGTGTACATTTTACTACTAATGGTCCTGTGAAATGTACATATCGCTACTAATGGTCCTGTGGAATGTGCATATTACTACTAATGGTCCTGTGAAGTGTACATGTTACTACTAATGGTCCTGTGAATTGTAGAGTGCACATGTTACTACTCCTTGTCCTGTGAAATGAAAATGTTACTACTAATGGTCCTCTGGACTGTACATGTTACTACTAATGGTCCTGTGAAGTGTACATGTTACTACTAATGGTCCTGTGAAGTGTAGAGTGTACATTTTACTACTAATGGTCCTGTGAAGTGTACATATCGCTACTAATGGTCCTGTGGAATGTGAATGTTACTACTAATGGTCCTGTGAAGTGTACATGTTACTACTAATGGTCCTGTGAACTGTAGAGTGCACATGTTACTACTTCTTGTCCTGTGAAATGAAAATGTTACTACTAATGGTCCTGTGGATTGTAGAGTGTATATGTTGCTACTAATGGTCCTGTGGACTGTTCATGTTACTAAAAATGGTCCTGTGAAGTGTACATGTTACTACTAATGGTCCTGTGAAGTGTAGAGTGTACATGTTACTACTAATGGTCCTGTGAAGTGTACATGTTACTACTAATGGTCCTGTGAAGTGTAGAGTGTACATGTTACTACTAATGGTCCTGTGAAGTTTACATATCGCTACTAATGGTCCTGTGGAATGTACAATTTCCTACTAATGGTCCGGTTGACTGTATTGTGCACATGTTGCTACTAATGGTCCTGTGAAGTTTAAATGTTACCACTAATGGTCCAGTGAAATGTACATGTTACTACTAATGTCCCTGTGAACTGTACATGTTACTACTAATGTTCTGGTGAACTGTACATGTTACTACTAATGGTCCTGTGAACTGTACATGTTACTACTAATGTTCCTGTGAACTGTACATGTTACTACTAATGGTCCTGTGAAGTGTACATGTTACTACTAATGGTCCTGTGAACTGTAGAGTGCGCATGTTACTACTAATGGTCCTGTGAACTGTAGAGTGTACATGTTACTACTACTGGTCCTGTGAAATGAAAATGTTACTACTAATGGTCCTGTGGACTGTGAGTTACATGTTACTACTAATGGTCCTGTGAAGTGTACATGTTACTACTAATGGTCCTGTGAAGTGTAGAGTGTACATGAACTAATAATGGTCCTGTGAAGTGTTCATGTTACTACTAATGGTCCTGTGAAGTGTACATGTTACTACTAATGGTCATGTGGAGTGTACATGTTACTACTAATGGTCCTGTGAAGTGTTCATGTTACTACTAATTGTCCTGTGGATATTCCATGTTACAACTAATTGCCCTGTGAATTGTAAAGAGAGTACGACCCTGCCTCACACAGGAAGCGGCGCAGATCCTAATCCAGGCACTTGTCATCTCCCGTCTGGATTACTGCAACTCGCTGTTGGCTGGGCTTCCTAGCTGTGCCATTAAACCCCTACAACTCATCCAGAACGCCGCAGCCCGTCTGGTGTTCAACCTTCCCAAGTTCTCTCACGTCACCCCGCTCCTCCGCTCTCTCCACTGGCTTCCAGTTGAAGCTCGCATCCGCTACAAGACCATGGTGCTTGCCTACGGAGCTGTGAGGGGAACGGCACCTCCGTACCTTCAGGCTCTGATCAGGCCCTACACCCAAACAAGGGCACTGCGTTCATCCACCTCTGGCCTGCTCGCCTCCCTACCTCTGAGGAAGCACAGTTCCCGCTCAGCCCAGTCAAAACTGTTCGCTGCTCTGGCACCCCAATGGTGGAACAAGCTCCCTCACGACGCCAGGACAGCGGAGTCAATCACCACCTTCCGGAGACACCTGAAACCCCACCTCTTTAAGGAATACCTAGGATAGGATAAAGTAATCCTTCTAACCCCCCCCCCCCCCCCCTTAAAAGATTTAGATGCACTATTGTAAAGTGGTTGTTCCACTGGATATCATAAGGTGAATGCACCAATTTGTAAGTCGCTCTGGATAAGAGCGTCTGCTAAATGACTTAAATGTAATGTAAATGTAAATGTAAATGTTGCTACTAATGGTCCTGTGAAGTGTACATGTTACTAATAATGGTCAGGTGAACTTTACATGTTACTACTAATGGTCCTGTGGATTGGGCATGTTACAACTAATTGCCCTGTGAAGTGTAAATGTTACTACTATGGGTCCTGTGAAATGTAGAGTGTACATTTTACTACTAATGGTCCTGTGAAGTGTACATATCGACCCCAATGTTCCTGTGGAATGTGCGTTTTACTACTAATGGTCCTTTGAAGGGTACATGTTACTACTAATGGTCCTATGGACTGTACATGTTACTACTATTGGTCCTGTGAACTGTAGATTGCACATGTTACTACTAATGGTCCTGTGAACTGTTGAGTTTTCATGTTACTACTAATGGTGTTGTGAAGTGTACATGTTAATACTAATGGTCCTGTGAAGTTTACTTGTTACTACTACTTGTCCTGTGAAATGAAAATGTTACTACTTATGGTCCTGTGGATTGTAGAGTGTATATGTTGCTACTAATGGTCCTGTGAAATGTAGAGCGTACATGTTACTACTAATGGTCCTGTGAACTGTAGAGTGAACATGTTACTACTACTTGTCCTGTGAAGTGTACATGTTACTACTAATGGTCATGTGAAGTGTAGAGTGAACATGTTACTACTAATGGTCCTGTGAAGTGTTCATGTTACTAAAAATGGTCCTGTGAAGTGTACATGTTGCTACTAATGGGCTCGTGAAGTGTAAATGTTACTACTAATGGTCCTGTGAATTTACATTTTACTACTAATGGTCCTGTGAACTGTAGAGTGTTCATGTTACTACTAATGGTCCTGTGAAATGTACATGTTACTACTAAAGGTCCTTAGAAGTTTAGAGTGCAAATGTTACTACTAATGGTCCTGTGAACTGTAGAGATTACATGTTACTACTAATGGTCCTGTGAAGTGTACATGTTACTGCTAATGGTCCTGTGAAGTGTTGAGCGTACATTTTACTACTACTGGTCCTGTGAAGTGTTCATGTTACTACTAATGGTGCTGTGAAGTGTACATATTATACTAATGGTCCTGTGGAGTGTACATGTTACTGTTAATGGTCCTGTGAAGTGGTAATGTTACTACCAAAGGTCCTGTGGAGTGTACATGTTACTACTATTGGTCCTGTGGATTGTCCATGTTACAACTAATTGCCCTGTGAAGTGTAAATGTTACTACTATTGGTCCTGTGAAGTGTAGAGTGTACATGTTACTACTAATGGTCCTGTGAAGTGTACATGTTACTACTAATGGTCCTGTGAAATGTAGATATTACATTTTACTGCTAATGGTCCTGTGAAGTGTACATATTGATACTAATGGTCCTGTGGAATGTACATGTTACTACTAATGGTCCTGTGAAATTTACAAGTCAGTACTAATGTTCCTGTGAACTGTAAATGTTACTACTATTGGTCCTGTCAAGTGTAGAGTGGACATATTGATACTAATGGTCCTGTGGAATGTGCATTTTACTACTAATGGTCCTGTGAAGTGTACAAGTTACTACTAATGTTCCTGTGAACTGTACATGTTACTACTATGTTCCTGTGAACTGTACATGTTACTACTATGTTCCTGTGAACTGTACATGTTACTACTATGTTCCTGTGAACTGTAGAGTGCACATGTCACTACTAATGTTCCTGTGAACTGTAAATGTTACTATTATTGGTCCTGTGAAGTGTAGAGTGCACATGTTACTACCAATTGTCCTGTGAACTGTAAATGTTACTGCTATTGGTCCTGTGAAGTGTAGAGTGTACATGTTACTACTAATGGTCCTGTGAAATGTAGAGTGTACATTTTACTACTAATGGTCCTGTGGAATGTGCATTTTACTACTAATGGTCCTGTGAAGTGTACAAGTTACTACTAATGTTCCTGTGAAGTGTACAAGTTACTACTAATGTTCCTGTGAAGTGTACAAGTTACTACTAATGTTCCTGTGAACTGTACATGTTACTACTATGTTCTTGTGAACTGTAGAGTGCACATGTTACTACTAATGTTCCTGTGAACTGTGGAGTGCACATGCTACTACTAATGGTCGTGTGAAATGTACATGTTACTACTAATGGTCCTGTCAAGTTTACTTGTTACTACTACTTGTCCTGTGAAATGAAAATGTTACTACTAATGGTCCTGTGGATTGTAGAGTGTATATGTTGCTCCTAATGGTCCTGTGGACTGTTCATGTTACTAAAAATGGTCCTGTGAAGTGTACATGTTGCTACTAATGGTCCTGTGAAATGTACATGTTACTACTAATGGTCCTGTGAAGTGTACATGTTGCTACTAATGGTCCTGTGATGTGTACATTTGACTACTAATGGTCCTGTGAAGTGTACATGTTACTACCAATGTTCCTGTGAACTGTAGACTGCACAAGTTACTACTAATGTTCCTGTGAACTGTAGAGTGCACATGTTACTACTTCTTGTCCTGTGAAATGAAAATGTTACTTCTAATGGTCCTGTGGATTGTTGAGTGTTTATGTTGCTACTAATGGTCCTGTGGACTGTTCATGTTACTAAAAATGGTCCTGTGAAGTGTACATGTCGCTACTAATGGTCCTCTGGAATGTACATGTTGCTACTAATGGTCCTGTGAAGTGTAGAGTGTACATGTTACTACTAATGGTCCTGTGAAATGTCCATGGTACTACTAATGGTCCTGTGAAGTGTAGAGTGTACATTTTACTACTAATGGTCCTGTGAAATGTACATATCGCTACTAATGGTCCTGTGGAATGTGCATATTACTACTAATGGTCCTGTGAAGTGTACATGTTGATACTAATGGTCCTGTGGAATGTACATGTTACTACTAATGGTCCTGTGAAATTTACAAGTCAGTACTGATGTTCCTGTGAACTGTAAATGTTACTACTATTGGTCCTGTCAAGTGTAGAGTGCACATATTGATACTAATGGTCCTGTGGAATGTGCATTTTACTACTAATGGTCCTGTGACGTGTACAAGTTACTACTAATGTTCCTGTGAATTGTACATGTTGCTACTAATGGTCTCGTGAAGTGTAAATGTTACTACTAATGGTCCTGTGAAATGTACATTTTACTACTAATGGTCCTGTGAAGTGTAGAGCGTACATTTTACTACTAATGGTCCTGTGAAATGTTCATGTTACTACTAATGGTGCTGTGAAGTCTACATATTATAATGAATGGTCCTGTGGAGTGTACATGTTACTGCTAATGGTCTTGTGAAGTGGTTATGTTACTACCAAAGGTCCTGTGAAGTGTAAATCTTACTACTATTGGTCCTGTGAAATGTAGAGTGTACATATCGACCCCAATGTTCCTGTGGAATGTGCGTTTTACTACTAATGGTCCTGTGAAGTGAACATGTTACTACTAATGGTCCTGTGAACTGTAGAGTGCACATGTTACTACTAATGGTCCTGTGAACTGTAGAGTGTTCATGTTACTACTAATGGTCCTGTGAACTGTACATGTTACTACTAATGGTCCTGTGAACTGTAGAGTGAACATGTTACTACTAATGGTCCTGTGAACTGTAGAGTGGACATGTTACTACTAATTGTCCTGTGAAGTGTACATGTTACTACTAATGGTCCTGTGGACTGTAGAGTGTATATTTTGCTACTAATGTCCCTGTGGACGGTTCATGTTACTAAAAATGGTCCTGTGAAGTGTAGAGTGTACATTTTACTACTAATGGTCCAGTGAAGTGTACATATCGCTACTAATGGTCAGATGGAATATGCATTTTACTACTAATGGTCCTGTGAAGTGCACATGTCACTACTAATGGTCCTGTGAACTGTACATGTTACTACTAATGGTCCTGTGGAATGTACATGCTACTACTAATGGTCCTGTGGATGGTTCATGTTACTAAAAATGGTCCTGTGAAGTGTACATTTCGCTACTAATGGTCCTGTGGAATGTACATGTTACTACTAATGGTCCTGTGAAGTATACATGTTACTACTAATGGCCCTTTGAAGTGTTCATGTCACTACTAATGGTCCTGTTAACTGTAAAGTTTACTTGTTATTACTAATGGTCCTGTGAACTCTACATTTTGCTACTAATGGTCCTGTGGATTGTTCATGGTACTACGAATCACCCTGTGAAGTGTACATGTTGCAACTAATGGTCCTGTGAAGTGTATATGTTACTACTAATTGTCCTGTGAAGTGTAGAGTGTACATGTTATTGCTAATGGTCCTGTGAAGTGCACATGTTACTACTGAGGGTCTTGTGAAATGCACATGATACTTCTAATGGTCAAATGAAGTGTACATGTTGCTACTACTGGTCCTGTTGACTGTACATTTTACTACTAATTGTCCTGTGGACTTTATTGTGTACATGTTGCTACTAATGGTCCTGTGAAGTTTACATGTTACCACTAATGGTCCTGTGGACTGTATGGTGTACATGTTACTACTAATGGTCCTGTGAAGTGTACATGTTACTAATAATGGTCCTGTGAAATGTACATGTTAAAACTTATGGTCCAGGGTACTGCATATGTTTCTACTAATGGTCCTGTGAAGTGTACATTTTTCTGCTAATGGTCCTGTGGACTGTACATGTTACTACTAATGGGCCTGTGAAGTGTACATGTCGCTACTAATGGTCCTGTTAAGTGTACATGTAACAACTAATGGTCCTTTTAAGCGTACATATTGCTACTAAAGGTCCTGTGAAGTGTACATGTTACTATAAATGTCCTGTGAACTTTTTATGTTACTACTGATGGTCTTGTGGAGTGTACATGTTACTACTTATGTTCCTGTGAAGTGTACATGTTACTACTAATGTTCCCGTGAAGTGTAGAGTGTACATTTTACTACTAATGGTCCTGTGAAGTGTACATATCGCTACTAATGGTCATGTGGAATGTACATGTTACTACCAATGGTCCTGTGGAGTGCACATGTTACTCCTATTGGTCCTGTGGACTGTGAAGTGTACATGTTGCTAGTAATGGTCCTGTGGACTGTGGAGAGTACATGCTGCTACTAAATGTCCTGCGAAATGTACATATTACTACTAATGGCCCTTTAAAGTGTACATGTTAATTCTAATGGTCCTGTGAACTCTACATTTTGCTACTTATGGTCCTGGGGATTGTTCATGGTACTACTAATTGCCCGGTGAAGTGTACATGTTGCTACTAATGGCCCTATGAAGGTTACATGTTACCACTAATGGTCCTGTGGACTGTAGGATGCACATGTTACTACTAATGGTCCTGTGAAATGTACATTTTACTACTAATGGTCCTGTGGAGTGTACATGTTACTACTTATGGTCCTGTTGAGTGTAAATATTACTACCAATGGTCCTGTGTACTGTACATGTTACTACTACTTTTACTCTCCAAAACTCTTGAACGTGCCGTCCTTGGCCAGCTCTCCTGCTATCGCTCTCAGAATGACCTTCTTGATCCTAATCAGTCAGGTTTCAAGACTGGGCATTCAACTGAGACTGCTCTTCTCTGTGTCACGGAGGCTCTCCGCACTGCTAAAGCTAACTCTCTCTCCTCTGCTCTCATACTTCTAGACCTATCTGCTGCCTTTGATACTGTGAACCATCAGATCCTCCTCTCCACCCTCTCCGAGTTGGGCATCTCCGGCGTGGCCCACGCTTGGATTGCGTCCTACCTGACAGGTCGCTTCTACCAGGTGGCGTGGCGAGAATCTGTCTCCGCACCATGCGCTCTCACCACTGGTGTCCCCCAGGGCTCTGTTCTAGGCCCTCTCCTATTCTCGCTATACACCAAGTCACTTGGCTCTGTCATATCCTCACATGGTCTCTCCTATCATTGCTATGCAGACGACACACAATTAATCTTCTCCTTTCCCCCTTCTGATAACCAGGCGGCGAATCGCATCTCTGCATGTCTGTCAGACATATCAGTGTGGATGACGGATCACCAGCTCAAGCTGAACCTCGGCAAGACGGAGCTGCTCTTCCTCCCGGGGAAGGACTGCCCGTTCCATGATCTCGCCATCACGGTTGACAACTCCCTTGTGTCCTCCTCCCAGAGTGCTAAGAACCTTGGCGTGATCCTGGACAACACCCTGTCGTTCTCCACTAACATCAAGGCGGTGACCCGATCCTGTAGGTTCATGCTCCACAACATTCGCAGAGTACGACCCTGCCTCACACAGGAAGCGGCGCAGGTCCTAATCCAGGCACTTGTCATCTCCCGTCTGGATTACTGCAACTCGCTGTTGGCTGGGCTCCCTGCCTGTGCCATTAAACCCCTACAACTCATCCAGAACGCCGCAGCCCGTCTGGTGTTCAACCTTCCCAAGTTCTCTCACGTCACCCCGCTCCTCCGCTCTCTCCACTGGCTTCCAGTTGAAGCTCGCATCCGCTACAAGACCATGGTGATTGCCTACGGAGCTGTGAAGGGAACGGCACCTCCATACCTTCAGGCTCTGATCAGGCCCTACACCCAAACAAGGGCACTGCGTTCATCCACCACTGGCCTGCTGGCCCCCCTACCTCTGAGGAAGCACAGTTCCCGCTCAGCCCAGTCAAAACTGTTCGCTGCTCTGGCACCCCAATGGTGGAACAAGCTCCCTCACGACGCCAGGACAGCGGAGTCAATCACCACCTTCCGGAGACACCTGAAACCCCACCTCTTTAAGGAATACCTAGGATAGGATAAAGTAATCCTTCTAACCCCCCCCCCTTAAAATATTTAGATGCACTATTGTAAAGTGGTTGTTCCACTGGATATCATAAGGTGAATGCACCATTTTGTAAGTCGCTCTGGATAAGAGCGTCTGCTAAATGACTTAAATGTAAATGTAATACTAATGGTCCTGTGGACTGTGCATGTTACTACTAATGGTCCTGTGGTGCGTACATTTTACTGGTAATGGTCCTGTGAAGTGTACATGTTACCACTAATGGTCCTGTGGACTGTAGGATGCACATGTTACTACTAATAGTCCTGTGAAGTGTACATTTTACTACTAGTGGTCGGGTGACATGTACATTTTACTACTAATGGTCCTGTGGAGTATACATGTTACTACTTATGGTCCTGTGGAGTGTAAATATTACTACCAATGGTCCTGTGGACTGTACATGTTACTACTAACGGTCCTGTGGACTGTGCATATTACTACTAATGGTACTGTGGACTGTACATGTTACTACTAATGGTCCTGTGGTGTGTAAATGTTACTGCTAATGGTCCTGTGAAGTGTACATGTTACTATTAATGGTCCTGTTAAGTGTACATGTTTCTACTAATGGTCCTGTGAAGTGTACATGTTACTTTAAATGTCCTGTGAACTTTATATGTTATTACTGATGGTATTGTGGAGTGTACATGTTACTACTAATGGTCCTGTGAAGTGTATATGTTACTACTAATGGTCCTGTGAAGTGTAGAGTGTACATTTTACTACTAATGGTCCTGTGAAGTGTACATGTTACTACCAATGGTCCTGTGGAGTGTACATGTTACTCCTAATGGTCCTGTGAAGTGTACATGTTGCTACTAATGGTCCTGTGGACTGTGGAGAGTACATGCTGCTACTAAATGTCCTGTGAAATGTACATTTTACTACTAATGGCCCTTTAAAGTGTACATGTTACTACTAATGGTCCTGTGAACTCTACATTTTGCTACTTATGGTCCTGTGGGTTGTTCATGGTACTACTAATTGCCCTGTGAAGTGTACATGTTTCTACTAATGGTCCTGTGAACTCTACATTTTGCTACTTACGGTCCTGTGGATTGTTCATGGTACTACTAATTGCCCTGTGAAGTGTACATGTTGCTACTAATGGTCCTGTGAACTGTACATATTACTACTAACGGTCCTGTGGACTGTACATTTTGCTTCTAAGGGTCCTGTGGACTGTAGAGTGTACATGTTACTACTAATGGTCCTGTGAAGTGTTGATGTTACTACTAATGGTCCTGTGAAGTATTCATGTTACTACTAATTGTCCTTTGGAATGTATATGTTACTACTAATGGTCTTGTGAAGTGCTCATGAAGCTTCTAATGGTCATATGAAGTGTACATGTTGCTACTACTGTTCCTGTTGACTGTACATTTTACTACTAATGGTCCTGTGGACTGCATTGTGTACATGTTGCTACTAATGGCCCTATGAAGTTTACATGTTACCACTAATGGTCCTGTGAACTGTAGAGTGTACATGTTACTACTAATGGTCCTGTGAAGTGTACATGTTACTACTAATGGTCCTGTGAAATGTACATTTTACTACTAATGGTCCTGTGGAGTGTACATGTTACTACTTATGGTCCTGTGAGGGTAAATATTACTACCAATGGTCCTGTGGACTGTACATGTTACTACTAATGGTCCTGTGGACTGTGCATGTTACTACTAATGGGCATGTGGTGCGTAAATGTTACTGCTAATGGTGCTGTGAAGTGTACATGTTACTATTAATGGTCCTGTTAAGTGTACATGTTACTACAAATGGTCCTGTGAAGTGTACATGTTTCGACTAATGGTCCTGTGAAGTGTACATTTTTTCTAGCTAATGGTCCTGTGGACTGTACATTTTACTACTAATGGTCCTGTGAAGTGTACATGTCCTTACTAATGGTCCTGTGAAGTGTACATGTTACTACTAATGGTCCTGTGGACTGTGGAGTTTACATGTTGCTACTAATGGTCCTGTGGACTGTTCATGTTACTACTAATGGTCCTGTGGACTGTGGAGTGTACATGTTACTACTAATGGTCCTGTGAAGTGTACATGTCGCTACTAATGGTCCTGTGAAGTGTACATGTTACAACTAATGGTCCTGTTAACTGTAGAGTTTACTTGTTACTACTAATGGTCCTGTGAACTCTACATTTTGCTACTTATGGTCCTGTTGATTGTTCATGGTACTACTAATTGCCCTGTGAAGTGTACATGTTGCTACTAATGGTCCTGTGAAGCGTAGAGTGTACATGTTACTGCTAATGGTCATATGAAGTGTACATGTTGCTACTACTGGTCCTGTTGACTGTACATTTTACTACTATTGGTCCTGTGGACTGTATTGTGTACATGTTGCTACTAATGGTACTGTGAAGTTTACATGTTACCACTAATGGTCCTGTGGACTGTACATGTTACTACTATTGGTCCACACAAGTATGTGGATCGGTTATCCTACTAGACCTCATCTTGATACGTAAGGCAAAGAGGATTTCATATTGGTCATTTCTAAATTAATAAAACATAAACAACACTTTAGTAATGACAGTAGTAGGACACCAGAAAGAAAACAAATACTACTTCCACCCAGGTCTGTACGGTGGTATACTTCCAATTCCTATTGATGTGGTAAGCCACTGACTCAGTGAACCTCTGAATAACAGCCAGAATTCAGTCGGCTTGACAAGCTCCGAGAACTGCTAGCCTAGTCACAATGGAGATAGACAGAGTACCTAGAAACACTGTCAGACAGGGACAGGACAGCGGTCACAGACAGAACAGAGCAGCACAGGCTAAGGAATAATGGGGTCACACAGGTGAGGTTTACCTGCTGCAATCGCTGTATGACAAATCACACACCAGGCCATTGGAGAGACTTCACTGTGAAATGGGGCCAAGCTTCTCTAACTCGACAGGTAAGTCCGTTCGAACCTAGGTCCCCGGATACCACAAGACTGTCAGCCCGCAGAGCTAAAGCCTAGGTATTCGTTTGGGGAGTTAAAGCAAGTCTCCTCACTTTCCTTATCCAGCGCCAAACCACCTCTGTTACACAAGATCATTTAGGATATGTTGTCACGATATACCACTGTGATGTTCTGCTCATCAATGTAAAGCTCACAGTTATACTGTATACAGTATCATGGACTGAAGTACTGTGTAGTATTTAAACTACTTATAGGAATGTATTGGCTGAGAACCCTGTGGGAGAGAGACTTGTAGAGAATGCTGATCAGCTCTGTAGCTAAATGTTTGCTTTTCTGTCCCTGTATTAATTAGACAAACTTTAATTAGACGGGTGTAATCCTCAATCAGTGCCCTGCTCAAAGGTGACTGACTGTGTGACTGTCAGCGGCGCTCACAAACACACAGCTAGCTCACATGCATGCTCCCTCACACACACACACACACACACACACACCGATCGTTCGCACACACGCATACTCTCTCTCTCTCACACACACACACACACACACACCGGCTGCAATTAAACCAACTTCAGAAGCCTTTCCTAAAGGTTGGAGCCACCTGAACGCTCAATAAATCTTTAATCCCTCACATCACTGGTGAGGGCAGTGTGACGGTGACTTCAGTGGATGGAATCAAGCTTCCCCACAACCTCATTTCTTCTCCTTTTATATTACTGCAGGACCTGCAATATAGGGCAGACACAAGGCAGACGGTCGGACCAAAAGCTGCCTCGGTCGTCATGTGTTCAGAATACAAACACAGAAATGGCCAAGAAAAATGAATGATTTCTGTGGTAGTACGTGACAGTTGGTTCACAGTACCATTGCAATAGGGATCCATTTGAATCACAGATGCTCAGGAGACCTCTGCTCAAAAGTAGTGCACCATACAGGTCCTAGGATGTCATTTGGGATGCAGCCAGGGATTCAAATCGATCCATATTGCAATGTTTGCGTATACGTCTCAAGGTGAGAAAACAGAAAAAACAAGGGATCAGCGATCTTCTCATTCATTATATCCTTTCCCTTAATGAGCAAAGGTGTAATAAACTAAACAAATCCTGCCCATTGATAATCCATTACACAGTGGAGGAAACCCTGACTTAATCTATCAGGGGACTGTGGTTGTGGAAACAGCCTCTCCAGCGCCCCAGCTGCTATGTCCAATCAGAGGATTCATGCACACACTAACACCAGCTCGGGCTGAAGTAACTTAAATTCTCCCCAAATAAAAAAGTCATTTAATGTTGATAAATATATTCAATAAAAAAACAAATTACCTCCAGGAAGTGTTTTCCAGTGGATCCCTCCTTAATTACAACATCTACTTCCTCCTCTCTCTATACACCTCTCTCTACCTCTCTCTCCCTCTCTCACCACCCATCTCTCTTCCTCTCTCTTCCTCTCTCACTAGCCATCTCTCTTCCTCTCTTTCCCTCTCTCTACCTCCCTCTCTCTCCAGCCACCTCATCACCCTACTAATCATGTTGTTTGGCACCTGCTCTCCCTCTCGCTAAACCTCTATCTCGATCCCTCTTTACCCCTCTCTCCTTCTCCATTTCTCTCTCCCTCTCCACCCCTCTCTTTCTCTCATCCCCTCTTCTATTCAGCTGCCACATCCCCCCCATTGATCACCTAATCGTGTCGTTAGGCACCTGCGCTCTCTCACCATCCTTCTCTCTCTCTCTCTCTCTCTTTCCATCCCTCCCTGTCATGTCAGCCAAGCCTCACTGTCTAATAAAGCATCCTGAAACGACAAAAGACCCATCCAGATGTGGGCACCGTGCCTGTGAGCTGTAGCCTAATATTTTTTTAAAGTAGAGCTTCAGGTCAACTATTGATCAGAATGATTGCTCAGTGCTGCATGTACATTTATACTTGTATGTCAGGAGAAACTGGCGGACCTAAAATTGCATCCCATGTACTACGGTATGAATGGCACATCCATTCTGAAGTCACTTCACGTGTGGACGAGCAAGGCTGGCTAGCCTAGAAAATCAGTATAGAACCACCATAGTATGTCGTGAACAAGACAAGACTATGGTACAGAGTGTTATACAAATTGTCGTCTTCACGCAATTCAGTGGAGTCGCAGTAATCTTGTGCGTGTTTTCCATTCAAAAGTGTTTTTTCAAACTGTGCTCAACACCGGTTGCCAGTTATTATTATCACAGATGATTTAGTAAATTAGAGCTCAGGGGCCAATATGCAGGACCCACGATGTATAAGAAATAGAGAGATGCTAAAGTTGTGTCAAAACGCGTGACACCAGGGATCATAGACATGATCCATTCGAGCAGGATATGAACGCTGACGATAAGCTAGCGCTGTGTGAATTTATATTCACATCGAATCAGTATTCATAGATCACAGTGATAGGTTTGATTTATTTAAGGTGTCATTTATACTAGGCTATAGGGCACATAGGCCTATGGTGAAACGTATATTAGAGAAAAGTTATCAAAGTGTAAATAGGCCTGAATTGGTGATCTCGCCAAACAAATGCTGCAGTAGGCTGTTGAGGGAAAATTAGAGTTTGCTGTGTTTGACCCCAGGGCCTTCAGTAGTACAGACTATTCAAACAAGGGAAATATTGCAGATGAAATTCCTTCAACAACAACCAAAAATCTGTATAAAATAGGCCTAGTGGCCTTGACCATGAGCCTAAGTCACAATGTCAATTATATAAAATGTAAGAGGTAATTATCTTCATAATGGAAAAACTTTAAGAAATTATAGTCTGCAATATGTGCACCTCATATAGCAGCAATACGGACCTACACAGCATACTGTATCCTGAATATGATTATGCATAACTATTTGGTCTACATCAAGAAGGAAACTAAAATGATATATGATTTCTGCTTGGTCAAAGACCACAATGATATATGGTAGCTCGATCAGTCGTGCGCTTCTTTATGCACTGTCAAGGTAGTATCAACAAACATACTTATTTAAATATGCAAAAATTCCACAACTGCAAAACCATTGAAAACCATCCTAGTCACATCAATATGGTACGATGTCAGTAGACCACAGTTTTACTACAGTTGACATATTACGATGGAAGGAACAAAAGCCTGTCCAAGTCAAAATTCATATTATGGGTATTCAATGGATTTGCTGTCAGAAGGATGTAACCACATCGAAAAAATGGTGCCTTGTCTTTCGTTTCCTATCATTACAATGCCCACACATGCACTACTCTCCCAGTAGCAAGTCTTCATATGCTACTAACATATCTGCGTAAAACTCAATTTTAGTCCATGTCTTTGGCAAAAACCATTAGCTTTGCTAATTATTTCAATGACGCACTCACGTTCCAATGTGCGTAAAATGTTTGGTGAGAAAAAGGAACAAAACGAAAGATAACTTCCCACATGTGTCCTTGATCATCTGGAAAGCCTGTTAGAAAACAATTAGGCTACTCGAGTATAATTGTGCCATCAATAGACTCAGACTGTCTTACCTTTCCGAGGACCGGGTCTCCTCCACCTCGGCAGTCGGTTGGGGAGCTTCTGCTTTCTTCGCGCAAGGACAGGAGGCGTGCGGGATAAAGTGAACTGTAGTCGCAGGGAGAGCGATGCTGAAGACCGCTGGTCGGGTCGGAGCAGAAGACAACGTAAATATGAGGAGCTGTTGGAAATTCTCAAAGGGTCTCTTCTCCCTCTCCACCTTGGCCACCCAACGACTCAGACTCAGTCAGTCCAACGAGCAGTAGTCTTGTGGGGAATATCTCTGTCGCTATGCTGACACCCCCCCCCCCCTCCCCTCCTCCGTGTGGAACAAGACAGCGTGAGAGAGAATGTGTCACTGTCAGCCTAGACTTTAGACAGAGTTTCTTCCCGTTTGTGTCTGTGTCTGTATGAAAAGTTCGACGACGGGAAGGAGCTTAACTCTCCCGCTGGTTGTGGTGCGCGACGTGGAAACGTACGGATTTTTCAGTGGAGAAACAGAGTCTCTTCAGCGCACGTCTTTAGTTTTTCACCAGTGATCTGAAGCGCGTGGCGCTTTCGTGAAAGCTTAACTCTGTATGCACCGGAGTTATTGATTAGTAATTACCTGAGTTCAGGTGTTGTTATTAACCAGGGTTTGGGCATAAAGTCTATTAACGTTTGTCACGTATCTAAATTGTCCAGCATTACAGTCCGAAAAAATTGTTGTGTAAAATAATGTATTTAAAGTTCATAATGAGATGTACCCTAATAATGTGCAAAAATGCGTTGAAAAATATGGAGTTTGTAAATTAGGTCATATTGATCAAACAATATGCTAAATATAGTATTTTGAATGAAGGAGTTGTGTAACTCAATGTATTTTATTTAACATAGGCTACAAAATAATCTGATATAATTGGCACTAAATAGGCATACACAACCCACAGACGGTTAATAATTAATGTTCACATTTTTGTTTACCACAAACATATCTGTAATTATAGTGTACTGTTACTAATCTTTTTAACAAGATGTTGTTTGAAATCCCAGAAGAGAGAGGGAGGCTATCTACTGATGTGCAACAAAACCCTTTTCCCCTGACCTTGTCCAGGCACTGCTGATTCACCTGTGTGCTGTGTTAGAGAACATGGCAGGCGGTTCAAGACATGGATTATCATGATCTTTCACACAGGGGTGTCATGAACCCATTATTTTAGAGGCATTAAGTAGGTCTACATGAGGATGGAGGGGGGCTTGCCCCCTTGTTGAAGTTGGTGAATTGTGAATTTTCAAACATCTGCATTTCTTTCCCCCTGCGATATAGAGCAGGGGTGTAGGCATGGCCTGTGTCCCTCCAGGCCCACCCACTGGGGAGCCAGGCCATGCCTGGCCCAGCCAATCAGATTGAGCAAAAACCAAAAAATAATACATTATTATAAAATAAATACTCTATCTGGCTAGCTAATACCAACTTCATAACATTGCCAGGTGGCTAGTATTACAGATAAACAATACAACTTTATTTATTAATCAAGAAGGAAGCAATAGGCTACATAACTTGATCAAATTCATTTAAAAACATACCTCCTGCAAGTCCTGCCCATCACTGCAGGTAAAATCTAATTAAATGCTGTGTGTATCACTCAACACTCCTCTGATGCACGTTGGAAGGAACCCCTTACTAGGGAGAATAGGGTGTGTGTGTGTGGGGGGGGGGGGGGGGGGGTACTTGTTGCCTGACAGATCTTTTATCAATAATTTTGATAAAATATGGGCTTAAAATTAAGTTTATTAATTAATTTTACATCATAAAATTAAAAAAAACAAGACTAATCTGACGAGGCACATGCCCCCTATGGGCATGACGAGTCTGCTTTCACACATCAGTAGGGCCACATCTGATAATCAGTGACTGTAGGCTAATGAGTGATGTCATCTCAGTTGGGGGCCCCTCTGATGCATAGCTTGTCATTTTTGGGGGATTATTATCAAGGCCTATAGTTTAGTAGTCACAGTTACTGGCATAGCTAATGCAACATGGTCTCGTGATTTTGTGGTCACACATTGACGTTTGGGTGGTTTAGTGGAGCATTCACTTTTTGCAATGTCCTTGATGTGAGAAAGGTTGAGTTGAGAAAGGTTAAGTTGTACTCCATGTCATGCCAGGACATGAAACCCAAAGAGAGTCAATGGCTAATTATAATATGTATGGCTTTGGTAGGTTTTAATTTGATTTCAGTCCCACCCCAGGTTTTGAGGAAGCTGATGTGTGTATGGGGGCTCTTTTTCTGAATGCTGGCAGAGATGGAACAGGGCTCAGACTGAAGCTAATGGGTAGGGAGCTAGAGTAGTCCCATCACACACACACACACACACACACACACACACACACACACACACACACACACACACACACACACACACACACACACACACACACACACAGGCTAAGGAAAGAACCTGACACACACAAACAAACACACACGACCCTGTCTCTGTCTGCAATATCCTCTTAACTGTCCCGTAGTGGAAGATTCTCATCATCTTCAGTGTTTGAGTCTGAAACCACACAGACGCCAGGCCCTGCTGTGGTTATTAAAAATCTACATGTTTATTACGCCAGAGAGATGCTTTTCCTGCATTCTTTAGCAAGGCATTTTGGGAATACACCGGCACCCTCCTCGTAAACTCTGGAGTAACGAGGAAAAACACTGGTGAGAATAATAACTTGGGAGATTGCCTTTATAAGCCTGGATCGCCAAACCGCCCAATAGGGGGCCTGTAGCCCGACTCGTCTCAAACAGAGAAAATAAAGTATGCTTTATGTTTATTTAAATTGTTCCCTGATTTGTCTGCTCCCAAATGAGCATCGCTTATGACAAAGGGGAATGGGGAATCGGGCACAGATGTTTTTCTGCTCTCAACTATTGAAGGACAAGGGATAATTACCACGGTATCCACACTGTAAAGAAAGAAACACACACTCACTCTCACACACACACACACGTATATATCTTCTCCATTTTTTGCTGTGGCTGACAGTATTGTCCACAAAGGGCATTTGTTAGTTCTGCTTGGAGGATTACCCCCCCCCCCCACTTTATATCTCACACTTTTCTGGAAGTCTCTAGCCTCTCTATGATAGCGGTTTGCAGCTAGCCAACCACATAGTATTTTGTAGAACTGCTCTCTGCAACGAGACAATGCTGCCGGCCTGTTGAGCCAAACAATGATTGGAAAGGCCAGATATGTACAAAATAGAAAAGGCAACTGAGGAATTTCAATTGTGTCAGTTCAGGCACAATCATAGCGATACAACTGTAAGTCGCAGTGCGACAGTCTGTCAACAGATTTTTAAAGAGTTTGTAACATACACTTAATGACAAACAAGTCAAGTTAAAATATGGATATTGAAAATGAGCCAAAGAAGATTGAACTGTGTGTGTGTGTGGTGTGTGTGTGGTGTGTGTGTGTGTGTGTGTGTGTGTGTGTGTGTGTGTGTGTGGAAGTGTGTGTCTATGTTTGTGCGCGTGGGTGCGATTGCGTGCTTATGTATGTGTGTGTCTGTGTCCACACAATTGTGTGCATGTGTGTGTGTGTCAGGCTTATAACTATTTATATTCCTATCCAAGTGGAGAGACATTTGTTTTGTGTGTTTACTGGCATCAGCCAGGCAGAGTTCTTGGCCTCCTCTCCTCCTCTCCTCCGTCATGGATCTTTGCTTTTGCAATTCAGCAACTGTTGACAGCTTGGACTAGGCATGACGCTTCACACCAGATTTGCATCATCTAAAGGAAAACCACCTGATTGGAAATAAATATCAGATTAAACATTTCTACAGCTCTACGGCCTGCGCTCAACTGGTTACTGCCTTTATGGTGTTCGACATCAACAGCACTACTTTAGAATAGTTAGCTTAGGGAGCTAGAGAAAACACCATGGTAGAAGTTAGGATACTTGTATACTGTTGGAGAAATGACCAATTGGCAATAGTAATGAGGTAAGTTGTTGAGTAGAAAATAATCTAAAGTGAAGTTAGCCTCACATATGTCAATTTTCCATTTTTAATTGATTGTTTTTCCCTAATGGACTGCAGGTGGACATTACGGAGCAACCTTTCCTTAGATACTCAAAGTACAGTTGGCTATGAGCCACTATAAATAAATACTGTCGATAGCTGAAGCTTTTCGGGGCTACGGTAGATAAATGTTACGGGTGTTTGAAATATTATTTTGGACATCAGTATTGACTCATAACATTGTCTGCAGGGGCATAGAAATACAGATGAATGTGTCACAATGTCACCATGTTTCCTTCAGCTGGGAGTGATGATCAGCAGACGTCTGTTTCAGCTGTGCAGACACGCAAACACACACGCATGTACAGGCACACACACGCACACACATATACACACACACACACTACCAAGATTTTTTCCTTTCCCCCTGTGGTTTTGTTTAACTGAAAATATTATAATGGCATTTTAACACTTCCCATGTAGAAAGAATGAGCCAACTGATCTAACACAGAATATTATATCAAGGGTATAATGAAAGAAGAGTGGCTACAGTTTACACTGAATGCTCAGTTATTATCTGAATAGCTACAGTACAGTAGTTAGTCCATCACTTGACAGGCCTGTTCATTTGTAGACAATCATTGTCCAGACAGATTATTCATTATGTTGCCTGTTGTCCATCAAACTACTGGTAAGTCAGTAAACAACGAGGGTAAGACGTTAGAGACGTCTTCTACTGAACAAAATAGACACTTCATTATTGTCTGTCCTAATTAGCGATTAGCTGCACTGTAAACGTGGAAAACAGAAATCGTTGACAGATTGTTTATCTCAGCTATGGATGTATTATTTTTTAAAGAAATTTAAGATGCAATTAATATAAAATAAAGAGAGATTTGATAAATGTATTTACTTGTAGCTCTGTCTGTTCATGCTGTTGATGTGTGATTACGATGCAAAGTCAAGTTTCTCCCTGACAACTCCACCTCACCTCAGTGATTGGCCTGTCACCCTGGCTATGTTGTGTTATTAAACATGTCCTGTCTGTATGTGGATTTCAACAGGCATCTTTGCTATAGCCTGGTTAATCCAGTCTGAATACGTTCAGTTTCGTTTAACCAGGCTACATAAGGCTACCAAACCTAATTGCGCCTGATGTCAGGCAATTATATCTGACACAGTATCAGTCAATTATTGCAGATTATTTTTTAACAGGCAATTTAATGATTTCCTCTCCAACTGTGTGAGGGCCTCAACTGATGCTGCTACTCCTAACTCACAAATGGGTTCCCATGACAGGTTCATTCACCATCCCTGGCCAGTATACAGAGCATGATAGAATCATGTTACACAGCACAGCATGCTAGAATAAAAGAAAAGGCAGTACTTATGGTTGGACAAACAGTTATTTGAATAAGTAAACACAAAAAGCGGAATGAGTGAAATTTTTGAGGATGACAACAATGGTATTGCCAGTAAGAAAAAAACTACATGAAACAGAATTGTTTGAAAAATCCACTAACTAATTCCTAAATGCCCAAAGAGGAAGTGAGAAGCTGATCCATATCCTTCCCAGCCAATCGCAAGTCCGATCAACATGCGGTTGCCAAGAGAGTAAAAAAATCCCTAGCCTAACACTGCATTCAGTTCAGCCTCCTTCAAGGTAGCAGTGTGCAAAGCCGTGCAAATCCTCTACAATAGGCCTCCGTAAGTAGTCACACTTCCAAGCTGTATCACATCCGGCCGTGATTGGGAGTCCCATAGGGCGGCGCACAATTTACCCAGCGTCATCCGGGTTTGGCTAGGGTAGGACGTGAATGTAAATAAGAATTTGTTCTTAACGGACTTGCCAAGTTAAATAAAAGTTAAATAAAAAAATGTGCTAATAATAATAATTAAATATTGATCTGTTTACACTCAACTGCAAACTTTTTATGATGTTTATCTTCCACAGTCAGAAAGTATTGGTGGGACTTAATTGATTCATCTGTGAAAGTAATGTACACAAGTCTGAGGGAACAGGGTAAACTTACATGAGAAACATGAGAGCATCAGCTGTTCCGGACGACTGTGTGATCACACTCTCCGTAGCCGACGTGAGTAAGACCTTTAAACAGGTCAACATTCACAAGGCTGCGGGGCCAGATGGATTACCAGGACGTGTGCTCCGGGCATGTGCTGACCAACTGGCATGTGTCTTCACTGACATTTTCAACATGTCCCTGATTGAGTCTGTAATACCAACATGCTTCAAGCAGACCACCATAGTCCCTGTGCCCAAGAACACAAAGACAACCTGCCTAAATGACTACAGACCCGGAGCACTCGCGTCCGTAGCCATGAAGTGCTTTGAAAGGCTGGTAATGGCTCACATCAACACCATTATCCCATAAACCCTAGACCCACTCCAATTTGCATACCGCCCAAACAGATCCACAGATGATGCAATCTCTATTGTACTCCACACTGCCCTTTCCCACCTGGACTTAGCTAAGGAACCTGGGACTAAACACCTCCCTCTGCAACTAGATCCTGGACTTCCTGATGGGCTGCCCCCAGGTGGTGAGGGTAGGTAGCAACACATCTGCCACGCTGATCCTCAACACTGGAGCTCCCCAGGGGTTCGTGCTCAGTCCCCTCCTGTACTCCCTGTTCACCCACGACTGCATGGCCAGGCACGACTCCAACACCATCATTAAGTTTGCTGACGACACAACAGTGGTAGGCCTGATCACCGACAACGACGAGACAGCCTATAGGGAGGAGGTCAGAGACCTGGCCGGGTGGTGCCAGAATAACAACCTGTCCCTCAACGTAACCAAGACTAAGGAGATGATTGTGGACTACAGGAAAAGGAGCACTGAGCACGTCCCCATTCTCATCGACGGGGCTGCAGTGGAGCAGGTTGAGAGCTTCAAATTCCTTGGTGTCCACATCAACAACAAATTAGAATGGTCCAAACACACCAAGACAGTCGTGAAGAGGGCACGACAAAGCCTATTCCCCCTCAGGAAACTAAAAAGATTTGGCATGGGTCCTGAGATCCTCAAAAGGTTCTACAGCTGCAACATCGAGAGCATCCTGACCGGTTGCATTACTGCCTGGTACGGCAATTGCTCGGCCTCCGACCGCAAGGCACTTCAGAGGGTAGTGCGTACGGCCCAGTACATCACTGGGGCAAAGCTGCCTGCCATCCAGGACCTCTACACCAGGTGGTGTCAGAGGAAGGCCCTGAAAATTGTCAAAGACCCCAGCCACCCCAGTCATAGACTGTTCTCTCTACTACCGCATGGCAAGCGGTACCGGAGTGCCAAGTCTAGGACAAGCCATAAGACTCCTGAACAGGTAACCAAATGGCTACCCGGACTACTTTCATTGTGTGCCCCCCCCCCCCCCCCCCCCACTACTCTCTGTTTATCTTATATGCATAGTCACTTTAACTATACATTCATGAACATACTACCTCAATTGGCCCGACCAACCAGTGCTCCCGCACATTGGCTAACCGGACTATCTGCATTGTGTCCCACCACCCGCCAACCCCTCTTACTACGCTTCTGCTACTCTCTGTTCATCATATATTCATAGTCACTTTAACCATACCCACATTTACATACTACCTCAATAAGCCTGACTAACCTGTGTCTGTATATAGCCTCGCTACTCTTATTTTCAAAAGTCTTTTTACTGTTGTTTTATTTTTTTACTTACCTACACACACACACACACACACACACACACACACACACACACACACCTTTTTTATATATATATTTTTTTCCTTTTTTTTCTCGCACTATTGGTTAGAGCCTGTAAGTAAGCATTTCACTGTAAGGTCTACACCTGTTGTATTCAGCGCACGTGACAAATAACCTTTGATTTGATTTGATTGCATGAACTCTTGACCTGGGTACACTTGTAACATATAAATGTAAGCCTACACATAAACGTCAATGCAGGAATTCACACACACTCACACACACACACACACACACACACACACACACACACACACACACACACACACACACACACACACACACACACACACACACACACACACGCACATCTTAAATAGTTCACATTATTATAGAAGTCTGTCTGAGACCCATCGAGCAGCATCGGGCTTCTTTAATCATCCCTGCCGTTCTGACAGAGTGTTTCCCTCCTGCTCCCGCATCCTCAGACACTAGGCTGTAACCTGTCCAGCACACTGATTTACTCTGCTTGACGGGAGATTTACTGCCTAATACTGATGAAGTCAACACGCATGCAAATGAGCAAAGAAGAATGTTGGGCGATGGTTGGGGGTAGGGGGAGGGGAGGGGGTGGGGGGTCTTAGTTTACTGCCGACTTCAGAGATTGAGAAAGGAGCGAACTTGTTTGGGTTTTGACAGTTAGTGTGAAAAGCCAAGCCCAAGCAAACCAAGCACGGCCCCTCGTCACAATAAAATGAAATGCATGATATGATGTCTCTCAGATATCGATGTGGAGAAGGAAGGAGAGAGTTTGAATAATCATGGCCTTCTTGTCTCTTCTTCAGTGATGCTTGGCCGATGGATGGATGGCACGCTAGTCTGGGCTTTGGCTAGGCAGGAAGTGATGCGATGATTGGTGGAGCGAGTCTGTTTTTCAGATCCCCGTTGGAGCCTTTTATTAACCTAATTAATATTTCCTTTTGAATATCTCTGCATCCCTCCATCCTTCCATCAAAATTATTCCATCTCATCTCCCATATCAGACCAAATTCGAAATGAGGAGACCCCCTGCTGTCGGCCATTTTGTGAGTTTGAGGATAACATCGAGCTGGCTAAATTCCTCCATCGGCCTGGGGAGAGTCGAGGGAAGCACTGGAAGTCAAACTAAATGAAACCACACAGCTTGATGAGGGAGATCGTAAGAGGGAGTCCACAACTTCATGGCTTTCTTAATTGTTCCTTAACTGAATCCATCCATGTGCAGTCTAGCAACATATAAAGACCATAATATCACAAGTAGTGAAGTGAACATACCTCAGTCATTGTCTTCAAGCTCTGTGTTGGTTTATCCAATACTGGACTATGCAGCTGGAATTTTGAGTTTTATTGAACATTTTATTGCTAAAGTAGAGGAATAAAGAAAACGGTTGGTGCCCTTTACGAAAAATAAATATGTTTTATTTAAGCCGGGCTTGTAACATCAAGGCGATGTTGCACTATGCACTTAGGTAATGCACTATTGATGATACCACCAGACAAAACAGAACATATGAAACAAATGCAATCTAACAAGCCAGATAGTGGAAACTTGCAACTGACTGCAAAACAGTCCAATTCATTTTTGCATGGTGATGTTACTTGTTCATAAAACCACCTCATGAAACAATACAAAAATACAAGAAACAACTCCAAACAACCCCAAAATACCAGAAACGTCTCCACAAAAAAAGAAACACAGAAAACAACTCGAGACAACCGTTAAATAGCAGAAAATCCCCCATAATACCACAAACAGTCAAATGCCTTCCTGTATTTCTGATAGTACAATGTCATATAAAACTCTGATGTGTTGGATGGACGCAGACTCTCATTAAATATGTGCTTTTCATACTAAAACTCACAAACTATGTATGATAAATGGTTTTTCTACCCAGCGCTGTAATATGGTTTTCTGAAAGTAAAAATGACTTTCTATTGTGTCACGGACTGTGTGATAGTCAGAATAAATACTCCGTTTGATATCTTGCTTCTCTTATCCTCTGGTTTTCAATTCACCGTCCTGGACATTTTTTAAATTGGTTTCTGGTGCCCTGACTTATACACTCACAACCTCAGACTGGCTGTGGCTTTCAAGCCAAAGATGATTAAAAAAACGAAAGATCATCCTCTCTCTGTAATCCAAAGCATCTTCCTAGTACAGTATACATAATAACCCTTTATTCTGACATCTAGGATCCTTTTGTGCCCCTATTAGACAAAACCTTTTGTGCTTCTACCTCATTCAAATTTGGAGATAAGAGTACAGTTAGGATGAAATGTAAATGTATCAAAACATCGCTAGAAATATGACTATAGAATTATGTAGCAACATTTTAAGGAATATCACAAACTTAACCAGCAAAGCTTTTCAAGTGGGCCAGAAACTATCAAGCATCCTCAATCCATCCTTTTAGGTACATCGATGTCTGTCTGGAGATCCTAGGACCAGATTGATTGGCAGCAACATTTTGTATCTTAAGAAGAAGACATAAAGAGCTTGTCAGAGATACGGCTGTTCAGGCTGTTTTTCCCTCTCTAATGAAAGGCTAAGAAGCGGAGAGGAGCGGGGAGCGGGAGATGACAGGTTCCTGGGCCATGGCTGCCTGTCCTGTATGACAGAAGAAGATCATTCTGACAAGTTTCTACAAAGAGCCTGGATCAACAGAGCAGCCCCTGACTCGCTCTCTCTTTCTCACTCGCTCAATGGGCGATCGGCTTACTGACATTATGTAGATTGGGATTTTGGACAGTGTTGGACTAATGCTGTGCAAATCTGACAGAATGGACATGGGTGTCACGTGTGAGGACTTTCCGATAGTAGGAGTTCTTGGGATTTGAAGAGTGAGTGATTCAAGACAACAACTTTCACAACACCAGCCAACATCTCTAGGATTTACAGGTGTCAAAGGGGATGTGTGTCTGTGCAGGTTTCATTGCGGATCCACATGAAGTAGTCAGATGTGAGTGTGTACGCGTTTGATCTGCATGTGTGTGGGAGGTCTCTGTCCATAAACAAGGTGTCAGTTGTCATCTCTCTATAGATACTCATAGAAGTCCTCTCTGCTGTATTAATCTGTGTGATTCTGACTGAAGTCTGCTCATCTGTTCTCCAAGACACCTCTAACTGTCACAGTGTGTTGGTCCCACACTACAGATCATTCTTACTGAGCCCATAGTTGCGCAAAGATGTTTGGGGGTGTTGCAATTCTTTCGATGGGGGGGGGGGCAAAGATTTAAAAGAAATGTGTTGCCTTCACTACAGACGGCTGTATCGGTCCACAAACACAGGACTAGTAAAGACCCAGTGCACTACTTTTGTGAGAGAAAACAAATCCCCCCAAAAACGAATAATAATAATAATGAAAATATACAATTTTTTTCAGGGGGTGCTGCAACACCCGCAGCTTTTCTGCTGACTGAGCCTCAGGCATCTCAGTTCTATATGTCCAATGTCATATGATTCTGTGTCACATGAAGTCACCAAACAACACGCAGCTTGTTAACCAATCAAGCAGTGGAATCTTCTCACAGAGGTACACGCTCAGTTTGTATGTTGGGAACACAAAGTACAGCTAGCCCATAATGATACTCTACAGTACATACTGTACTTGAATACTTGAATACTCAGTAGCAAACTACAACACACAAAATATGAAGGCTGAAGTATATTGTGCTTTCCAAGTGAATTCCCCATACAATAAAACAAATAAATGTGTGATGAATCCCTGATGTCCTTGATGTTACCGTTGAACCTAAAACCGCTCCGCGCCTCGCCATAGAAGGGTCGTAACAGAAACCGCTCTGCCGCCTCGCAATAGAAGGGTCGTAACAGAAACCGCTCTGCCGCCTCGCAATAGAAGGGTCGTAACAGAAACCGCTCCGCGCCTCGCCATAGAAGGGTCGTAACAGAAACCGCTCTGCCACCTCGCAATAGAAGGGTCGTAACAGAAAGCGCTCCGCCGCCTCGCCATAGAAGGGTCGTAACAGAAACCGCTCCACCGCCTCGCCATAGAAGGGTCGTAGCAGAAACCGCTCCAACGCCTTTCCATAGAAGGGTCGTAACAGAAAGGAAAACTGAAATCTAGTTTTGGCTGACACTAACAAGCACAATCCTTCTCTGCCATCTTGTAGTATAAGAGAAATTGTGTTGAGAGGGAGAAAGAGACAGAGACAGAACGACAGAGTAAAGAGAGAAAAGAGAGCGAGAGATCAAGTTAACCTGGTCCAGAGGGAGTGAGAGGTTGAGGGCAAAGGAGAAGAGAGGTGAGGGGGAGGGTTGTCCATCCATCCGCCTTCAGAACATCCCCTCTCCACTGGTTCACAACAGGATGGATTGAGGGAGGAGAGGAGTGCAATATGAGGACAGGAGGATGGATGGAGGAGAGATAGAGGATAATAATTAACTCTCTCTCCCTTCTCCACTCACCTGAGAACCAGTGATTTAGTGGAGCTGGAAGAAGCTGACACAGGCGAGGAAAGAGGGAGAGGGGGAGAGAGGGAGAAAGGAACATAAAACTATGCCATCAAAAGCAACATAAAACTCAACATCCCAATTAGGATCTGGCTAAAAATACTTGAATCAGTTATCAAACCCATTGCTCTCTATGGTTGTGAGGTCTGTCGTCTACTCACCAACCAAGAATTCACAAAATGGGACAAATACCCAATTGAGACTCTGCTTGCAGAATTCTGACAAAATATACTTTGCTTACAACACAAAACCCTAAACAATGCACGCAGAGCAGAATTAGGACTAAACCCTCTAGTTATCAAAATCTAGAAAAGAGCTGGTTCTGGTGCTCTGTTCACAAACACAAACAGACCCCACAGACCCCACAGAGCCCCAGGACAGAAACACATTTAGACCCAACCAAATTATGAGAAAGCAAACGATAACTATTTGACACACTGGAAAGAATCAACCAAAAAACCGAGCAAATTGGAATGCTATCTGGCCCTAAACAGAGAGTACACAGTGGCAGAACACCTGAGCACTGAGGCTGACCCCAAATTAAGAAAGTCCTTGACTATGTACAGACTCAGTGAGCATAGCCTTGCTATTGAGAGAGGCCGCCATAGGCAGAAAAGAAGGCTATGTGCCAACTATCCACAAAATGAGGTGGAAAATGAGCTACATTTCCTAACCAAATGTATGACCAGATTAGAGACACATTTTTCCCACAGATCACACAGACCACAAAGAATTTGAAAACAAATCAAACATTGATAAACTCCCATACGTGTTAAGTGAAATACCGCAGTGTGCAATTACAGCAGCAAGATTTGTGGCCCGTTGCCATAAACAATGGCAACCATTGGAGCACAAACAAGCTATATTTATCTGTTTATTTTCCCTTTCATACTTCAACTATTTGCTCATTTGTTACAACAATGTACATAGCCAATAATATAACATTTGAAATGTCTATTATTTTAAAACTTTTGTAAGTGTAATGTTTACTGATTGTTTATTACCCTTGTTTATTGTCTATTCCATTTGCTTTGGCAATGTAAACATATGTTTCCCATGCCTATAAAGCCCTTTGAATTGAATTGAATTGAATTGAATTGAGAGAGAAAGAGAGAGAGAGAGAGAGAGAGAGAGAGTGGAAGAGAAGTGGAGAAGGCCTGGGAGACCATGGTGGTAGAGAGAGAAAATCTATCTCTGTTCTTCTCAGTTGGTTGTTATGACCTTTCTACTACAATGCTTCATTCCTTAGTGGAACATTCACAATTCACAGCCAGAGGTAGATATGTTAGGCAGTTTGAGCCAAATGAGGAGCGTGGGGACTCTGTACATTTTCAAAAAATCAACAACATAAATTGGACCATACAACACAAAACGAGACCACCTAATGTAGCTAGCTAACTCCCCCCACTGCGAGGGAATAGACAGCAATTTCAAACAACACACACACACGCGCTTCAATGTAACGTAAAACTAAAACGCCAGCTATTAAACGGCTGTCTGTCAGACCTTATCATCACAGAAGGGAAAAAGCCAAGGGATCCCTCATGCGCCCCATCCGTGTGCAGTAATTCCAAAGATAATTTGCCCTGATTGATGGTTGGTGTATGCAGGCCTGATGAATGGATAGCAGAGCAATGGCGCTTCCCTATCGTTGACCCAGATCAGGGGGTTATAACTCACATCCGGGCGCTGGCATCACGGTAAAATTGAAAGGTCACAGCTTTATTGGAATGTGTCAAGAGGACGGGAAATTGATAGAGATTGATAAGAAATATACTTTCTTGATTCTGTCAGTTAGTTTTGAATTTGCAATATTCCAAATGGATATGTTATGTTATGTAGGTCTGCTTGCTCTCTTTGCTCTGTGGTAAACTTGGTAAACTAACACAGAACCCAAACCGGCTGCGCCCGTGCGCCATCGTGCGCCATCGTGCACACATTTATTTTGTCCCCCACACCAAACGCGATCACGACACGCAGGTTAAAATATCAAAACAAACTGAACCAATTACATTAATTTGGGGACAGGTCGAAAAGGTTTAAAAATTGATGGCAATTTAGCTAGCTAGCTTGCACTTGCTAGCTAATTTGTCCTACTTAGCTAGCTTGCTGTTGCTAGCTAATTTGTCCTGGGATATAAACATTGAGTTCTTATTCTACCTGAAATGCCCAAGGTCCTCTACTCCGACAATTAATCCACACATAAAACGGTCAACCGAATCGTTTCTAGTCATCTCTCCTCCTTCCAGGCTTTTTCTTCTCTGGACTTAATATTGCGATTGGCAACTTTCATAAATTAGGTGCATTACCGCCACTGACCTCGTTCGTTTTCAGTCACCCACGTGGGTATAACCAATGAGGAGATGGCACGTGGGTATCTGCTCCTATAAACCAATGAGGAGATGGGAGAGGCAGGACTTGCGGCGCGATCTGCATCACAAATAGAACTGACTTCTATTTTAGCTCTTGGCAACGCAGACGCACGTTGGTGCGCACGAGCAGTGTGGATGCAATAGTTGAATAATATAGATGTCTACATTTATTTTACAATGCTCGCGCACACAATGTGAGCGGTGTAGCCAGGGTATAACAGGCTGACTACACCACTCGCGTCGTGTGCGCGAGCGTTGCAAAATACATTTAGAAATAACGACTAAATGTTTATATCCCAGGACAAATTAGCTAGCAACAGAAAGCTAGCTAAATTAGAGAAATTAGCTAGAAAGTGCAAGCTAGCTAGCTAAATTACCATAAATGTTTCATGCTTTTCGATCTGTCCCCAAATTAATATAATTGGTTCAGAATTTGTTTAGATATTTTAACCTGCGTGTCGTGATCGCGTGTGGTGTGAGGGGACAAAATAAATGTATGCACGATGGCGCACGCGCGCAGCCGGTTTGGGTTCCGTGTAAGACTTCCCTAGTTTGATGGGAGTTTGTTCATGTTTATTAATAATAATGCAGAATCTGTCCACCAGAAGCTCATGCTCTTGCTCTTCAAATAACGAGTTAAGGCATCAAAATGAACTACTTCAAGGCAATTTGACATTCAAATGTGACTTTATAATATTAATATGTGGTTTATAAATATTCCATACACATTCAGTATGTCATGTATGTTAGCGCAAGTTTATACAAACTAGATAAATTCCATGGGCAAAATACTCACAGGTAGGTAACATTTTCCAGACAGATGCTTACCATTCATATTTGATAAATCAGGATTACATATCCATACAACACCAACACCTGGTACCACCATAGACGATATCTATATTTATCTACCTGGTACCACCATAGACTATATCAATATGTATCTGCCTGGTACCACCATAGACTATATCTATATTTATCTACCTGGTACCACCATAGGCTATATCAATATGTATCTGCCTGGTACCACCATAGACTATATCAATATGTATCTACCTGGTACCACCATAGACTATATCTATATTGATCTGTCTGGTACCACCATAGACTATATCAATATGTATCTACCTGGTACCACCATAGACTATATCTATATTTATCTACCTGGTACCACCATAGACTATATCAATATGTATCTAACTGGTACCACCACAGACTATATCTATATTTATCCGCCTGGTACCACCATAGACTATATCAATATGTATCTACCTGGTACCACCATAGACTATATCTATATTGATCTGCCTGGTACCACCATAGACTATATCAATGTGTATCTACCTGGTACCACCATAGACTATATCTATATTGATCTGCATGGTACCACCATAGACTATATCAATATTTATCTACCTGGTACCACCATAGACTATGTCTATCTACCTGGTACCACCATAGACTACATCAATATTTACCCTTCAATGTTCTCTTTTTTTTTTGTAGAACATTGTCTCTGCAAAACCTTTCGGATAAGATTGTTACCTTGTAGAACAGTTTGAAGGTGTAATTTCCCCTCAGTGTTTCCAAGGCTATTTCGTGACCTGCTAGTATTTTCTTCCAGAGGGGCATCTTTATCCTCATATCCACCTTAAAACACAGCATAAAACACAGCATATATGCTTACTATTGTATCCCCTATAGCCAGGTTTGACTTTGATTTGGCTCCTCACTTGTTTGCGTTCAGTTCAGAGCCAAGGGACGGAGAGAGCAAAATATTGTTTATCATCTTCTCCTCTCTACCTCTCCACCTCTCCTCCTCTCCTCCTATCCACACAGCTAAAGTCCACAGCCGGTAAACAACTCCAGAACACGATGGAGAACCACTGTATGAATCTCCATGTGAAGATACTGGTTGAAGGTTTGAAGCCGTTTCTATTTGATAGCGAGATTGTCCACAGGAGACTACCTCTATTCTATTTGAGATCTACTGTGAGTGAAAATTCTGCCGTTTTATGAAGATAGAAACACACAGTTCAGTTAACCTAAAGTCATCCACATCTATTTTAACTATATAGTTGATGCTACTGTTTATCAACTTTACTTAGACCTCTATTTTCCCCTTATGTCAAATGCTTTCCTATATTCACAATGTACTATGAGCTGTTGAAAAACATCCAAGTCAGCAAAGAAAGAATAAACTTTTCCTTTGGCGTTTGGAGATGATTGCATATACAGTAAGCACAAATAAGAGTGCCAAGTAATCACACATGCATGCACCTCCTCTCAAATTGGGTGCAGAAATGCTTGTGAAATACCTCTCCAGCCCCCATTTCAGTGTGAGGTGTGGTGGAGATGAGGCGGGAGGCAAACATGAAAAAATACTACTAAAACCAGTGGCTAAATCAGGTGCCAGGGAGAGAGAGAGGTGAGTCGACTGTGCCAGGATATGTGGAACAAACAATGGCGAGAGAGAGCGAGAGAGAGGTGAGGGAGAAAGGAGAGGTGAGAGTGAGAGAGAAAGGAGAGGTGAGGGGAGAGAGATAGGAGAGGTGAGAGGGAGAGAGAAAGGAGAGGTGAGGGGGAGAGAGAAAGGATAGGTGAAGGGAGAGAAAGGAGAGGTGAGGGAGAGAGAGAAAGGATAAGTGAGGGGAGAGAAAAAGGAGAGGTAAGGGAGAAAGGAGAGGTGAGGGAGAAAGGAGAGGTGAGGGGAGAGAGAAAGGAGAGGTGAGAGGGAGAGAGAAAGGAGAGGTGAGGGGGAGAGAGAAAGGAGAGGTGAGGGGAGAGAGAAAGGAGAGGTGAGGGAGAAAGGAGAGGTGAGGGGAGAGAGAAAGGAGAGTTGAGGGGAGAGAGAAAGGAGAGGTGAGGGGAGAGAGAAAGGAGAGGTGAGGGAGAAAGGAGAGGTGAGGGGAGAGAGAAAGGAGAGGTGAGGGGAGAGAGAAAGGAGAGGTGAGGGGAGAGAGAAAGGAGAGGTGAGGGGAGAGAGAAAGGAGAGGTGAGGGGGTGAGAGAAAGGAGAAGTAAGCGGGTGAGAGAGAGGAGAGGTGAGGGGAGAGAGAAAGGAGAGCTGAGGGGAGAGAGAAAGGAGAGGTGAGGGGTGAGAGAGAGACCTCTGACTCTCCCCTCACCCTCACCCTACAGCCCCACACCGAGGTGGTCTGGAGTCTGGATAAGAAGTGTGTAATTTTGCAGAGGTGGCTAGACTACGCAGATGATCCAGCATAAACAGCTGGGTTTCTCTGCTCTGCAGCACCGGGAGAAAAAACTGACTGGGAGGACACGGGAGAGAGAAAAAGGTGACAATGGTGTGTGTGAGTGTGTATGTGACCATTTGTGCGTACACGCAGGTGTGTGTGTGTGTGTGTGTGTGCGTGCGTGCGTGTGCACCTGTGTGTGTGTACATGAGAGAGATGTCAAGGCGGTGCTCCCAGCCCCAGTGCCGATGGTAATCCAACTGATTAAACGTCTGTGGCGAGCTGCTCGGTGACAAAGAGCTGCATTCTAGGGGAAGGTGCAGACATTGGCCCTATGTAAATGGGAAGTATTTGTATTCATTGGTTGGGAACTGAGGAGAAGGAAAGAAATAGTGAAATAGTCCCCCACGGGTGATTTTGACTAGTGAGGGCGCTTTTGAGGTGCTTCATGCCTCCAAATGAGGCTTTTTCTCGCTAACAGAGTAAAGTTGCAGGTCCTCTTTCATGCTTTTCAAAAGTTTTTCTCCCTCGTCTCGTTGAGAAGTCGCTGAACTGTGCTCAGTGGTTTTGTTCTTGCACGGAGGGAAGGGTTGACGAGATAATGATATGAAATGTAGATGTCGCTTGAGATGCATATTTCCCCTTTTAGTACATCATATGTAATATATCCACGAATCAAAAGTCAGAACTTATAATTCAATTTCTACTTCTCTGCTTTTTCTAATTTGGAGTCTGTTGGGACATTTGAAACCCCCTGACCAGGAGAGCTCAGTAGAAACAGGGATTATTGTTGGCATAATGTTTTCTATTACTCCTATGTTTTATTCATAAGGTGCTCGCTCGGCTAGGGCTCAGGCCCCTTTTTAACGAGGTGGGGGAGTCTGCTGACTGTAATTTAAAGAATACATCAGCATTAGGATATCGCTGGTGGTCAAACAATCTCATCCGCGGCACTACTATTTAGAAGCAGTCGTTCTCACTTCTCCGGTGTAATACCTCTAGACCTGGGAGAACAGAGTTGCATGGGAAAGATTGATAATCCGTGTGAATACCGTACACGGGAGTGTTCTACTCATGAAAGAAAACGAATTGGCTCTTTTCTCCAACTCTCCAAACGTTAAACATGAATCTGAAGCTCTTTTGCCAACTGTAAATGATCAGTGAAAGGTTATTTCAAGTTTATAAAAATGTTAGATAATTAGTCAATCGTTTTTGGCTGTACTACATTTTTATATATGATTGAACTTTTTATTTATTATCAAAGCAAATCATGAATTCTTGTTTAATTCCAACGTACAGATAATCATTCAAATGTACACGTGCCAGTGTACATACAACATGTTGGGATTCTTATAAATGCCATCTATATTAGAACAAGCTCGCAGGCAACATTCATGTATATCAATCTAAAATAAATGCTTGGGTCTGTAATACAAATTAGAATTCATAATGTACATGACTGGAGTCTTTGGACGTGAATGAGGTTATATTTCACTTGAAAACTACACATGTTAATGTTAGTACTGTATTATAAATAATATACATTATGTGTTCTCAGTATCTGTGTATAGTGAAACAGATATACACTAAAATTAATATGGTTTGCAGGTATGTCTGGGGTTTGCTTGTAAATTAGGTTTCTATATATTTCATATTTGCCTGGTTAAATAAATACATGAATAACTCAAGGTATCCTGAGGGATGTAGAGTGAATACATTTGCTCTGTAATCATTTATGAGAGGGACTATACATTTACAAACATGTTGATATTGCCAACTAATTAGAATACATTTTGTGCTTCACGTACATTATATCAAATCCGCAAAATCTTGTCAACATCCACACACACACACACACACACGAACACACACACACACACGAACACACACACAAACACACACACACGAACATGCACGCTGGTGGTTGCAAACACATTTAAACAAGAGGCAGTCGCATTGCAATCACACAGCCAGAAGAGGACTGGCCACCCCTCAGAGCCTGGTTCCTCTCTAGGTTTCTTCCTAGGTTCCTGCCTTTCTAGGGAGTTTTTTTCTAGCCACCAAGCTTCTATATCTGCATTGCTTGCTGTTTGGGGTTTTAGGCTGAGTTTCTGTATAAGCACTTTGTGACATCTGCTGATGTAAAAATGGCTATGTTTTATTGAAATTGGATTGAGAGGCGTTTAGAGACTTTACAGTTTTGTTCAATCACTTTGGAAACATTTTCAGATGTAAGTGGTATAAGTAGTATGGGGTTTAACACGTCTTTCACCCCTGAGTCCTTCATGCAAAATCAAAGTTTTCTGTGAAATACCATGAGAACATTCAGCTTAGTCACCAATACATCAGATAATGATGGGCTCACCATTTAGTCATTTTAACTACCATTTAATCCAATAACAAAAAATACAAGATACACATTTCAAAACTGTTCTTTTCGAGGGTGTTGAATAGAAAGAATAGTAGATGGTAAATATCATTTTCCATACAGTATTTTACTATAAATTGAGTGGCATTTTTTTTAAATCCAATGGCAGGTTGTGAGCATGTTGAGAAATATGTCAGTCTACGCAGCACAAATCATCAGAAATAGGGGTATTATAAAGCGGTTGGCTTTATGAGGTAAAAATATGATTGTTGTGGTTGTTGTTGTTGTGGTGGTTGTGGTTGTGGTGGTTGTTGTGGTGGTTGTCGTGGTTGTGGTGGTTGTTGTTGTTGTGGTTGTGGTTGTGGTGGTTGTGGTTGTGGTTGTGGTTGTGGTTGTGGTGGTTGTGGTGGTGGTGGTGGTTGTGGTGGTTGTGGTGGTGGTGGTGGTTGTGGTGGTGGTTGTGGTAGTGGTTGTGGTGGTTGTGGTGGTTTTGGTGGTGGTTGTGGTGGTTGTGGTGGTGATTGTGGTGGTTGTGGTGGTTGTGGTGGTTGTGGTGGTGGTGGTTGTTGTTGTGGTTGTGGTTGTGGTTGTGGTTGTGTGTCACGTCCTGACCAGTAGAGGGTGTAGTTGGGTCAGGACGTGGCAGAAGGGAGTGTGAGTGTTTTATTGTTTCATTGATTTTTGGCCGTGTGACTTCCAATCAGGCACAGCTGTAGAGGGTTGTGGTTGATTGGGAGTCACACATAAGTTGCCTACGTTTCCTTTGTGTGGTGTGGGTAATTGTGCTTGTCAATGTGGTTGCACCTGATAGGACTGTGTTGGCTGTCAGTTTCCTTGTTTTGTTTGTTATAGTGTTCTTTCTAATTAAATTGAAAGATGAATACTAACTCCGCTGCATTTTGGTCCATTCCTGAAGGCAGCCCTTACAGAATTACCCACCAAACAAGGACCAAGCAGCGGAAGAGGAAGGAGCAGCGACAGGAGAGAAAAAGGGAGGAATGGACATGGGAGGACGTCCTGGATGGCAAGGGAGCCTACACCTGGGAAGAGATCCTGGCCGGAAGGGATCGCCTCCCATGGGAACAGGTGGAGGCACTCAGGAGAGTGGAGGCAGCTGGACAGAGGAACCATCGGGAACGTTACGCTGGAACACGGTTGGCTAGGAAACCCGAGAGGCAGCCCCAAGATTTTTTTTGGGGGGGGCACACGGGTAGCTTGGCCAGGCCAGGGAAGAGCCGTAAGCCAGCTACCCGTGACTACAGGGAGGTGCAATTGAGGTGGAGGGCGCCATGTTACGCTGTGGTACGCACCATCTCGCCGATACGGACGCACAGCCCAGTTCGCCCAGTACCAGCGCCCCGCAGGTGCCAGGGCAAGGGGAGCATCGAGCCGGAAGGGGTGATGCCAACCCTACAATCAAGACCGCCAGCGCGCCATTTCGGTCCGGTGTTTCCCGCCAGACGCACTAGCATGGAGGTGCGTGTCTCCGGGCTGGCACGTCCTATACCAGCCCCACGCATCAGGAGTCTAGTGTGTCAACCCAGCCTCGCCAGTCAACAGTCACCAGAGCTGCCCGCCAGTCAACAGTCGCCAGAGCTGCCCGCCAGTCAACAGTCGCCAGAGCTGCCCGCCAGTCAACAGTCGCCAGAGCTGCCCGCCAGTCAACAGTCGCCAGAGCTGCCCGCCAGTCAACAGTCGCCAGAGCTGCCCGCCAGTCAACAGTCGTCAGAGCTGCCCGCCAGTCAACAGTCGTAAGAGCTGCCCGCCAGTCAACAGTCGTCAGAGAGGTCAGACTGCGCTGAACTGCCGGAGTGGCCAGACTGCGCTGAACTGCCGGAGTGGCCAGACTGCGCTGAACTGCCGGAGTGGCCAGACTGCGCTGAACTGCCGGAGTGGCCAGACTGCGCTGAACTGCCAGAGTGGCCAGACTGCGCTGAACTGCCAGAGTGGCCAGACTGCGCTGAACTGCCAGAGTGGCCAGACTGCGCTGAACTGCCAGAGTGGCCAGACTGCGCTGAACTGCCAGAGTGGCCCGCCTGCCCTCCGGCCCAGCCCGAGGTGCCCTCCTGCTCTCCGACCCAGCCCGAGGGGCCCTCCTGCCCTCCGGCCCAGCCCGAGGGGCCCTCCTGCCCTCCGGCCCAGCCCGAGGGGCCCTCCTGCCCTCCGGCCCAGCCCGAGGGGCCCTCCTGCCCTCCGGCCCAGCCCGAGGGGCCCTCCTGCCCTCCGGCCCAGCCCGAGGGGTCCTCCTGCCCTCCGGCCCAGCCCGAGGGGCCCTCCTGCCCTCCGGCCAAGCCCGAGTGGCTCTCCAGTCCTCCGGTCCAGCCCGAGTGGTCTGTCTGCCAGGGTCAGCCCGAGTGGCCCGTCTGCCCGGCGCAGCTATCGGCGCCACCAAAGTGGGCGACGCCGAAGGTGGAGCGAGGTCCACGTCCTGCACCTGAGCCACCTCCAGGATAGGTGGGTTGGGGAGGGAGGGTGTAGCACAGTGCCGTCGGTGACGGCAGCCACCCTCCCTTCCCTCCCTTATTGTTTAGGTGTTCCTTTTTGTTGGGGATTTTCTTGTGTTTTCCTTTTTTAGGTGCATCCCGGGGTCTGCACCTTGAGGGGGGGGTACTGTCACGTCCTGACCAGTAGAGGGTGTAGTTGGGTCAGGACGTGGCAGAAGGGAGTGTGAGTGTTTTATTGTTTCATTGATTTTTGGCCGTGTGACTTCCAATCAGGCACAGCTGTAGAGGGTTGTGGTTGATTGGGAGTCACACATAAGTTGCCTACGTTTCCTTTGTGTGGTGTGGGTAATTGTGCTTGTCAATGTGGTTGCACCTGACAGGACTGTGTTGGCTGTCAGTTTCCTTGTTTTGTTTGTTATAGTGTTCTTTCTAATTAAATTGAAAGATGAATACTAACTCCGCTGCATTTTGGTCCATTCCTGAAGACAGCCCTTACATTGTGGTTGTGGTTGTGATGATTGTTTTGGTGGTGGTTGTGGTGGTGGTGGTTGTGATTGTTGTTGTGGTTGTGGTTGTTGTGGTTGTGTAAATAAATGTTTTATTTTTTAAATTTGATATGTTGTCTTCCTCTTTTAACTGTGTGTGTGCCTGTGTGTGTAGGAGTGAGGTAAAAGGTTGTGTTCAGGTACAGTATTATTAATGTGTTTCTATTGATCAGACCAGAGGCGGTGGTGTGGTGAAGGAGACCAACCTACTGCCTGCAGCCTCCCCACAGAGCTACAGAGCCATATGTCATGCTGTTTGACCACACCATGTACTACTACTGATTCTCCTCCTGCCTCCCAAGATGTGGGGTTGGGGGTGGAGGGGTGAGGGGGGTCTGAATGTGTGTATGTTGTGTGTGTGTGTGTTGGGCATGTGTGAAGTATGTGTTCAACAAGGTTCACCTACAGGTTTCTTGGTGGTGGAAGTGGCACAAAGCTTGAATTATTTATCAGAAACACATACGCTTTCCCACTCTGGTGTCCTCAGATCAATTGCTGTTGCAATGAAACCGAATTACGGTTGGATTCCCACAGTTTTGGATTGCAAATGTTTGCTGCTTTTATATAAAATGGAGCAATGGTCATACATTAAGTTCTGGAATCAGAATTGACTCCCAATGAGCACAACCAACTCTGGTGCCTATCTGAAAATACTTCTGTCTTCTAGCTGTATCAAATATCTTCTATTCCAATCAAAGTGTCAATAAAAGCCTTTTGACTTGTGTATTTAATTGCATGTCATCTATCAATAATGGTAATAAGTCATGATAAATGAAAGAACATCTGTGGCGGAACAGAATCCTTTTCAACACGATCACACAGCTGTGTGTGAGGGTGTGAGGGTGTGTGTGAGACTGCTTAATCGAATGCATTTTAACACATCACACACATTTACTCCTGAGCCTGACAAATCAAAAAATGTCAACATCACACCATTACCCATTACCTGAAAAACGACGACTGCGTATTGGAACGGACCTGCAGTATCCACCTCTAGCCTGGGGATTAATCATTAAAACAACATGGGACAGCTGGTAAAATTTCCCCCAGAGTACCTTCTCCCACTCTAACACTCATCACCCTGAGTACAGCCTGAATAATGCTGGTCACTTACAGTAGAGTATGTGGAGCTTGACTTGTCACAGCCACTGCCTGCCTGCCTTTGGTGAGCGTCTAATAGTGGCATATGGAGATGATCTTTGTCAGCCATGCCAGCTCCAGTCCTCTCAGCTGTCACGCCACGACTGAAGTTGTAGTCGTCAATCTTCCCACGCCCCTTCCACCTCTCCACAGTCAAGAGCTGTCAGGCTGGCTTTCCTACAACGGGGGAGGATGCTTTACACTCTACTCACCACACACACACACACATGTGGATGAGTTGGCACACACACACACACACACACACACACACACACACACACACACACACACACACACACACACACACACACACACACACACACACACACACACACACACACACACACACATTTACACACCACTCTCCCTGCAATGCTCAAGCTGTGGGGCTAGAGGAGGAGGAGGACTGTGATGGACTCTCTCTCTCTCTCTCTCTCTCTCTCTGTGAACTCCAAAGTCCTTCCAGCGATGGATGTCACCCTGGTGGAGCCCCCGGGGGAGTCCGTGAGGTAGACCTCCAGCACCTGTCAGGAGGCCATCTCTCTCTCTCTCTCTCTCTCTCTCTCTCTCTCTCTCTCTCTCTCTCTCTCTCTCCTGGGGCAGTGGCATCTCTTACTTCACCATCACTCTACTTCCTCCTTTTTCTTTCTCTCCAAACTGGGCCTGTCACTCTCTCATCTCCCAGTTCATTACCTGGGTTGTGGCTTGTGACATTGACAGCTCCTGGGTGGTCCCCCCCTCTCTCTCTCTCACACACACACACACACAGACACACACACACACACACACACACACACACACACACACACACACACACACACACACACACACACACACACACACACACACACACACCACACACACACACACACACACACACACGTGTATCAGTGACAGTGGGGGTACAGGGGGGAATAGGGAATCTTAATGAAGGCCGCACGGCCCTCACCACTCTTGTAACTATCCTACTGTAAAGGAGAGGGTCGTCACACACTCATACATATGTTCTCCATATATGGAATGTATAGTTTCATTTCATGTCACATTCACTATAGTAACTGTCAAACTTCTCACCTTTTTGGACGTAGCAACAAGTAATTCCCCATCCACAGTCAATGTTTTCTTCCTCGATACTAACGCTAAATAACCCATTCTTTCTTTCTCTGGCCTCTCTCATCCCTAGTTACTATCCTCATTCTCTTATCCTGCCGACACAGTGTGTCTGGCTTGGGTGACCTCTCCTTCTCTTCCTCTTTCTCTCGGTCTCTCCCTCTGTCAGGCTGCCTGCCTCTGATAGATCTGTCAGTCATCGCTGGACTAAACCCAGCCAGATGTCGCTCAGTCAGGTGTGAACAAAACAACAGCACAATACCATGGTATCTACAGGTCAGCTCAGAGTTAGACAGTACCACACCATTCAACATCATGCAGTGAGGTCTGGAAGACTACTGCATTATGACAACACACCACTACGTATAGAATATTCCATTCTTCTAAACTATACAGTCATACAGTATCTGTTGACCAATGTGCAGTCAGTTCCGTACATGTTCTACAGGTGTAGGATCTTAATTTTATATTTTTTGTTGCTGACGATTTTCCAGGAAATGCAGATGAGCTTCTGGATTTACATAAATTCACTGAAAACCCACACTAACACACGGTTATGTTAACAGTATTGCACTTTTCACGTAGCCTACTATTGTCCAGCTAATAGCCCAACCACTGATCAAGCAACATTATGGACTAAACATTCATATCCTGTTGCTGCAGGATTATTTTGTTACGACAATACTGGTCAAATTAAGATCCTACACCTGTAGGTAAGGATCCAAGCTCAATAGCATGTGATAGAATATGTTTACAATACTGCTATACTATAATACTACTTTGTGACACGGGTTATCCTAAGCCAAACATGTGTTTACAAATATGCTAAAATCAGGAGGAGTGGTATCCATGTTGGATGCAACAGTGGATTTCAGGCTTTGGATTTCATCTAAATTCAAAATGTAGATTCATGTTCGAGAATTCTCCACAAAGGTATGGTATTCAATCATTTTGGGTCCTAACTGCAAATCGATTGTGTTCTCACCTGTCTAGTATTATGATGGGAGCATGCAGTCGAAGCTATGGTGTCTGTCCAGAGGCAGTTATATTGCTTTACAATTACAGGGTCTGCTACTTGTCTAAACCTATTCATAAATTTAACAGCATAAAACTACTTCATTTCATCTCAGTGGTGTTATCGATGCCCTGGTGACTCCGACACTCCAACCCGTTTGGAATTTAGTGTATTGACTGTTATACATGAATAATGCAATACGCTGCAAAACAGATGTTTCGTCAGACACCGTCTCTGCCCTAATTGATACAAACAGCTCCGAGATATTTTTGGTCCCATGGCTCTCTCTCTCTCTCTCTCTCTTTCTCAATCATCCATTTCAATCCTGGATTATTTGATCCTCCTCTATCCTGGCCTGGGACTCAAGGCATTTTAAGAACGTGAAAATGAAATCTAAAACAGATTCCTTGGCGAACCAGGTGCTAGAAACCAAGACGGGGAGATTTAAAAGGGGATAGCGGGAGGGAGGAGAAATAGACAGTGGAGGGGTATAAAAACAAACTGATGAAATAAGACCTTGAAATAAGACCTTTAGGGAGTGTTTCTCTCTCTCTCGCTTTCTCCATCCCTCCCTTTCACCCCTTTCTTCACTTGTCATACAAAGAAATGGTGATGGCGAGGACTTGTGCCAGATATGAAAAGGGCCAGTGAATCAGCATCAAATCAATGTTTACAGAGCTCCATAGCAGGTCCTCTTTTATGGCATGTAAGAGGCGGTAATCCAATAGGGTGGCTGAATAGAGTGTTTCTGTCCCGTGTCCTCGGGGACCTGCTACTGCATAAAGCAGGGCAGGAAGAAAAAGGCACAGCCGCTGTGATATAAGGACCATGAATAAACAGTAACATCCATCAAACATGATCTGTGAAGCTATGATACCGTAGGAGGTCTATGTACTGTTTATTGGGTGTTTTACGATGTTGCTATCTATGTAACATTCAGAACAGGAGCGATTGTTACCAATCGTGGGATTACCTAAATCAAACTGTTCTTAAAAACAGAGCCATTTGATTCTGAGTATTTTATAGAAGTTAGATGCAGTAGTGAATGCATTCAATATGCAATCCACACAAAAAAATATTCCTATGCCACCTGGGCTTACTTCACTCATATTACGTGCGGTTTCTTTTTGTCTTTAGTGTTTTCTGAGGGATTCTGCCTTCATTTACCTTTTAGCCTTATATTGTGATTCGTAACGGCAAAAACAGGCTGACAGGGCAATGCCATCGCCGTCCTCTCAGTACTCTGCTAGCCACGACAGAGGAAAATAAGATACAGTCTTTTCTGTCTTTTAAAGGCTAATTACATCTTCCTACTAACATACTGAATACATTTTCGGCTTCGCCAGGAAGGAGCGAATAATATTAGCATCGCTTTATGCAGGTGCACACTTTGAATTGTCAAAAGGCTTATTTTTGTTATTGACTATTGTTATTTAGGCTCACGGTTGTTGATATTCGAGACTGTCAGCGGTGCCAGTGCCTGCAGCGTGCGCTGTCCCTACTGTATTTTACATTAGTTCTCCCAAATAAACAGCCACCCAGTTGGGGTGCCACCACCACGTATTTGCAACAGCGTTGAATAGATTGTGTTGTATTTTGTATTTTTTTACGGCTTAATCGTCCATAAAGTCATATAATTTAATACACTTTTAAACGTGATATGCAGTATAATGAGAAAAACACAACAATGTTCATAAGCAAAAATAAGTAATAACTAAAAGCACTGAATTCAGTAGTATTATCTGCTCTGTGCTCAAAAAGAGACGTGTTTACCCCCTAATAAATGAGTAAAAAAATAGATATTCTGCCTGAAAAGAAAGTACACGTTTAGTCTCATCCACAATGGAGGAGACAAATGAACAATTCTAAACTGACATGGCATCTCTCATCTCTAATGATGGGAAAGACTAATGGGTGTGAAGACTATTCAATTGAAGCTCTAGATTATTCCCTTAATGCAATTTAGCCTGGAAACAACAGGCAAGCTAAACTAAACTAAACAAAGATAATGATTATAAATGAATGACTGCCTGTTTCATCAGGGCCTCGTTATTGCACAAGTGAGCAGATACTGTATTAGCCTTGCCTTGAAACGCTCTAATCTATCCTGCAACCCAGAAACGAGCAGAGCAATATTTTACCCCAGTTAGCATCTGTGTGTGTGTGTGTGTGTGTGTGTGTGTGTGTGTGTGTGTGTGTGGATGTGTGTGTGTCTTCCCCTGTGCGTGTGTGTGTCTCCTGTGTCTCTTATAATGTATTGGTTGAGATCATTTCCTTCTTTCGCTCATTATTCCCCCGAAAAATGATCTGAATGCGGAGACAGAGACAAAGATCGCACTGATAAAGTTTCAGATTGTGTTTTGTTTTAATGGTGTATGGAAATTTAGCCTACAGGAATGTTCCCTGCTATGACACACTCATTACGCCATCCAATGAGTGATTGAGCATGTAAGTTCTCTATGTCCCTTTGTCTGTTATCATGATATTTCTCAATCAGGAGTCTGCCTTGGATCCCTAATGGTCTATCTCTGACTAAACTAGAGTGCTTTCTGCTGCTCAAAATCTCTGGATCTTGTCTAGTCAGGCTGTGTATCCACTGTCTTGAAGAGTAGAGCCCGTTGGGGAGTTGCAGCGATGAGACAAGATCGTAATCACGAAATTGGGTAGAAAAAGGGTGTAAAAAAAAATACAAATAAAAAGATTAGAGGATTCGTGCTAGCGGCTCACATGCTGGGAATGACTAAGTGGAAAACATTCCAATAGATGGTTAAGGTTAAGTCAAGGTTAAGGTTAAGTCATGGTTAAGGTCAAGTCATGGTTAAGTTTGGGTGATGTAGTTGGTCCGGCCTCTACGATGCTACTATTCTGACGCTGAACAAATGAAACAACGCCAAACTATTTGACGTTTTGAAGGCAATGATCTTCTTAAACTCCTCCTACACTGTAGTCTACGTCTGAGCCAAGCTGGTTCAATCGCAGGATTGCAGTAAACATCTTATATATATATATACATTTAATATAATATATCAAACATCTACCTTGACAAAGGATGGTCAAGTATGAAGTATGTAACACGTAACATCTCCACGGAATGTGAATTAAACGTATTTATAACACGACTATCCTTAGAGACCTTTGAAGTTGCCAAAGGTAATAGTAAAGAAAGCTCTGTTTTTCTTATTTTTCTAATTACACTCCTGGATATACAGTAAGTTTGCTTATATATCCAAGGCTATGAATAATACATTTCTAACACAGGGCTATTATTAGCCATCTGCCTGCCATTGCTAAGTCCCTATTGACAATGCGGCTCGGCTAAACATTTCTACCTCTAGACAAGACAAACAGACTAAATTGGTCATTGAGGAATTCTATGCTACTGTAATTAACACTCCTCCCATTATATACGAGCTGTTAAGTGAAATAAATCAACTTCACTCCCAGATGGGAACATGAACATACACTGATGGACGCATAAATTATTACTCACACACTGTATAAACTGATATGTCTAAAGGTGGATTTAAAGACGGAAAAGCCCCAGATCCCGGCACCTCAAGATATTGTAAAAAAAAAAGACTGTAGAATGTTTCTCGAGCGGGATGTATATAAATCTACCTTCATAAAATATCACGAATGGAAAGAAGGGACCTGAATTAATAATAACGCCTTCTGGCTTAAGAGAGGTTCTTAAACCATCGTTGACGGGAAATGGTTTTATGACACTTAAAATCTGTGCACAGGGCATCTGAATGTATAGTATCTCTATGGCCTCTTGCTAATATGAATGAAGAGTGTCCATGGGAACAGTACATAGAGAACAATTCATCTAAGTTGTATTTCACAATTCATGCGTTCATCTATGTTTTATACCTGTGAAGCCTGAAGATGCCAGAGTTCTCCCTGCCCTCTGTTCATTTATCAAACTTCTTGTTGAGGGATTGTCCACCTGCGTTCCAACCTGGCCTCACAGAGATGCAACTCACAATGAACAAACTATTTTCTAGTTCAATACATTTGCATGTCAGGACAAGGAAAGAGCCTAAACTGTTTTCTCACCTAGTGTGGCCTCCCTGGTTTGCTCTGAGGGATGTTAGCATCCACAGAAACTGGCTAACACACACACACAGGGACAGGGACAGGGACATGGACAGGGACAGGGACAGGGACAGGGACAGGGACAGGGACAGGGACAGGGACAGGGACAGGGGTAGGTCATCATGTAAAGCAGCAGATCACTTTGGGTCACTCTACCACGGCCTTATTACTGTGGGTATCTATTAGCATGCTAGCAGACACCCATAGACTTCCAGTCATTGCGCTAACACTAGTTAGCATTGGCGTGCGGAACTACCTCTTAACTCCCTTCATACTGAACACAGAGACATGAAAATGATATCAACAAGTTCATCTGACTATGGGGAGGTAGATAAAGGGCCTTGTTGCCAACATCCCGAAGTATCCCTTTAACCTGATTCATCTTAGGGACACAACACTGAGTGTCTACAGTCTTACAGTACTCTTAACAGTAGCAGCTGTGGTTGTTCACTGACAATCATCCCCATTAGCTGCTGAACATGAGAATGTTTGATTCACTGAGGAAATAGTAAGATTATTGATCATTACACATTCTGAATGGTGGGAGGTAGGAAGGTCTTCTGACTTGTTGTTTGCTTGTCTTTTTACGGGTGACTTATTCTGGACTTTTGGACGGGGTCCATCACGACATGGTCGAGCGGTCATAACTCACGGTCACGGTCAAGTTTAATAGTGTCACACACAGGCCCTCTGCTGCATATTCCACCACCTATTGTGTGGCGTGACCGTGTTCCGACCGTGTTCCTGCATGGGCTACTGCCAATGTGCAAAGAACAACCAATTACCGAACGGAGGGGTTGCTTGAGAACATTCATCTTACTACAACTGACCTTTCTCACCAGCAGCAGACCGGTCGTGCCACGGTTATGGCCCTTCGCCAGCTCAAACTCCCCGTCCATCAAAAACGACCAGTAAATACTACCGGCCCAGCGAGTTCTGATGTTCTGATGTGACGTGTGCTTTTTAATCAGCTAGAGATGACTAGAGATGACAAATTCTACCCACTGAGAGGCTGGGGCTTAATTTGGTCCCTGGATCTTGCCGGGCTGCTCTGCTGTGCCAAGCGCGCCGATGCATTCATCTGAGACTCGTCACATACAGTAGGATGGCTGGAGGCATCATTACGGACAGATGAAATAAAAATCAAGCCGCTCATACAACTGATGGTGGGCGGTGGGTGACAGACAGAGGCACAGGGGGGAAGAGAGGAATCAGAGAACCACTTAGTCCAAAAAAAAAACGAAAAGAAGGATGAAGAATCGGAGGAAAAGAGGGTAAATAGGATGGGCGACACAGAGAGGCGCTGCGTGAGAACTCTGCTTTGAATCGGTTTGAGAAGGCCTCCTCCAGCGTCAGCAAAACTTCATCTGTGTTTTTCTCTCAGTTCTAATAAGGGATAGGAGAAAAGCTGAGCAAAACGGCAAATCCCCCGCAACACTTAGAAGGTCTCAACACTGAACAGTCCACAGCTGAAATGTAAGAAAAACCCATCTTAAAGAGGACTTCACATGCCTAAAACAAGATCAGAAAAGGGCATAGTGAAATAGAGTTGAAAAAGAAGCACATTTCACATCTCTAATACTATTGTGAGTCTATAGCCCACCTTCTCTGCATAATGCCCAAACAATTAGAGTGGCTCTCTTCTCCTCACCCTGCACACACTCTCCCAGTGAGAGAAACATGTCAGCACTAAGGATGAGTGGGCACAGCCATTAATACACCTAGGTGTTGGGAGGCAAAGAGCCGAACCGACCGACCGACAGACCTAATGTTTTCCCTCTCAGTTCACTTCTTCTACTCCTGGTCAAGAGATGTGAAAATGTAATCCACTCACCGATGCGTATCGGCTGTCAGGTAGTTAAATGGTTTAAACATCACGGCACTCCGTAGAGAGAGGTGAGGAAGGAGAGTGTTTATGCCTTTTTGGAAGGTGTGGGCATTTTTTCTGGGATGTTTAGGCGTTGGATGGTAATGCGGCAATCCAAAACAATTATGTTCTCATGCATTTAAAAAGCATCTCCTCTTCAAAAGTCATGGATACAATAGCCTGTTTGAACTAATGAAAACAATACTCTGAAATAATGTTTCAGACGGAGAGTACAGTTCCCAAACGAGACCAGGCTAAGCTATATAATAAAACTGTCAATGTCAATAACACCAGCCCTGTCTGTAGTTCACATAACAACACTCAATTTATGGATGAGTGGCCTGCATGTATGGGCTGCCACAATGTTAACTAAAGGTCAATAACACTGTGAGGGCTATATTTCTCCTGTAGGTTGAGACGGATACAGTAATATCTACAATATCTATGCACTTCCCATGTGAGATGAGATGACTGTATGTATGCAAGCCACAGGAACAGAAGCACTTGTAAAGTATACTGTATATCCACTGGCAGGACTATGCTATATAGTATATCACAGTATGAATGTCTGGCACAATATGCAGAATAGACAGTAGCAGAGTTATTAATTCGAATAATAATAATAATAATTAAATCAACATAAATTACATGACTTTCCTCACCTGATAAATGTTTTCCTCTCAATATACACGCTAGAGGGAAAGAAGAACTCTAAAATATGCTGCTTTTTTATGGCCACCTTGAACGAGACACAGTATGCCATGCAAAACATTGGATAACATCCCTAATTGAACATACATCTCCTTGCCCCCCCCCCCCCCCCCACCCCTCCCCCACCCCCCACCCCCCCATCCCGCCGTTGCACCTCTGAGGGTATTTACTTGGTATCCACCATATTGGCTGAAGTGGCCGACACACAAAGAAGTCAATTTCCCATATTCCCCCAGTGGAACAGCTCTTATTGAAAGTCCCACTCCTTCATTTGACCTACAACAAAACAGCACTTCCACCACTTAGCTTGCTAGAAAGCTGAGAAACGGGGCCGGAGAAATGAACCCAATTCAAAGCTCGTGAGGTATTTCTAAGAGACATACTTCAAGAATCAATGCATCATTTTGAATGACGAAAACCTGTAACGTCACCATGTGGGCCTTTAAAGAGGATACAGAAGAACCAAGTCATCCCTGTCTGTGTCCTGTCTGAAGAGGAGCTGAGCTGAGTCCGACTCCTGTCATGTGTTGGTGCCAGCGGCCCCATGCAGCAGCCAGCCATAAGGCTCCGCTAGGCTATGTGACATAATGTGACAGAAATCCCCATTGATATGACCGATAATTCCAACTCTGTGTGATTAGTTAGAAGGGGATTTTTGCTTTGTTGCAGATGGATGGAAATGAATGGGTCGGCATGATGTATCACAGACAGTGTGGTATGTGCGTGTGTGTGTGTGTTAGGACCACAGGCGGCCACAAGAGAACAAGAGATGGTGTGGGGGGGGGGGTGGAGAATCAATGACACCACGGAGGATTACAACTATTAGGAAGGCTTTAGGGAAACGCAGAAGCAGGAGGCGCGCTGGGCCGGGCGATCGGCTGTCTGGGGTGTCTGGCCCCGAAGACAGCATATTAGCTTTACTCCATTCTTTAACAGGGGCTAATCTTTACCGTTCTAATGTTGAAGACACAGGGTTCAGACATGCATAGTACAGGCACGCACACGCACACTCACACACACACGCACACACACACACACACCTAATGCTAGGGAAACTCAGTAGCACTGTTTGTAGAAAAAAAATATGTACGCTGTCAATTACATTAACCTACAAATCTAAAAAAAAAAACACAAACATATATATATATATTTTTTTTATTAAAATCATTTGAGCACTTACATACAGGGCTACCAAGTTATGCTTGACGTCAATTCATCACTATTAGTCAAAGTCTGGCTTCCGGACTCACTGTTCCTGCCACATAGAAAGAGATGGGGGGACATGGAATTTACATGATGCAATAAAATTGCAATAATTTAGATTTATTTCAGATGATGGGAAAATTCCACATCCATTTAACTGGGAAGGATGTCAGGTTTTAGGAATGACAGTCACATTGCCGTGCCATTATAAATGACATCCTATCGTGGGAGTAGGTACCGCTGGGTACTCCTGGCTGCTGGAGGCGGTCCTTAATTGGAAAAGTTAAATATATTCACCTTGCGCTTGGAGAAAAGCTGTTGAAAGGGTGCACTGCAGGTATACCATATGCATGGACCATGTTGTTACAGCAGATTTGCGGACGTATTATTGAGAAAGTACTGACGGACATTAAATAATGCTAATAATAGCATTATGTAATAATATGCTAATAACAGCAAACAATAATAGGTTATTATGACTTGCACAAAGAAAAAGATAAATGATTTATCTTCAGTCAACATCGAAATTATCACTTTCTTCCCTGGTTTCACTTAGACAGACTGGACTGGACTGTACTGTACTCATATGAAAGTGAATGGCTGGTTAGCTCGGCCACAGTCAGCAAGATCTTAGCTTTTAGAAAGGGTGATGAGAGACAGAGAGAGAGAGAGAGAGAGAAAGAGAGAGAGAGAGAGAGAGAGAGAGAGAGAGAGAGAGAGAGAGAGAGAGAGAGAGAGGAGTATAACATCTCTCTGTGTCCAGGGCAATTAGTGTGGTCAGGCTTCCCTACACAATGGCGGTCCACGCCACGGCCACATCCAGCTGGAGAGTGGTGCATTCTGGTCCTGCAGCGGGCGGGGCGATGGAGCATGGACCTTGACAGAAGGACTGACAGTGATGGGACAGTAGTTGCGCAGGGAGGGGTGGACTGACTCCCCCCCAGGGCCGATCGGGGGTACTGGGGGCATGAGTGGGGACGCAGAGAAGGAACACGGGCAGATGGTCTTTAATTGGAGGGAAATCCCGCTCTATTGGCAAAATATGGCGTTCTGTTTTGAAAAACGGTTCACAAGGGTGCCCACGGACACAAACACTTGCGTGTGATCGCACAGCGGCACACGACGCATGCCAACATGAGCATAAAGAGATAGGAACTCATTAAAAAAATCTCAGAGTGAAAAAGGTAAACACAGACTGTACATTGGAGCATGGAATAAGTTCCGTTTTTTTTATGGCCAGGCATTCATTTTCTCAATTTAATCAGAAACCTTATTCTCATGCAACACACTTTCCTGCCAACAGCTTCTATGGGGAGCTGGAATAGAATTAACTTCGCTAAGCATCTACCATAGGCTACTTATACTGTAACACTAGGCAGAGGTAAACTAAACTACAACACTTCCATCTCTCTCTCTCTCTGTCTCTCTCTCTCTCGCTCTCAATCTCAATTACCAGGTGGAGATGACTGGAGCGATTGGGGGTTGCGTCTAATGTGGAACCCTGAGTCTTCCCCCATGGCTTAAAGAATGAAGGTGATACACAGAAGTGATGGTTTCATAACATAAAATGTCTGCAGGAACTGAAGGAGACACTTCTAAGAGTATAGGGAGGGATGCCTAGGCAGCGTATCAGTATTACTGGTTGACTGCTGTGGATGTCTATTTCACCTTCAGGTGGAGCTTATGTTTGGGGGGTTACTCTGAAAAAATAGTTTCAGAAATTCAACGCCTGAGAAAATATATGTCATTTTTTTTTTGCTTTTACGTCTTTCTGTATGTCATAAGTCGGAGATCATTTAAGGTTGTTTGAGGTCGTTGGTTTGTTTTAGCTCTTCAATAAATGGATAACAAATCTGGATCTGAACCAGCCGACGGCTTCAGAAGATTATGGTGTTAAGGGTTTACACGCAGAGAACACACTTCAAAGAGGAAGGCCGCCCTGAAAAATGATGAAATTGATCCACACTTGGCCCATTTATAAATCACTCCCTATCCTCATTCCCACTGTCAATTCACTCTGGCATCTTTCAGCATGGCATCTTACAATCAGGATATCTGTATGTTTAAAAACGAAAATGTCTGAGCACCGAAACACACAGATACGCGCACACATGCACGCATGCACACACGAGAACAAAACCCATTCTCACACCACTCACCCACTTAAACCTATCCCAATTTGCAAGGAGTGCATATGTACACAGCCTCCTGCTGGTTCTGTCATGAATATCAGACATCTTTATCCATGCTTTATCTACAACAGCCGGACTAAGAATGTACATGCAGTAACAGAACAGGTGCTAGCGAGAGAAGTGGCCCATCAATTTAGCAGAGAGACCCGGGGTATGGGAGATGTTGTCTGGGAGCCCTGGGCAGGACAAAGCAAGGAGAAGGAGGTAGTAATCCGTGTGTGTGTGTGTGTGTGTGTGTGTGTGTGTGTGTGTGTGTGTGTGTGTGTGTGTGTGTGTGTGTGCGTGTGCGTGTGGGGGGGGGGGGGGGCGTGTGGGGCGTGTGCGTGTGCGTGTGTGTGTGAGGTGGTAATCCATCCCGTCCGAGACCCCCGGAGCTGCCACGCTCAATCAGACCCACAAAAGGATGCTTGATACATAACATCTTCATTCTACATTGCAATGCCTTTCAGGCACTCTACTGATGTCCTCACAGATTGTCCTTCACAAAGAATGCTTGAATAAAAAGAGAAGGGAGAGATTGGGTTTCTCGTGGACTTTATTTTTTGCACTATGTGTACTTATACCTATGTGTACTACATAGTAAAAACTGTACTAGCAACCTTGTAATAACAATAACTATACAAGCAACCTTTTATTAGCAATAAATATACTAGTAACCTTGTATTAACAATAACTGTATTAGCAACCTTGTTTTAGCGATAACTATACCAGCAACCTTGTATTAACAATAACTGTACTAGCAACCTTGTATTAACAATAACTGTACTAGCAACCTTATATTAACAATAACTGTACTAGCAACCTTGTATTAACAATAACTGTACTAGCAACCTTGTATTAACAATAACTGTACTAGCAACCTTATATTAACAATAACTGTACTAGCAACCTTATATTAACAATAACTGTACTAGCAACCTTATATTAACAATAACTGTACTAGCAACCTTGTATTAACAATAACTGTACTAGCAACCTTGTATTAACAATAACTGTACTAGCAACCTTATATTAACAATAACTGTACTAGCAACCTTATATTAACAATAACTGTACTAGCAACCTTATATTAACAATAACTGTACTAGCAACCTTATATTAACATGTAGTTAAACAATAACTGCTGTGCACATTTTTTAAAATTTCAACAGTGATTCAGTATACTAAAACGTGGGCAGTAGAGTTATAGTAATTTGGATATATTTATACACCACTGATAGCAGTTAAGACATTGAGAGTTTACGTAGAAACTACTTCAGAATCATATTTTTAGATATGTTCTTCACACCGCCTCGCCAACCACAGTGACCGTCCATGTTGGAAAACGAATTGAATTAATGTTCTAAGGGCCGGCTGAGAGCTCTAGAGCTGTGTACTGTGCAGCAGGGCGATTTAAATCTAGCCTAAATGAGTCTATGGCATAGGAGATGGGAGAGATTGCAGAGTGTTCTCTTTTTCCAGGGGAGAAATGATAATGGACTGTTTCATTTAGAAGCACTCCTCCTCTTTCTGAGTGGAAGTCTCAGTCTCTCTCTCTCTCTCTCTCTCTCTCTCTCTCTCTCTCTCTCTCTCTCTCTCTCTCTCTCTCTCTCTCTCTCTCTCTCTCTCCTCTCCCTCTCCCTCTCCCTCTCCTTCCACTGGCAGGCTTTTAGCGTGGAAGGGATAACTACAGCACATCCGCAGCGGGCAGGATGTGTCACGTGACCAAGGAGGGCTCACGCCGCTCGCAGCGCAGGGACGTTAGTGCCGTCCTCGACGGGGAGATTTGTCCTAATAAAACGTCAGGCTCGGAGCAGAATGAACTGTAATGACTTTGTGAGTTCACTAATGGGCAATAAATCTTAGATTAGGGGCTCCTGCACAAATGCGGTAAGATAAGCCGTGCGCACTCACAGTCATGTCTCATTGCGTGTATCGGATGGGTTCATTTTAGAGTCGTCGTTGTGTGCGTGTTGCGTGTGTTGTATGTGTTGTGCAGTTCGGAGGTTTCTTCCCTGTTTGTTTATGATGTGTTGTGTGTTCACCAAGCAGAGCATCCACAATAAGGGAAGGGTGGCAGAATTATCATGAAAATATCATTTCTGGGAACAAACGTATTGCTTCTTCCTCAGACAGAATAATGATTGTTGCTTGAAGGCATCAAATCCAAATTTTTGGGGAGCGTGGAGATTATTATACAGTATATCCCTCTCCGATGTCAAAATCCTAAAAGTTGTGTCACTATATCTCATTATTAGTACAATTGAGATTGAGACTTTTATGACACAGAAGATGAACTGCTTTGACCGTCTATACTGTATGTGACACATCAATATCTTCTCTGGACGTTCATCTGTACAGCGTTTTACCATAATGCTTCCTTATAGTTTGTCTTTGTCCCCCCCAAAAAAAAACATTTATCGGAGGCTTATTTGCTTAAGAAAACCAACCAAGGCGGGAGAAATGATTTGGTGGGCGTCGGGGCTTGTACGGAGGGCACCGGGTCGGAAGGGGTTGAGGCGGTCGCGCGGGTGGGGGTGGAAGCACTGAATGAGATATGGTTGCTTTTTAGGTCTTTTTTTCCGACGGTCCCAGTAACTAACAAATAAGGGCCATAAAACTGACGGATGGCCCAGCGGATGGCACGTTAATGTTCGTCCGACCCTGAACCCCTCCTCTTCAAGCGGTTGTAGAGATTGCCTTTTTTTTTATCCTAATAGCATCACTTATCATTCGGGAAGCTTCCAGCAAAGCAAAGAAAAAAGGAAAACTCTTCTCTCTCTGTCTCTTTCTCTCTCTCTAAAGTCCTGAGGGGAAATCGGCACCGAGGATAAAAATCAATCATATTATCCATGTACACACAACGGCTATTCCTCTATCCCTCCCTCCCTCCTATGAGGTAGAAAGAAACGAGCTACTGATTGCCTGTAACTCGACATTACAAAAGACCCAATATTCTGAGAATGCATTAGATAAATATTAACTTATGTAGTTGGCTCGCTGTCTGTCAACGTCATCACTCAATATGATGAATGAATGCGACTACTTAGTCCTCAGAAGTCTGAGATGTGAAATCAAGTTGGAAGCGATTACAAATGTACAAAAAAGCTGCACTTTTTTTTACGGACAAAGACTGTTGGGTTTGGTTCAATGCTGTCACAATTAATAATGTCTGTTTCAAATTTCACACAGTAGAAGTATCCTGCTGCCCCCATCTTCCGCCTTCCCTCCTCCCTGTTTCCCAAAACAGCAGTCCCTCCCTTGCCTTTTGAAGTGACTGGCACTCACTTCTTGGCCCCGAAATTCCCTGAAATCCTGCGCATGCAAACTCAAACGCACACACACACACACACACACACACACACACACACACACACACACACACACACACACACACACACACACACACACACACACACATACACACACACACACACACACACACTCAGAGGCTGTGATTAATGTCCAGAATGTGTGTGTCAACTTAAAGACCGCCCGTGGTGCAATATGTTCCCTGGGCCGGGCCTTACCAGCCAGCTGGCAGCACCACGCTCCACAGGGCCTGGGATGAGAGGGGAGGCTAGCAGGCACACAGCCCTGCCACCCAGCTATCCAAACACCCAACTCACTGGTCATTACCCAACACCTACTGACTGGCACATACACAGGCAGAACCAGTTAGAGGGATGGGTGGAGGGGGGAGAGCGTAAAGCCCAGTATGTACAGTGCCAAGGACAGAGAGAGAGAGAGGTGAAGAGATAGCGAAGAGAGAGAAACAAAGAAAGAGAGAGAGAGAGCGAAAGAGAGAGCGAGATAGACAGCCAGAGAGAGAAAAATGTCTTTGAGTCATTCTGGACAGAGTGGGATGGATCCAAACGGCCCACGGGCTAACAACAGTATGCATTATGTTCAGCAAACAATACCTGTCTGCAGGGGGGTCGTCATGCACCCGTCATTTTGGAGGGGGCATGAAGTATGTGTGGATGGAGGGGGGGTGGGGGGTACCTGCAACAGCTTAATTATTATGCCTAATTCTACAGTGCCTTATTCCACATTTTGTTGTGTTACAACTTCAATTCAAAATGGATTGCATTTATTTGGGGGGAATTTTTTTGGAAAATGAAATACAGAAATATGTAATTTACATAAGTAAGTTCACACCCCTTAGTCAATAAATGTTAGAATCACATTTGGCAGCTATTAAAGCTGTGAGTCTTTCTGAGTAAGTCTCTAAGAGCTTTGCATTTCTTTTTATACTAAAAAATCCTAAAAAACGCAGCCACCACTATGCTTGAAAATATGAAGAGCGGTACTCAGTGATGTGTTGTGTTGGATTTGCCCCAAACATAACACTTTGTATTCAGGACAAGGTACATTTCTTTGCCAAATTCTTTGCAGTTTAACTTTAGTGCCTTATTGCAAACAGGATGCATGTTTTGGAATACTTTATTCCGTACAGGCTTCCTTTTTTTCACTCTGTCATTTAGGTTATTATTGTGGATAACTACAATGTTGTTGATCCATTACCAGCTGTCTCCTATCACAGCCATCAAACTCTGCAACTGTTTTAAAAAGTCACCATTGACCTCATGGTGAAATCCCTGAGCGGTTTCCTTCCTCTCCGGCATCTGAGTTAGGAAGAACGCCTGTATCTTTGTAGTGACTGGGTGTATTGATACACCATTCAAATGATAATGAATAACTTCACCATGCTCAAAGGGATATTCAATATCTACTTTTTTTTTTAAATCCCATCTACCAATAAGTGCCGTTCCTTGCGAGGCATTGGAAAATCTGTATTTGCTCGACTGAGGGACCTTATAGATAATTGTATTTGTGGGGTACAGAGATGAGGTAGTCATTCAAAAATGACTACCTCACTATTATTGCACACAGAGTGAGTCCATGCAACATAATATGTGACTTGTTAAGAACATTTTTACTCCTGAACTTATTTAGGCTTGTCATAACAAAAGGGGTTGAATATTTATTGACTAGACATTTCAGCTTTTCATTTTCTATTAATTTGTAAAGATTTCTAAATCATAATTCCATTTTGACATTATGGGGTATTGTAAGTAGTCCAGTGACACAACATCTAAATTGAATCCATTTTAAATTCAGGCTGTAACATAACAAAATGAGGAAGAAGTCAAAGGGTGTGAATACTTTCTGAAGGCACTGTACAGTATGTCAAAAATATGTACATTCCTTCGTAGGTTATCGAAGCATACCTCTTTACCTGTTGAATTGTCATTTTAATGAGGGTGTCATTCTGACTGTTGTAAATCCCACATCTCAATATTCTGCACTAACATGCCTAGGATATTACATCCAAATTACAACACAGTACATGGGATCATAACACACGTCATCAATACAGGCACGTATCACGGAATTATTATTAATACACAAATATCATCATTTACATTTACATTTACGTCATTTAGCAGACGCTCTTATCCAGAGCGACTTACAAGTAATATTATCATCAGGTGCCAGACTACATTTAAACCCTGTTTTTCTGGGTCTCTGCTAAAATCTGGGTAAAATATTGAAATGGAATGTAAGTCTTATTCAGTACATTTAGTAACTGCTTGCTTTTCTAAAGTCTACCAACCTTGCCAGCAGACATGCCAGCTAAGATATTTAACAAGCTAGCTAATCGAACTAGATTGATAGCCTGAAATGGCTTCTTGGTAGCTAGTTATGAGTTTGGGTTATTGGGAACCAATCTGTAGCTGAAGCCAACTTCATAAAATTGCTAGGTGGCTAGTAGTATTACAGAGAAACAACAACGCATTTCAGATGTATTTATTCATCAAGAAGGAACCAATAGGCTACATAGCTTGATCAAATTCATGTATAAACATGAGTTCTGCCCGTCACTGCTAAAGTCAAATCAAACGCTGTTTGTGTCACCACACTCTCTCTCTTAATCCGTGGTGCACCTTGGAAGGAACCACTTACTAGGGAGAATGACTGGTCCAGTCAGTGTGACCCGTCCGCAAAATACAGCGGACAGATCTTTTTATATATAATTATGATAAAACATATAAATGAAATGTAGTCATTAATTGAACATAAAAAAACCGCAAAACCAGGACAAATCTGAGGGGGTACGTGTCCTTGTGCTCCCAAGGGGCATGACACCTCTGCGTGCGTGCATGCCTACGTGTGTGTGCATGCGTACGTGTGTGTCTGCACGTTGCCTTGGCGAACCTTGATCACCATCAAATCAAATTCAAATCAAATCAAATGTATTTATATAGCCCTTCTTACATCAGCTGATATCTCAAAGTGCTGTACAGAAACCCAACCTAAAACCCCAAACAGCAAGCAATGCAGGTGTAGAAGCACGGTGGCTAGGAACCATGTGTGGACTTGATTCACCTCAATGGCAGGAACTGATATGGGTCTCCTCGGATCCTATGTGAAGCACTAACACGTCGCAACACTGACAACACTACACTGACAACAGACATACTACAGACAGAGGAATCCCAGTATGGTCTGTTGGGGATTGGGAAATCATGCTGGATTAGTAAAAAAAACTGAACAACAGCTGCTTCAAGTGAATCAAGTACTTCTCAAATCCAGTTGAGTTTCATAGTGAGATGCACATGTAAAGCAAGTAAGTGTTTGTTTGTAAAGAACATATAAATAACACGCTTTGTGTTTGCTGTCAGATGTTGGTGGGGAGAGAGGAGGAGAAAGGAAGAGAGTGAGAAAAAGACAGAGTTGGCGCACAAGAGAAAGAGAGAGAGCGAAAGAGAGAGAGAGAGAGAGAGCGAAAGAGAGAGAGCGAAAGAGAGCTAAAGAGAGAGCGAAAGAGAGAGAGAGAGAAAGCGAGAGAGAGAGAGAGAGTGAGAGAGAGAGAGAGAGAGAGAGAGAAAGAGAGAGAGAGAGAGAGAAAGAGAGAAAGAGAGAGAGAGAGAAAGAGAGAAAGAGAGAGAGAGCGAAAGAGAGTGAGAGAGAGAGAGAAAAAGAGCGAGGGAGAGCAAAAGAGAGAGAGCGAGATAGAGCGAGAGAGAGCGAGAGAGAGAATATACTGTATGGAACTACAATCCTAGTGTAACTCATCCAGCTCCTCATCTTGCCTCAGTCCATTCCTTTAATCTCGTCTCATGTAAGGTAACAATGATACACAGTGCCTCTTCCAACAAAACTCTGCACGCTGTTCCCACAAATATGTTTCCGATTCTCTTCCCTGTCTGTCTCTATTCCTGGAAGTGTATTCAGCAAATCTCCTCTCTCCTGACCGCCCAAGCAAGGTTTCTAAAGAAGTTTGAAAAGAAACAGAAAATTTGAACTTGGAATATTGTCTATGACGTATGTGATCAAGTGAAAGTACGTCTCCAGTTAGGCCCATCTTATAAAGTATGTGAATCGGTAATTGAAGGAGCTACCAACAGCGCATCATTCAAAACTCAATCCGTTTATGACCTTGAGCGCTAACGACCATTTATACAAATAGAAAATCTGCCTTAAGAAATGTCCAAAACTATGTGATCCAGCAATGCCAATATGACAAGCGAGGCAGCAGAAAACTCTATCACTCAGGGTGACACACACAGTCCCATGGGGAGGTGGCCTGGCGGCACAGTGAGATATTCAAGTGTGTGTGTGTGTGTGTGTTACATGTCAGCCCAGGTAATGTCCACTAATGACCCACAGGAGACCTGTCATATGCTGACAAGGGGCGACTACACACCCCTGGGGGACAGCAGTGTGGACGAAGATGATGATGATGATGGCGGGGGGGGGGGGGGGGCTCTGAAATCATTAATCATGAATATTTCAGCTGGACAACTCCCCTCCACACACACACACACACGCACACCTAGGGGCCCAGAGGAGAGCTGGCATTATGCATGGCGTCTGTCACAGACCCTCCAATTTGTTCACCTGGATGCCGGGTCCTTTATAGGCAGGCGGTCTCAAGGGATGCCTCCTTCCCTCCAAGGCCCCCAAAGTCCCCACACAACCATTTAACAGCAAAACCAGTATTAGCACAACTTACACATACAGTAGGTACATTATGACGCTTGATATCAACTTTATTTATGAAGGAATTATACAGTATGTAGACCAATTATTCATAATTATGTCTTAATCAATAGCTTTTCAATGAATTTAAATATATACAATTATTCCTTTTTTTATTCTACATACAGTATATCGGTATGGTAATGGCCATTCTCTTCAAATGAATAACGTATTCAGTGAATATAACATACAGTAGCCTATGTTTACTGATTCTATTAAGGAAAGCTTCTTACTGTAGACCTAAGACAATGCCTATTTCTCTGTGGCTTTTTGGAAACAGATGGTATGTGAATCAAGCAGTGTTGATTTTTAGTCATGAAAAAAGCTCAAGGACTCATTTAACTGGGTAAACATGGCAACATAGACAAATAAAAGCTTTATTGATGTTTCTTGAATATGTTTTTCTTCTCCAAATGAATAGCGTGATGGCAAGCATGAAATAAATACATTCAATAAAAAGACACTTAAAGCTTCCAAGCAATTAAAAATGTTATTTTGGGAAAAGGTTGACATTTCCATTTAAATGAACACCTGCAGTATGTTAAGTGGAAAGCTATTTGTTCCTGAACTATGTTACCATAAAATGTCTTCAAATGCCATTAAGACATCTCAGGTGTCACCTTGTTGGCTAAATGACAGTATGTATGACCCTAATGTCTGAACACAAATGCTATATCAAATTATTTTAAACTGGGTGGTTCGGGCCCTGAATGCTGATTGGCTGACAGCCGCGGTATGTCAGACCGTATAACACGGGGTATGACAAAACACTTATCTTTACTGCTCTAATTTTGTTGGTAAACAGTTTATAATAGCAATAAGGCACCTCGGGGGTTTGTGATATATGGCCAATATACCATGGCTAAGGGCTGTGTCCAGGTACTCCGCGTTGTTTCGTGCGAGAGAACAGCCCTTAGCCGTGGTATATTGGGCATATACCACACCCCCTCGGGCCTTATTGCTTAATTATACAATTATATACAGTTAAACAAAAACTTGTATTGGATGACCATGTTTGTATGAAGGATTGAATGTTATCCAAAATGGTAGGGTGCAATCAACTAACTACTATCACCCCCATGCGGGTAATGATAGGGGAAAATATCTCAGAGGAGTTTTGAGTGTTTCGGGTGAGCGTCCAATGTAGAGTAAGAGAAAGAGATCACAAAAAAAGAAGCAAACAAAAGGAAAGAAAAAGAGAGAAACAGATCCAAGATGGCTGACATTTTGAAGCCCATCACTTTGAAGGTCACTTGAATTAGACCGGCTAGGTTCTACGACCTTGTAATCAACTTCAGAGAAACCGACATGAAGAACTCGGAACACATAGGCTATTTCAGAACCGCACCATGCAAGCATTCATTTGGCACAGGGTTTTAAGTGTAAACAAACATGAATATAATGTCCAACAAAGTAACAAGGTAACTGCCTGGGGGAAGAAAAAAAAATGGGAAAGTGGCTTATCCCAAAACCCTATGAAAAAGTTAAAAGGTAATTAAAAAATAAAACAACATTTAAACAAAATGTCCCCAAAAATGTTTTTAAATGGGAACGAAACCTACTCCAAAACCGCTATGACACATTAAGGGAAGCTAAACATAGAACTACAGAAAAGAGATAAGATGCGTGTTCTCTTCCTTGTCCATGAACTTCAAGGTAGACTATTCAGGCCTCGATTATGAGGCTTCAACTCTGGAGTTTACCCACTTTAAACTTTGCATACAAAAAAATCAAGCTCTGTACAATTCCTATCCTCTATCAATAAAGTTATCTTCCCCATGGCAAACATCCAGTCTCTCTCTCTTCAAAATTGCCAAGTTGTGAAAAGCTACACCAAATAGTAGAGAATATTATAAGACCCATAGTTGTAAAATAAGGTTTTGTTCTTAACTGACTTGCCTAGTTAAATAAAGGTTAAATAAATAGTTCTGCAGAACGCCAGCCCTCTCATAGCCATCTGTTATATTGAGGATTCATTCTTCTTGGCAGAATAGGCTTTGTTAACCTTTGTTAACACATCTGGAAACCTACTAATACTTCAAAATCTCCACTTACATTTACATTGTAGTCATTTTGCAGACGCTCTTTTCCAGAGCGACTTACAGTTAGTGCATTCATCTCAAGATATCTCAGTCATTGTAAGTACATTTTTCCTCAATAAAGTAGCAATCAGCAGAGTGAGTGCGGGTAGGGGGGAAAACTGAAAAAGTCAAGCTCGAGAGTTAGTGTTGGGGAAGGGGGGGGGGGGGGGTTGCAAGGGGGGAGTGTTGTGGGAGGATTTAAGATACTCTTTGAAGAGGTAGGGTTTCAGATGTTTTCGGAAGATGGGCAGGGACTCTTCTGTTCTAGCTGCAGGTGGAAGTTGGTTCCACCATTGGGGTGCCAGGACAGAGAACGGCTTTGATTTGGCTGAGCGGGAGCTGCTCTCTCGTTGGTGTGGGACGGGTAAGAGAACAGAGGTGGTAGAACGTTGGGGTGGTAGGATTGGAGCAGAGCCTGAAGGTTGGAAAAAAATAAAGATTTCTCACCCAGTTTAAACCATAAACCCAGTGGTGTAGGGGTGCCTGGAGAAGTGGGTGTTCTCACATTCTGCCAATTCTTTTCCGAACGGCCCGCCCAGTGAATAAATGGTGCCCTGTGTGAAGAATTCCATGAGAAACAGTGACATACACTCTGAACGACCGAAAATCATCAATCCCATATTGATCTTTCACAGTCAGGCCAACCCAAGCTGTAGCATGCAGTAAGCTAAAGTAAGGCTGTATGGTCCGGCACTGCGTCCCAGCAAAATAAATAGTGGGGGTGCACCGTACCTGGAAAACATGAGCCTATCATAATAGTTCAAACACAACGTCAGGAAAACTGAAGGCTTTTACACCACTATCTATCAGTACTGCATGTCAGTGACGCGAAAAATGTGCGAATGGACTTAAAAATGGGTGGTATAGCCTACACTCCAAACCAAAATGTGATGTCGTTCGACAAGAACATTGACATTTTGCCAAGGCAGAGACAAGTGGCTGAGTCCGAGACACGTGCGGAGAGCAGTGGACGCATTAAATTCTGGCCTAATGATGATCGCCGAATGTCATTACACTTGTTGGTGTTTTGTGTAAAAGATGTCTCTGTCTGTCCATTCACCACTGTTTGGAGGCTGGAAATATGTTGCGAGTGGAAGAACGCGTGTGGGTGGCCTAGTAAATGAGCCCTTTGAAGTGATTGTTTGAGAATCAGATGATGTTTATGCCACAATAACACATTTTAACGTTTAAATGACACATTTTTCCTACTTGGCCCACAGAGATCCTATTGAATTAAGAGTGATTCTATATGTAATTGTGTGATTAGGCCTATAATATTGATTGGGTGCATGCGCAAGCGCGTACACACATAGGAAGTCCATTCCGGGAAGAAATTAAATCTACTTTCAACCTGTTTCCAAAGCAAACTCAATTGAAGCAGGGAAGTGTGGCTATGAGACAAAACTGTCCCGAAGCTAACTGGCTTATCAGAGGCTGATTTATAAGCAAATTACCTTGATAAAACAATACAAATATAATGAAAGTCCCCAAAATATGGGATTTACACTTAACCGGTAAAATGTTGCAGTCAAAAAATAATCAAGCTCTGTACAAGTCTATACACGCTATCAATACAGTTCTCGATGACAGACATCCGTTCTCTCTCCCTCTCCAAAATTGGCAAGTTGTGAAATTATACACCAAATAATGGAGAATAATCTAAGACCCATAGTTCTGCAGAACGCCAGGTCTCTCATAGCCATCTGTTATGTAGTAGAATAATGTTCTTGGCAGCATAAGACACAGACCTTTGTCAACACATCTGGGTTTCCATTAATACTTCTAAATCTCCACTTGATTTGACTAAAAGAAACAAGGGGTTTTATTGTCCAAATTATTGATTGTCCCATTTGTTTTCTTTTCAGTGTGAACTGTAATTGACTGTATGGAGTTGGCAGGTGTAACTCTACCACCCAATCTCCCGTCAAATGCCCCCATTCATACACATTCATTCAATCAAGCCGTTTTGTGGCGAATAAATCAACTTCCACCAAGAGAAGCAAAATCATAGTCAAGAGGGAGAGAGAAAGAGAGAGAGAGAACGACAGAGAGAGAAAGAGAGAACAAACAAGAGAAAGAGAAAGAGAGAGCGAGAGAGAGAGAGACAGAGAGAGAGAGAGAGCGAGAGAAAGAACAAGAGCGACAGAGAGAACGAGAAAAAGAGAAACAGAGAAAGAGAGAGAGAGAGAGAGACAGAAAGAGAGCAACCCCAGATGGCGGCCAGCGTTCATGTCTCTTACGACAACATTATAAGACGGGGAAATAATGCTAATGTGAATGCTAATTAGTGTCAACAAATCTGTGTTAAAAACACCGGCTACTGTATAGCAGCTCTGTGGTCGTGTTGTGTACGTTCCAGATCCCATTATACACGCATTCTGACAGAAAAAAAAACATTCTTCCAGCACTTCAACACAATCTCTTTTCTTTCTCTTTATCTGCTAGCTTGTCACACAGTTCACACACAGACCCTTGCCACACACCGCTTACAAGGCCCTCAGAGGAATCCGAACCTTCTGTCATCAATAGGTCTCTTTGTGTCTTTGAAAACCCGTCGAAATATAATCAACCATTGCAAATTCCTGCTAGCTCTAATTGTTTCTTATCTTAACTGGCTTCCTGTTGAATCTAGCCTGTCGTGCCGAAGTCTCACACACAGAGGAAAGGGGTTATGCCATCATGCACGGGAATTCGACAAATTAAATGGGTGCCCTTTCAGAGAAATGGACGATGTTAGATTGTTTGTCGGGTTTACCGCTGCTATATTGCATTGAAACCTACAGATGATTTAGTACACACTGTTATTCAAACCGTAAACCAATTACATAAACCGATGCAGTGGGAAACATTGTTTGTTTTGCAGAGCCAATACGTAATTAGTTGTGTTCTTGGTTTCTTGGTTTCTTGGAAGATCAATTGAATCAACATTAGTTGTTTTTGGTCTCAGGGGCCTTTAGATGATTTGAATTCGGATGTGTTATGTGTGAGGCAGATTTTAGATTGCATGCACAAAGACAGACAGGCAGACAAACAGACAGGCAGACAGACAGATCGGGACTGAGGTTCTGCACCAGTGTGGGAAGAGAAGAGATGAGGGACTGCAGGAGTAGTTAGTTCACAGTGTGTGTCTGTAATGACAAGCTGTCACATCCTCACTATAATGGAGTCCTGGCCCGGCCAGAAGAATCTACTAGACGTGAGACTTCAGGGGCCACTCTAAATCGCACTGAGGAGGGAAACATGAATATAGCACCCCATGTAGAAATATTTTGATGCCACGCTGAACAACAATGATTCATATGTTTGTTTCTGTGTAGATAATTTTTTCACTGCTTGGAGAATGATTGTGGCCAATTGTTGATGATGACAAATCCAGTAACATTCTAACATAGATAAGCTAATATAAAAAGCTACAGTAAGTATGGATTCCTTTATTCCCATTCCTGATGCATGGCCAGACTTCAGACGGTTAGCTGGTGGAGGAGAGGAGAGGAAAGCAAATAGAGCCTTGGTCTGTCTCTATTTCCTGTCCACACTGCACTGACCTCTATTAACTTCTGGTGTGAGGGTGAAGCCACACACACACACGCCCCGGGGGATAGAGTGACACACACACACACACACACACACACACACACACACACACACACACACACACACACACACACACACACACACACACACACACACACACACACACACACACACTCAGTTTGTCCAGATAGTCTATCTTCTATTATAGTTCACTATAAATCCACCATAGCGCCTACAGCCGAGGACTGGATTGGTACATACACATGGCATCTCTTGTTTCCCCTCCACACGTAATCAAATACCTGGGCCTACAGCTTCTGACAGGAGTTCGATACAGGACGCCTGTAAAAAGCATAATAAAGCCACTTCAGCATTGTAATTAATGGTTGTTTCTCTGCTGGTGCTCAATGTCTCTGGGTTAACTGCATTAGTGGTGGCTTACACTATTTTTAAAGCTCTGGCTACCTCTGTATATGATGCCACTATGTTGTTTAAACAAATCAAATCACATTTTATTTGTCACATGCTTCGTAGACAACAGGTGTAGACTAACAGTGAAATACTTACTGGTTCATTTCCAACAGAGTTAAAGAGAAGAAATACAAATAAAACATAGAAATAGTGACACAAGGAATAAATACAGAGTGAATAACGAATACAAATAATGAGTAAAAATAACGGGCTTATATACAGTACAGGAAGTATAAAATAACATGGCTATATACAGGGAGTATAAAATAACATGGCTATATACAGGAAGTAAAAAATAACATGGCTATATACAGGGAGTAGAAAATAACATGGCTATATACAGGAAGTAGAAAATAACATGGCTATATACAGGAAGTAGAAAATAACATGGCTATATACAGGAAGTAAAAAAATAACATGGCTATATATAGGGAGTAGAAAATAACATGGCTATATATATGGAGTAGAAAATAACATGGCTATATATATGGAGTAGAAAATAACATGGCTATATCAAATCAAATCAAATCTATTTATATAGCCCTTCGTACATCAGCTGATATCTCAAAGTGCTGTACAGAAACCCAGCCTAAAACCCCAAACAGCAAGCAATGCATGTGAAAGAAGCACGGTGGCTAGGAAAAACTCCCTAGAAAGGCCAAAAACCTAGGAAGAAACCTAGAGAGGAACCAGGCTATGAGGGGTGGCCAGTCCTCTTCTGGCTGTGCAGGGTGGATATTATAACAGAACATGGTCAAGATGTTAAAATGTTCATAAATGACCAGCATGGTCAAATAATAATAATCATAGTAGTTGTCGAGGGTGCAACAAGCACGTCCGGTGAACAGGTCAGGGTTCCATAGCCGCAGGCAGAACAGTTGAAACTGGAGCAGCAGCACAGCCAGGTGGACTGGGGACAACAAGGAGTCATCATGCCAGGTAGTCCTGAGGCATGGTCCTAGGGCTCAGGTCCTCCGAGAGAAAGACAGAAAGAGAGAAAGAGAGAATTAGAGAGAGCATATTTAAATTCACACAGGACACCGGATAAGACAAGAGAAATACTCCAGATGTAACAGACTGACCCTAGCCCCCCGACACATAAACTACTGCAGCATAAATACTGGAGGCTGAGACAGGAGGGATCAGATATATATATATATGGAGTAGAAAATATCATGGCTATATATATGGAGTAGAAAATAACATAGCTATATATATGGAGTATAAAATAACATGGCTATATATATGGAGTAGAAAATAACATGGCTATATATATGGAGTAGAAAATAACATGGCTATATATATGGAGTATAAAATAACATGGCTATATACAGGGAGTAGAAAATAACATGGCTATATACAGGGAGTAGAAAATAACATGGCTATATACAGGGAGTAGAAAATAACATTGCTATATAAAGGGAGTAGACAATAGCATGGCTATATACAGGGAGTAGAAAATAACATGGCTATATACAGGGAGTAGAAAATAACATGGCTATATATAGGGAGTAGAAAATAACATGGCTATATACAGGGAGTAGAAAATAACATGGCTATATATAGGGAGTAGAAAATAACATGGCTAAATACAGGTAGTACCAATACCGAGGGGTACGAGGTAATTGAGGTAGCTATGTACTGTACATATAGGTAGGTGTAAAGTGACTAGGCAACAGGATAGATAATAGACAGTAGCAGCAGCATATGTGGTGAGTGTGTGTGTGTGTGTGTGTGTGTGTGTGTGTGTGTGTGTGTGTGTGTGTGTGTGTGTGTGTGTGTGTGTGTGTGTGTGTGTGTGTGTGTGTGTGTGTGTGTGTGTGTGTGTGTGTGTGTGTGTGTGTGTGTGTGTGTGTGTGTAAGTGTGTGAGAGTGTGTGGGCAGAGTCCAGTGTGTGCGCATAGAGTCAGTGCAAGAGAGTTAGTGTAAAAAAGGGCCAATGCAGGTAAACCGGGTAGCCATTTGATCAGCTATTTAACAGTCTTATGGCTTGGGGCTGGAAGCTGTTCAGGGTCCAGTTGATTCCAGACTTGGTGCATTGGTAGAAAACAGTCTGTGGCTTTTTGGCCCGAGTGATGTACTGGGCTGTACACACTACCCTCTGTAGCGCCTTGCGGTCGGATATCAAGCAGTTGCCATACCAGGCGGTGATGCAGCCAGTCAAGATGCTCTCCATGGTGCAGCTGTAGAACTTTTTGAAGATCTGCGGACTCATGCCAAATTGTTTCAGCCTCGTCGTGCTCTGGGATTTTGGGGGTAAAGTCCAGTGTGTGTGCATAGAGTCAGTTCTGTTCATAGACTACTGCTCAGCATTCAGCACCATAGTCCCCTCCAAGCTCATCGCCAAGCTAGGGACGCTGGATCTGAACCCCCTCTGAAACTGGATCCTGGCCTTCCTGATGGGTTGGCCCAAGGTTGTGAGGTGGGCCCCTCAGAGGTGTGTGCTTAGTCCCCTCCTGTACTCCCTGTTCACCCACCACTGCGTGGCCTCGCACGACTCCAACACCATCATCAAGTTTTCTGACGACACAACGGTGATAGGCCTCAACGTCAGTAAGACCAATGAGCTGATCGTGGACTATAGGAAAAAGAGGGGAGAGCACGCCCCCATTCACATCGACTGAGCTGTTGTGGAGCAGGTCGAGAGCTTTAAGTTCCTTGGGGTCCACATCACTAAGGACTTATCATGGTCCACACACACCTGCACAGTCGTGAAGAGAGCATGGCAGTGCGTCTTCCCACTCAGGAGGCTGAAAATATTTGGCATGGGATCCCAGATCGTGAAAAAGTTATACTTCTGCACCATTGAGAGCATCTTGACTGGCTGCATCACAGCTTGGTTTGGCAAGCGCAACAAAGGATGGTGCGGAAAGCCCAGTACATCACTCAAACGGTACCAGAGCATCAGCTCTCGGATCAACAGGCTACGAGACAGTTTCTACCCCTAAGCTAAATAGCCAGACTGCTAAATAGTCAATTAACTACCTTCACTGAATCAATCTTGTACTGACATTTGAGCACTCACTAGACTTTATATACACACCATATAGACACTCACTCACTCACTCACTCACTCACTCACTCACTCACTCACTCACTCACTCACTCACTCACTCACTCACTCACTCACTCACTCACTCACTCACTCACTCACTCACTCACTCACTCACTCACTCACTCACTCATTCACCCACACACTCATTCACCCACACACCCACACACACACACACACACACATACACACACACACACACACATCCCCTCCCAGGTTCTACTGTTGTTTTCATGTTTTTAATGAATATTTGCTGGCGGCCGCAGCAGTTTAATCTGCTCTTCATTTGCCGAGGGGCAGCGAGGACGTTCCCCGGCAGAGAGAATCCACAGGGAGAGAGGGAGGACCACGCTGTGTCAGGATCAGTGTTTTATTGATAGAGCTAGCCGTGCTGAGGAATAGATGACTCTCTCTGTCTCTACCTGCCTGTGTGAGGAGATATCTAAGCACTGTACAGCAAAGCTCATAGAAAACATGACCATCTAGTCATGGGAAACAAGCAAGACTGACACAGACTTCTGTTTTAAATACTTACTCTCTACTCAATGACCCTCTCAGCCCGCGGACCTATTATCCAGTACCTAAAGCTGACCTTCAACTCCTCTAAGTGTATTGTTAAAATATACCAGATGCTCTAGCTAGCCCATAAGGAGGGGGTTTAGTTAGCAATATGAGAAGACATGTTATAAGCACTTGTTGAACGCTGCAGAGTTACTTTGCTTGAGGGATAGAAGCGAATGCAACAGTGCTCTGTATTGGAGTAGCTAATCTGCTTTCATTTAATCAACAAGTGGGCAAAACCATTCTCTCTACCCTGATCAAATTACTGGCGTTTTCCTTTCCTCCAGTTGATAATATCATACCTAAACAAAACGATCCCTGGGCTTTGTCTGCGATTACGCACTCTGTCAGATGGGATTTGGACGTACGATTGTTAGCAGCATTCGAGGCTCAGGGATCATCTCAATGTATCTGTTGTAGCGTCTGTTGCTGTCGACGAGACAGTGAAACAGTGAACCGTGACTAAACTACCAGATGAGGAGCAGGTGGGGAGACAAAATGCGGCATCCTGTTTTGGAAGGTCCTATTCAGAGGCCAACAACGGGGCCACGGATAGTCTCCGTTCCGCCAAGGCACATCTGTCTCATTTGTCAACACTATGAGGAAGGGACACGGATAAGTGTGTGGCCGTTCTCCACCAATGGAAAATATCAAGCTTTTGGCTGAGTGGCGGGCCGGAGACGCCGGGGACGCTGCGAAACAACGCGGACGCTGTGAAAGCATTCGGGGAATGCTTGTTATTCTTAACCCCACTGGAGGCAAATGTGATTGTAGGGAGGAAAGAACAAAAGAGAAATAGGGGGAGTGGTAAGAGAGAAAGAAAATAGTAAATTGGTATCATTTCTGGATCCCATTACCTTTCCCTCTTTTCTGTTCTCATTGTCTTTGTGTGAAGATACAGAAGCAATGGCACAGCAGGCGGAAAGAAGTGTTGAAGGAGACCGGAAACCCTCAGATAGGAGTCAGGAGGAGAGATCTGAGCTGTCGCTGAATGGTCTAACACAGTGTTTATCATCTCCTCCAGTAAACCCAACAGTACACATTTTTGTTGTAGCCCTGAACAAACACACCTCATTCAACTCATAGAGGGCTTGATGACTAGTTGACAAGTTGAATCAGTTGCATTTGTCTGGGGCTTCAACCCTCACTGAGGGTACAAGGGAGCACATTGATATTGCGAGTGTATAGTAAGATAGAATGGGAGGTAGAGATTGGTCAAGTCAAACCTACTCACATTAGATATTGCTTTTGGATCTGCTAAGTAGGTGACATCATCATGTCTAGATAAGGGTCTATCTTTCTTTTCTCATGTACTGTAAGTAGCTGTCGCTGTCAGCAGACAAAACGGCAACTTGAGCGATGCTCTTCTCTCTGCTTCCCTCTGCACTTTAAGACTGTCACAGACGATATCGGAGTGCTGCAGGACTAAAGGGTCACGTCACTACCTCTTAATGAGCTTCTCAGGCTAATACATCAAACCCAGATCTACCGCTTGACACTGATTGATATCTCACCTCCTTCCAGATTAAGCGTTTAATTATGCCTTGACATTTCTTCACTTTGCCTTTCCACAACATCTGGGTTAAACATGTCAGATTTGAGTCTTTCACGGTGGTAATTATCTCAACCTTTTCCTTGAAATGTCAGGATGTGGAGTTGTGAGGGGGCGACACGCTGAGTTGAGGCTCTAACAGTGAGTTCAGTCATTTAAACAAAAAGGGACACGGCTCGTTGAGGAATTTACTAAAAGAGACGAAGAGGATTGGGATGAAAACAACCATTGGGCTCTGTGAACATGAGTCGGGTTGTGTTTGGTCTTTCCGACGTGTGAGGCTGAGAAGGTAAATAGAATTTCAGTGAGATTGTGAGATTTATGCGGCGTGGGGAGTTGATTATCTTATGATTCCAATTCACTTTGAGTTCAATTCGATAAACGTTGTATTTATCCCAGAGGGGCAATATTTGCATGAAGGAAATGGATAGGTAAACACACAGTACACTTAACAATACATACAACAAGCATGAGGGTTTTTGGGATCACATAGTTTTGTCTTATAGCATATGAAAACTTTCTCTGCTAGTATTCCCAAGGGGACAAGTGACACTTGGAGACAGAATCAGGAGGGTGATACCCTGGTCACAATATACAGCTCCTATATTATAGCCTTAAAAATGCATTATTTAATTTATGAGGAATCAAAAATGCCTTGAACATAACACCAATTCATGATTTATGAACTCTGACTTCAATATACTAAACAATAAAAACACATATACATGAACAACACGAGAAACAAATAATGTTCTGCTTGCCTAGGAGGGTTGGCTGTCCTGTTCAAAATGTCTTCCTGTTACCCTTCAGGAAACAAGATGAGGGATGAATAAACGTTTTATTAATGACAATATCGCACGGGCCCGGGGAAAGGAAGACGCAGTGTCGCGAAGACAAACCACGACCAAGGTTGGGGGGGGGGGGGTCATTCTAATAAGAATACTGCTATCCTTGTGCATGGAGGAGTATCGAAGCCATAAATGTAATACCCTATGATGTAAAATACGGTATATTCACTACTTCGGGTCCAAGGCATTAAGGAAAAAACAAACAATCCAATGATTCTCAATCCCATTCGAATTTGGGAAAATGTCTATAAATTCATGAGGTGGAACAAAGCAATATCGCCAGGCACCCCTATTTGGAATAACCCCACCTTACCTCCAGCGTTGAATGACAACACCTTTAAGTCCTGGTTCCAAAGTGACATCATGACATTTGGGCATGTGTACTATGATGGTTCTCTACTGTCATTCAAAGATTTTGGATTATCCAAGGCTGATTTCTTTAAGCTCTTTACAACTCAGAAATCTTATTCAATCGTTTCAACAGTATCTGGATGAATATCAAATTAACATTGCGGAGAAAAATTAAATAAATATAGTAGAAACATTTAAAATAATAACATGAGGAATAAATACACAGTGAGTAATGATAACTTGGCTATATACATGGGGTACCAGTACCGAGTAGATGAACCTAAGGCATCTAGCATAGAAAAAATACTGAAAGAAGCTTCTACGCCCAAGAAGTTGTTTGCCAAGTTATATCAAGGGTTGATTGAATCTCTACCTGAGAGTTCAGAACCTATAATGAAAAAATGGGAAACAGATTTAAAGGAAGAAATTGTGGAGATATGTGAAAAGGTTCGTACCTACTCCTACAACCTAAGACATACATTCTTGCAATTTAAGATGATTCATAGGATAATTCAGTCCTGCCAAAATGCATGTAATTCACCACGAAATGTCACATCTATGTTGGAGGAGCAGAAAGCACAAAGAAACCCTATTACATATCAATCAATCAATCAAATGTATTTATAAAGCCCTTTTTACATCAGCCAATGTCACAAAGTGCTGTACAGAAACACAGACTAAAACCCCAAACAGCAAGCAATGCTGTTTTTCCTAGCACGGTGGCTATGAATAACTCCCTAGAAAGTCCAGAACCTAGGAAGAAACCTAGAGAGGAAGGGGTGGCCAGTCCTCTTCATTCTGTGCCGGGTGGAGATTATAACAGTTCATGGCCAATATGTCCAAATGTTCATAGATAACCAGCAGGGTCAGATAATAATAATCACAGTGGTTGTAGAGGGTGCAACAGGTCAGCACCTCAGGATTAAATGTCAGTTGGCTTCCGGTGAACAGGTCAGGGTTCCATGGCCACAGGCAGAACCGTTGAAACTGGAGCAGCAGCATGACCAGGTGGACTGAGGACAGCAAGGAGTCATCAGGCTGTGGTCTTGTAGCAAACTGACACCATTTTGGGATAATGTATGCGCTATCATTTCATTGTGTCTAGAAATGTATATCTATCCATCTCCACGAGTATGTCAGAAATTAAAATATTAATGATCAATATCAGAAAAAGTTTGGTAATCTAGGTCTAATTGCTGAAAACAATGTATAGCCATCAATTGGAAAAGCCTCATATTCACCCTCAATAACAAAATGGAGGACTGAACTATGTAGTTGCATCCCACTAGACACTGCGCATTATAAAGTCAGGCAGGAACCGGAAATATTTGATGAAATTTGGAGGCCGTATTTAGGCCATCTTGAAGAGTGTGGCTCTTGAGTGGAGGTGGCGGCTGGGAGCACCGGCTACTTGTGCTGTGTTTGCACGCTGGTCGGGGCTGGGGGACTCGGGGGTTTTCGAAGGCTAATTTCTTTTTGGGTGTGATTGTGATTGTGGGCAGATGCCGGTACGTTGTCGTATGTGTTGTGTATAGGGTGTTTTGTTGTTGTGTTGTTTCTGTTTATGTATAATAGGATAGCTTTTTTACCTTAGTGTTTTCTTCATGGAACCCCCCCCCCCCCCCCCCAAAAAAAAAACACTGCTTCAGGAGAGTAACTGTCGAGGAACTTTTCTTGGCTGTCTGGAAAGTTAGTATCGACATTTTGTTTGGAGTGGCCATTTCAAGAAGATATTTGTATTCGCTTCATGTAGGAAGAAGAGGAGGTGAAGAGAGAACAGGGATGGATCTCAGTATTCCCCTGGAGAGCCTGGTTCTCTGACGCTATTTCATAAGCACACACACACACACAATATTGCTTTGATTTCCCCTCCTCTTGGTTGCATTATTCATCTGTCGATTCCTCTACACGTTTACCATTGTTTTCCCTGTCTTAACCCCTAGCACTTATTTGCGATACATTACACTCCCATTCAGTGGAGATACAAATTGAGCTGAGGATTAGCAGTGGGACATGTTCGTAGCGCAGGCAAATACAACGAGCAACGCTGTTGTTGTCATTGTCATTGGCGCCCGGTTTTAACTGGAGCCAGTTAACAGTTTGTTTTGAGGCTAATTGCTTTTCAAACATTGCATTGAGAGGGGGGGTGGGGGGGTGGGGGGGGTGAAAGAGAGAGACAGAGAAAATGCAAGAAAGACAACGACAGATAAAGAACAAAAAAGAAAGAGAGAAAGAACGAAAGACAGAGAGAAATAATGAGAGAAAAGGGGAGAGATAATGACAGAGCTCTCTCCTCTCTCAAGCCGTTCTCTTCTCTGACAGCTTCTCCAGAGTACATTATGCAGGGGGAAAAACAATGATTCTGGCTCTCTCTATAACAAAGCAGAAAATAAAACCATCCAATGAACACCACTCACCAGAGAGCCCTGTTGTATTCCCTATAAACTGGCAGGCATAATTAAATTCAACAGCAGGAGAATATGCTGCTGGGGCAAAAAAAACACACACAAAAAAAAGATCTGAATAAATAAGTACAGCCAAGGCGAGGTGTGTGAGCAAGTCACAGAGCAAACCAGAACAGAGGCTGCCAGCCAGCAAGGAAATGGACATCGTCAGAGAGAGAGAGAGAGAGCGAGAGAGAGAGAGAGAGCGAGAGAGAGAGAGAGAGAGAGAGAGAGAGAGAGAGAGAGAGGAAGAGAGAGTGTAAAAGAGAAACAGAAAGAGGGATAAAAAAGTATGTGTAAGAAAGAGGTAATTGTTTGCCTGGTGCTATCAGATAGCTAATGGAAATATATTGTGAGGATGATAGGGCCTAGGTCCTTCTCTACACCTTATTAATCTAGATCTGCATAGTATGTCTGGGTGCTATGTGCGATTACACCATGTCACGGCCCTAATGCATTTCAATGTGTTTTCATGTGCCCATCATGTCTTTATTAGTATTTATTATGTTGTTGGGTGACATGTTTTTGCTTGGCAGTCGGCTTTGTTGTCCGGAAGGGGAGCTCGGCTGAATAGAGGACGGAGGACGTCTATCCCGCAAACTGAACAAATGAATTTGCATGCTGCCATGACGGAGAGGATTTGCAATGGTAAATGAAGGTCTGCAAGCCAAATCACCATCTTCATTTTCTTTTGGGAGGGGGGGGGGGAGAGAAGGACGAAAGTTCTTCCGGCATTGCTACCCAGCTTGCTGTTATTGGAATCCTTAAAGGGACAGTTCGCCCACATTACAAAATGGCACATTGGTTTCATTACTCTGTAAGCATTCTATGGACAAGGTATGACAGCAATCGTTGCTTTGGTTTAGTTTGCCTGGCACTCTTTCCACATGCTAACCAAATCATCCAAAAGTATGTCAAATAGATTGTGAAGCTGAACAAAGTCACATAGATTATTTGAACATGATGTGCTAAAAAATGCTATTATCGGTCCCACTTTAGCGTGTGGAAACAGTGGCAGGGAAACTAAACCAAAACATGGATTGCTGTCATATCTTGTCCATAGAACACTTACAGGGTAAGGAAACCAATGTCATTTTGCCATCTTGTGTGAACTGTCCCTTTAAAGTCTTTGAATCTTGGACGGACAGGGCTGTGGAAATGCCATCTGCACTCTCCTCTTCTCTCCACAGGAAAAGACCAACAAAGCAGAACTGATGTGTATACTTATCATACTGGAAAAGAGGAGAAAAATATGGAACATAGCCCCTACGTTTCTGCATTAGAAGTGGGCCGACATTACCATTTCCATATGAACGAGGGATGAAGCCTCACAGCTTCCTATTAAGGGGCCAAAGATATGGGCTTAAAACCAGCCAGGCCTGGCCAGCCGAGTCCTACCATCCTACCGCCCGCTAGGCCCAGACCACTCATCCATCCATCACAGCCCTCTCTGCTCGTTGGCTTTGGACTGTCCTCTCAATCCTTTCTATCAGAGCGCTCTAACGTTTGCTCTGTTCTTTCACTATGTGTGGCAGGATGCCCTGATGAATTAGCAAGGGCCTACTGGGAAGCACGGCATCATTAACATCAGTACAGTAACCACGTGAATGACACCTGCATAGCCAAAAAGGTCACATTGGGAATGTGGACAGCACCCCCCAACTGGGTAGTAGTATTACTAATGTATTAAGTGTATTAGATTATTTAGAAATATATCATTTATTAAAGTGTATTTAATTACATGAATTATGTATTTTGTGTTTATTCTAGCTTAGTGAAAATGCGTTGATTATTCCATGATCAGTATTGATACAAAGGTATGGAATACACAATAATGGAAATCCAACATCTTTAGATTGAGAGATATAGAAATTGAATCGAAAATGTTCAGCCAAAACCTATCTGGAAAGGTCAAGCCATTTTGAGGGACACTTCAACATCCCTAATACCCTATTTTGACATAAATGTAAGTAAAGGCCGATGGAATACTATGTTGAATCCTAAAATATGTACATAATCCTTTCTGTATGCAAAGAGCAGTCATGGATGTCTATCGCTGAGACAAATAGATAAATAAATACCAAGGAAAATTACAACTTTAATGAGTAAACAAATATCATAGCATTTTCCCAACTAATAAAATGAGTGTTTCTCGCCAGCTGCAAACACCGTAGCTATCAAATAATAAGCCGTGGCCAAAAATATGAAAGCTGTTGGCCTTTGAAAAGTACACAAATGTTTTCTAGGGAGTCCTTGAGGCGGGTTTTAGCCTCTTTACTTCCTCTCGTGAGAGGCTAGCCTTGCCTGCGGCTAGCTTCAGGGTATTTAGCATAAGCATTGTTAATGTGTTCATGCTTGGCATGAAGGTGGAAAAATTTGCTTTAGCATTTTAGTGTTTTTTTTTCTCGTAGTGCCGGGAAATCCGTTAGGAGTCCTGCTCTATTTAAGCTGTGACTATGATTTCCAGACAGGACACAACAGAGTTATGGGTGGATTATGAATTAGGATACAGTGACACACGGAATATCTCTACATGATCCCTTATCAAAGCAATATGAATGACTTGTTGTCATTTACTGTATGTAACGTAAGTGTTACACAACTTGTTACTTGACGGTATTTTACTGTTCGTGAAACTATCATCACACACGTTTGGGAAGTATTGTTCCATTACAAAGTACGGTTGCAAAATCTCACCTTCACAACCATTACAAAAACATTTGTTAAGCTGCACAAGGTAGCCTATATTATTTCTCCTTTAAAAAAACAATTGATCATATATCTTTAGATATTTTTTTCTCATCAATCGTTAGTTTGAACTCCCTCCATGGCTGGCAACCAGGAGTTCTCACCCTGACCTACTGTACATGACAGCTAGCAACAACAAAAAACGCAGAAGCTTTTAACCAACTTTTTATCTCCATAACTCATTATTCCTGGATCTGTCCTGAAGGGGCACAGGCCCTGTGTTTAGTTGACAGGCAAATAAAGAGCACTGAGGTGGAATTATACGAGAGAGAGAGAGAGAGAGAGAGAGAGAGAGAGAGAGAGAGAGAGAGAGAGAGAGCGAGCCAATCTGACCTTGGTTCTCATGACTTATTAGTTTACCCGCAATTACAGTAGGTTCTAGCTAATAACCAAATCAGGGAACGAGGAACACACCACATAAACAAAGGAGAAAACTGATGAAATGAAACATGATAAGAGTGCTAATTGAATAACAGAAACAACTTTGTCGCCTAATAAATAAATCAAAACTACAGCATTGAAAGGCTAAAGGCCCACGCTAAGGCTCATCTTCCATATACACACAACTGGCAATTTCATTAGCTTCCAAATCCAATTTTAGTATCATATGAAACCAGCAAAAATTCAGCTTCCCTTTAGACCTGGCATCTGGATGCACTGTACCAGTAGGATCTCCCAAAGCTCGCCTGGAGTACCCCCTACCGTTCCTCGTTGGATGTCTTCCAGAACTAGCACCTCCGATTCACTAATGAAGGGCTTGATGATTGGTTACCCAGTTCAACCAGTTGCTATTGGAATACATATGTGGAATGCCTGGGGGTACTTGAGGAGAGGTTGGAGAAACACTACACTGGACTGTAACACTATCAGTGCGATGAGAAAAGGCCCACAGAGACCTGTATGGTTCCAGTCCAGTAGTCCACCAGAGCTGTCCTTAAACGGCAAGCACAGCAGGAGGCTTTGTCGGAGTGGTGTTATACCGGGACCCAGTTATCACAGAGGTTAGAGGGCTGCCACCATCGACACCAGACAGATGGATGGACAAACGGACGGACGGACGGACGGACGGACGGGCGTGAAGAAAGTACCAAGAGGAGGGAAAAAAGGACCAAGGAAGACTTTTGGAAAGGATTGACCACAAAAATTACCCTCTCTCCCAGAACACTTTAACAATCTATATATATCTGAGATGGTCATTGTATTAACGCAATTACCACCTCGCCACTCTAACTTTCCTTTCAACCCAATCAATGGCCATTCAGGAGACCATCTTCCACCAAAACAAAAGATTTGAAAGTGATAGCTCCAATTTGTCCATTAGTCAAGGCAGACATCTAAGGTCCCAGGTCCTGTTGCTACAATGGAGACATTCTGTCAGAGGGTGATGTTGTAATGTCCTGCTCTTTGTTTCAGACTAGATGGCCCTCTCCAAGTCCGTAAGGAGAGACAATCGGAGTGGCAGGTCAAGCCGTCGACTCTTGTCTCATGTGAAATGAGTTTCAGAAAGCCTTTCATATAGGATCAAATGGACAACTGCAATTAGGAGGGCAAAAGTGTGTGTGTGTGTGTGTGTGTGTGCGCGCACATGCGTGCCATTGTCTTTTATTAAAACTCTTACAGATATAAAGACACTGTCATGCCGTGAGGAGGAGATGAGAATAGATAAAGAAGCTAAGATTGAAAGTCAAGTATTGTCAACTGGATGTGTGTCTGGGAGGGTGAATTATCTGTGTGTGTGTGTGTGTGTGTGCATGTCGTGTGTGTGTGTGTGTGTGTGTGTGTGTGTGTGTGTGTGTGTGTGTGTGTGTGTGTGTGTGTGTGTGTGTGTGTGTGTGTGGCACAAGTCATGTAAATGACGAACAACTACAGTACCCTAACACAATCCAACGACTCCTACAAGAGAATGTCCATGCATGGTCCTGATCTATCCCTTCCAGTGTGTTCCTCATTGAGCTTAACTGAGAGTAGCAAAGGTGGAACAGCTTTCCCAGTGAGAGAGAGAGAGAAGTGGAGGACGGCCTCTGATTGTCTTGTAAAGGCCATACGTGATGGATGAGCCTATTCTGAAAGGGCAATCCCTTTTCATTGATTATCTTCTACTTTGATCACAGACCTGGTAAAAATAACAAAATATTATTTCCATTTACATGACACGTCTTGCCCTTGGACATACCTTTTAATTAAAAAATTTTTTCAATGATTTGGAAGTGATTTATTATGAAGGCTTGTTGTTTTTTTAAAGGACAAAGCAAAGTTATGAATAAGATATTGTGTCAAATTGTATTTATGAAATTAATAATGAAATAGTAGAAATTGTCACGTCTTTTTTATAACGCCGAGTCTTTTTTTATACCGCCTGACGGTAGCAGGACTTTCACAGAGCATTTAAAGTTTACTGTATAGCATTGTGACTGTCTATAACTGGGCATTTCCATCAAACAGGACCCATGAGCACCAACATGTGAAGTTCATAGGAGTATTTCAAATTAGGTGTTAAATAAAAGCTAGAGTCTGTATATTGGGGAAATGAAGGCATAGATACATCTTTCAACTTTGATTTCAGGTCAAAGAGATGGAAAAGGGGTCTTAGGTCTTAAAAGGTATAGAAAAATGCATCAAAACACAATAATGTTGAAGAGACCCCTGTCAACTAATATCAATATCAATATTTGGGGGAGAAATTGTTTACCTTCTGTAAGTTTAAGAAATATTGCCTTGTGCCTTGTAATTCCTTACCAAAAACCCACATATCTGTAAGATATTGTCTAATTTCTCTCCTTCATGAGGGAAGAGGATAATGAAAGTTCACAGCAGTTACAAGAAATGGTAGACCTATCAATTATTTATAGTGATTTTACTGAAATCAATTTTGTTTATAAATGATTAAGTGACTCAAACTCGTAATTCCGTTAGAAATGGGTAACGAAATTACCAAAAACTGAATTGGCTACAATGGGAAATCATAGTAGTTCACAGTTGGGTCACCTGCTACTGGCATACTGTTATGTTCAGCTCATAACTGTTTTATTTCTCTTTCTGTAGTCTGGGGGTCAAACCAAGAGTGTTAAAACAGAGTCTGGACAACTTCTCTCTCTCTCTCTCTCTCTGTCTCTCTCTCTCTCTCTCTCTCACTGTCTCGCTGCCTTAATTCGCAGCAGATATTATATATTTGGAAAACATAGTCGCATAAAAACCTGAGGGAGATTTTACTGTAATTCCGTTACCAAAGTTTGCATCAGCACAGTTCTTAAAAGTAGTCCTTGTTTTAACAGTTGTATGGTTTGTTAAATCTTGAAATCAACAGTTTTTGTTTAGCATAAGTGTAATTCCGTTACTGTGGAATTCCCCAACTAGAACTATCACTGTTGGTCTCTGTACATTTTACTTGGTAGTTGTTAACCTTTCAAGAAAGCTTAGGACACAAACCCAACCCATTCATGTTGTATACCACCGGTGCCGGCACATTTCTGGGGAGTGTGTGGCTATGCCTCAGCTAGGGATTTTGAACAATTTTCTGAACTCAGCAGGATTGACTTGGAGACTGGACAGACAAGTTCAAGGCTGAGTATGTTAACCATCTCTGTCGCCACGGTGACAGATGAGTTAACACGGTGAAGCTCATTTACGAGCGCCAGACGGACAGCGGCCTGTCATTTATCTAAGGTATTTCTGACAGACACACACGTTCAACTCGGGCATATGTCACAGAGTTTGAGGACTCTTGTTGGTGGCTGCTCGGTCCGTGATGAGAGACAGAGAGACACCCACGATGGGGATAAAAATACAAGGAGTATAATGGCCACTGTCAGGGTGCCAGAAAGAGACTATGGGATTGATATTGATGTTTTATATAGCATTCCTATTAGTGATATACAGTAGGATGATTCATACAGGTCCCTAACATAGGATGTTTATTGGTAAAGTGGGACACTTTCTGAAAGTCCCCAATATGAAACGAATCACCCCATTGTCTTAGTCCCCAATATGAAACGAATCTAGATACCCTTCTAAATTACTCTACTACACTATACAAAATAAAAATGAAGAAATATTAAACATAGGATGGATGACTCTTCAAATATAAATTGTTGTGAGACCACCTTTTTTTCAGTTGATACTGCCAAAGTGGGACACTTAACTCTTTATTGTAATGAAGTGGAAGTAAGTGTGCATTAGTCACTTCACTGTTAAACTTCAACGATTCATACAAATGAGATGTATTAGTACTTTACATTTTAGCAGATACTCTTACCCAGAGAAACTTACGGTAGTGAGTGCATTCATTTTCCTACTGGTCCCCTGCAGGAGTTGAACCCATGACCTCAGCATTGAAGTACCATGCTCTACCAAATGAGCCACAAGGGACCTTACTAAAACATTCTTCAGGTATTCCTGTGGAATATTAATCATGCTCATTTATTACCATCATTATTATTATTAATGTCAACATCATCATACTTGATTATAATTATATGATGTATGTGTAATTGTATAGTCTATAAATAAAATCAAATGAACCGCATCTAGACTTATCAGCCTTCACATTCTCGACATTACACTAGTGGACATTTAGTAGAATGCAAACAGACAGACCCCTCACCCCTCAACAATTTCAATGACTGTTTTATTGTTATATATACCTGTATGGTTAAGAATATACAGTATCCTGCTCGTGTTATTCATGTTGGTGAGGTAATATATTTCTAAGTAAAACGCAGCTTTCGCTAGCAAGCCAGCTGATAGCAGACTTGAGGAAAATGAAATTGAACATTTGATCCTATTTAGAAAAGTGATTTCTGTTAAGAAAACATCTATTTCATAATCCTCCAAAATGTATTTTTCTCCATTAAAATGACCTAGAAGAATGTTCCAGATTGACAGTAACAGGGTGTCCCAGTTTGACAGTAGGCGAATGGCATACTGGGACACTGTCAAAATGTCAATATTCTAGAAAGGTGAGTGTAGCATGAAAACCATTTACAATCATTTTGATTCACAATTACATCCCATTACAAAATATGTTGTAATGTGACACTGAATATCCTTTCTACATTTTTTATAACCTTAACATTATTTACCTCAGAAGACTATGGCATATTACTTACCATTATTGTGCATTCAAATAGTTGGTACTTGGAAACTCGAACATTTCCGACTTGCTGATTCTTTGAACGCGGAACGTATATAACTACAACCAGTTAACAAGTCAGAAATGTCGGTTTCCTAGTTCGGACTAGCGCGACGCAGCAGAAGCCTCTGGAGGCGCGTGTCATTACACGGCGTGCCACATCCACAATGATGACGTTTATATACACGTTGAACACATTGTTTTTACTAACACACAGGCATTGATTGTTGGTTATGTTATTGTACAAATGTCAAGATAACCATTACAAAGCTTAAATGTACCACTTGACCAATACTCACCCTAATTCAACAAAGTTGCAAACGTCAACAATGTTACCCCTCAAATGACCATAGTCAGCAACAATTATTGTTATTGGAAAATGACTGCAAGGGTCAATAAAGAGCATTTCACACACACCCCCGACGCACCTGTACTGAACTTGAACCCATATGTCATTCCATCCAATACGCACACCGCACGTGCTTCAAATGTCCTCCAACGCCACCTTCTGGCCACTTCGAGAACTACATCCATCCTACCTTTAAAACTAATATTCACTCTGTCATTTCAAACCAGGCCCGACATGTTTTTCTGATAGGTAAAGGTCAGTGAGAGAAGGAAAGATAATGTCAGTAAATAAGAGCAGTGGAATGAGTCCCCTGTGGGTTTGTTCATGTCAATTATCTGTAGAGAAGCAGTGCTCTCTCACAGCACTTATTAACAGACAATGGATGACCTGGAAGAACTTGGGCACAGCGAACCGAGACCTCAGCGTTTAAAAACCTGCACGCAATGTTACTGCATAAATGTATCCCCCAGGGGCTGGGGAATTACCGTACGGAGCTCAGTGTAGTGTACACTACATCAGGTAGAGAGAGGAGGGAAACACAAAGGTAGGGATGAGGGATACACACTCGCACAAAAACACACACATACACACACATATATTAATATGATTATAATTAACACAGGCACGTACAGAAAACAAACTGTTCACAAAGCACACTCTCTGACACACAGAAATATAAACTCTCTCCTCTCTCTCCCTGTCTCAGTCTCTCTCTGTCTCTCTTTCCCTCCCTCTCTGTCCCTCTCTGTCTCTCTTTCCCTCCCTCTCTGTCTCTCTCTGTCTCTCTTTCCCGCCCTCTCTGTCTCTCTTTCCCTCCCTCTCTGTCTCGCTCTCTCTTTTCTCTCCCTTTCTGTCTCTCTCTTTCCCCCGCTCTGTCTTTCTCTGTCTCTCTTTCCCTCCCTCTCTCTCTCTCTCTCTCTCTCTCTCTCCCCTTCTCTCTCTTTCCCTCCTTCTCTCCCTGTCTCTCTTTCCCTCCCTCTCTCTCCGTCTCTCTCTCCGTCTCTCTCTGTCTCTTTCCCTCCCTCCCGCCCTCTCTCTCCACCTCCCTCACCGCCTGTTAAATACACACTGAGAACCCTCTCCATTTTCCTCGCCAATTGATGTCTGAAATGTGATTAGGCAAGCGCTAGCTGACTTAGATCTCTTGGACCACAGAGCAAAGTAGGTTTCCATTTGAAAGGCTCCTCTTGCCATTTGCATCAGTAACGGCTGTATTATTTAATGCATTAATTAGCATGGCATTACGTCTAGTTTTGGCATTACAATTTGACTAACAAGTTAGTGAGGCTCTTTTCTTTTCATTCCGCTCTCTCCTGTAGCTGACAGAGATGCTTACCCACTGGGCACAGACAGGTTGAATCAACATTGTTTCCACATAATTTCAATGAAGTTACGTTGAACCAACGTGGAATAGACATGGAATTGACGTCTGTGCCCAGTGGGTAGTGTGTGACTGCGTTATTGCGTGTGTGAATAATGCTTTGTAACTACAACTCTGAATTCTGTATGTTTTTCTGAGGTCTATTTTGATCCATCTAAATATTTTAAGAGCTTTTAAAAACCCACACAATTCTCACGTAATCACAGCACAAAGACAGTAAGAGAAATTCCTAGATTCACATTTTGACGATCTGGATGGTGACTGTAGATCCTTGCTTTCAGAAGTGTCCTTTCCTTTTTTAAGCTAGGGAAGAACTATATCTAGGGCTGGGCACAAGAGGAATACCACTTATCCCCAGGTAGCATCCCAACCTCACAGTCCTCTCTCTCTCTCTATATATATATACACATGTCCTTATTTCTGTTGCCTAGTTATGAGACTGAAGCCACAGGACACGACACACAAGGGATCTCGTTTTGCGACAGCACAAAGCCCTGATTTGTACCAACAATCCCTCGTCTTCTGTTCCTCTTTACTTTTCTTCCCCTTTAAATGAACTGTCATATCTTCTCCCTCTTCCACCGAAAGCCTATTAACTCAAACCCGGTGTTTTTGTTACCTTGGCACCAACCAAAGCAACAACAAGAAAAGAGAATGTTAAAAGAATACACGGGGGGGTTTCTGTTCTCTTCAGAGGTGTCACTTTGCTTTCCGACAGTTATTCTACCACTCCCAATTAGTCCTACTAAATATAGCCGGTGGTGTCTGCGGCTCCGGGGCTGCAGTACAGGAGAGTATGCAGACTGGAGCTCCAGTGTGATACTCTGCAAGGACGGTTACCAGTAAGGGAGGTAGAGAGGTAGTTAGAGCGTGTGTTGGGGAATACACATCTCCTGGCCTGCCAAGCCAGCATCCCAGAGATGTAAAGGCAGACATAACAAGACAGAGAGGAGGACATGGACTATTGGGCGGTGGGGGGGAAGTGGGTTCAGCTGGATGCTGATTGCTGTACTGACTTCTACCGGCATCACGAGGAGGAGGGAAGAGAGAAAGACAGGCAGGGAGCAATGAGCAGCTTGGTTGACTGTACATGAATGATATGTGCTTAACATTAGACATTAGACACCTGCTGTTTTTTTTTAATAAGGTCTACTTGTTCTGGTTTGCTATAGGATGGGTTAGCGATGACGGTGTGAAAAGCTACCAGACTAAGCCATCTTGGGGAGACGGGCAGGGAGGCAGTTTGACTTACAGTAATTATAGATACTCAGCACTTTAGAACCCTGCTGCATTAGGAGTTAGGCGTTGGTTATAGGGAAAGGATGGTACCGGTGAGACGAACAAACAATGGTGACTGATTGGTTTTTCTTGCTCGCATGTTAGAGTCCTTGAAGTAGACCTAAATTATGGCAAATATATTCAACACATTAACAAATGAATTACTTCTAAGAATAATTTGTAAATAAAACATTATGAAAAAAGTGCCACGTTAGAGTGTACATGATAAATTGGGACAGAGCATTTATTTAAATGTAGGTATGGTTTATTCATGATGTCATACAACTTCCTTTCCTTGTTTTCAGTCCTTATTCTCCCGACTGGCACAGCGGTCTAAGGCACTGCATCTCAGAGCTAGAGGTGTCACTACAGACATCCTGGTTCGATTCCAGGCTGTATCACAACAGGCTGTGATTGGGAGTCCCATAGGGCAGGGCACAATTGGCCTAGCGTCATGACGGTGTAGGCCGTCATTGTAAATAAGAATTTCTTCTTAACTGACTTGCCTAGTTAAACAAAAAATAAAAATGCGACATGACATTGACAGCAACCTCCGTGTCTGTCTGGTTCCTTCCGCACAGTAGGGGACCAGTGCTTATTTTGCACACTGAGCCATCATTAGCATTGTTTAATGCGCAAGCGATTCATAGTGCATGTCACACAAGTCCCACACCCACACCCGCACACCCAGGATCCCTGCCGACAGGAGTGGGCATGTGGTAGGGTTCTGTAAAGCTGGGGATCGTGGTGGCCTGAGCTGTTGACACACACGTGTGTATACATACACACAAACACACACACACACACACACACACACACACACACACACACACACACACACACACACACACACACACACACACACACACACACACACACACACAGACCCCCCCGAGAGAGAGCTGTTGACACTTAACATCCCACATTCTGCTCACTTGGAGGTGACTAACAAACATTGGTCTGTCCTAAAGGGGACACTTGATTCAATCACTAATCTGAAGTGGACAATGGCCTGGATGGACAGGTGAGAGACTAAACTATTTGGGGGTTTGGTTTCAGAAGCTGACACAAGTCTTAAGTTACATGAGAACGAACACTGTAAAAATGTGCTTTGTAACACTAAAACTAGTGGCAACTGAGCTGCCACCACCAGGAGACGAAACCTTAACTTTGCTGGAGTATTGAAACATGGTTGTGAAGGCATTGGGACAGATTTATGGTGTACTGAAACATTCATCCTGAGGTGTTCTGAGACATTCATCCTGAGGTGTTCTGAGACATTCATCCTGAGGTGTTCTGAAACATTCATCCTGAGGTGTTCTGAGACATTCGTCCTGAGGTGTTCTGAGACATTCATCCTGAGGTGTTCTGAGACATTCATCCTGAGGTGTTCTGAGACATTCATCCTGAGGTGTTCTGAGACATTCATCCTGAGGTGTTCTGAAACATGACATGGTGTGTTGTAACACCACATCATCAAGAATTGTGCTACACCTTGCCAGAGACTGGGATCCCTAACCCAGAAAAGGTTGAAAAGACTACTATGGTGTTCTGAATCCGGTCTAGTGCAGAATTAGATCCCTTCTTCTGGAGTTTCCAAATACTGTAAATGGTCCCTCCTCTTATTGTGTATTCCATGATTTTATATGGTGTTTATAAACTCTTCATCAGTAATTCCAAAAGGTCAAATGGACAGTATTAGCTCAAACAAAGGACACAAGTATTTTTTGTTTTGTTTGGAAAATACAAATGAATTGGTTTGTCCAGGATAATAATTAACGAGTACAAAAACGTTTTTTTCAAGACATCATAGTATCAAATTATCAAATGACAAAACATGAACAGGTCTTAAACATTTTTATATTGATAAAGACAGTTCAAAGATCTGTAAGGTATTTATCATATTCTTCAAAATCAACAGAAATGTGGCATTTCACATTCATGGAAAAAAATACAGACAATGACTGCTAATGTATGAACTAGCACTCATACAAAACTTGTAAAAAAAACTTCAGGAATGCCCTCCCTCCGCCTCTATGCCTCAGCCTTGGGGAATTCTGAACAGTACAAAAGCACAATGTTTGAAGTTCAAATATAGCCTTTCATTTCAACAGTTATCTTCTGATATGAAGGTATGAAAAAATAAAGGTGGACTTTCACACAAAAAAACATTCACTAGGCCCTATTCAGACTTAAGATAAGTTGATTTAACGTGGACTGATGACTGTAGTCAATTTTTTCCTCAGTCCATGTTAAGTCTACTTATCTGAAGTCTGAATCGGGCCCTGTGATCAGAGTAACGAGGGTGGTTCAGCATAACAGTTTACACCTGAAGACTGGCTGAGTGGACTCTAAGGCAGTGTTTTGACAAGCAAGAGACCTGGGTTCACATCCACCTCTTCACATGATTACCAGTGTTAAAGGCTCACTTTCTACATTTTAAGTCTGCTATAACTTATATAGCCCTAAACATTTTGATGGTAACATTATTTATATCAAAGTTGCCTGGTAACTGCAGCCTATAATTAGTGGCAAAGTATACCCTATGAAAAGCATTCTATTCCCAGTGTCTTTTTTAAAATGTTAGTTAAAATATTTAGTGAAATCGATATATCAATATTTATAATCAATCAATATTTATGCTATAAATTTACAATTTAGAAACATTTGATTATATGAGAGACACAGTCTGACAAAACATTTTGTGTTTGGATGCTACCTTTCACATGCATTAAAGCACCCAACACTCTTAAAAACCCAAATATTCAGATTGGTGCCTCAGAATACTTCCATTCTGTTTGGAAATACATCCAGTGTATAACACTTACATTGGGTTTGCATTCAAACACCCTCCAAACACCAGATCTCAGCTAAGGTGCACTACTTTACATGGTATTACTACTACACGAGGGTGGTGTTTTGTGTCTTTCTATTTTAACAGTGAAGGATCTTACGAAGAGTCGAGTTAAACTACGAGTTTTGCTATGAGAAAACTATCAGTATCTATTTTGACAGTTTTGTTTTTTAGTAGCCAGATGTGCTCTCAATCATTGGTGTCACAGAGGGAAATGGAGAAACCATAGGGATACCTGTGTCTGGAGGTCAGGAGAGGAGAGGAGGAGGGGACCATGACAGAGACCACCCAGTGTCGAAGGCCATCCAATGACAAATTCTCTGCCCAGTCAGCCAGCACGGTACGTCCAGGTTCCACCTCAGTAACAGTCCACTGCTCCATCAGTTGACCTTTGTCTTTAGACATGTCATCCATTGTCCATGGATTTCCTCCATTCTATATTATGAATCTATATACAGTACCAGTCAAGATTGGACACATCTGCTCATTCAAGGGTTTTTCTTTATTTTGACTATTTTCTACATTTTAGAATAGTAGTGAAGACATCCAAACTATGAAATAACAGATATGGAATCATGTAGTAACCAAAAAATGTTAAAAAAAATTGAAATATATTTTATATTTGAGATTCTTCAAAGTAGCCACCATTTGCCTTGATGAAAGCTTTGCGCATTCTTGGCATTCTCAGCTTCATAAGCAAGTCACCTGGAATGCATTTCTATTAACCTGTTGGGTCTAGGGGGCAGCATTTGCACGTCTGGATAAAAAAAATGTACCCGATTTAATCTGGTTACTAATCCTACCCAGTAACTAGAATATGCATATACTTATTATATATGGATAGAAAACACTCTAAAGTTTCCAAAACTGTTTGAATGGTGTCTGTGAGTATAACAGAACTCATTTGGCAGGCAAAACCCTGAGACATTTTCTGACAGGAAGTGGATACCTGATGTGTTGTATTGATTTTAAACCTATCCCATTGAAAAACACAGGGGTTTAGGAATATTTTGGCACTTCCTATTGCTTCCACTAGATGTCACCAGCCTTTACAAAGTGTTTTGAGTCTTCTGGAGGGAGATCTGACCGAACAAGAGCCATGGAACGGTGATGTCCCATTAGACACCTGGCGCGCTACTTCATGTTGGGTACCCTCGTTCCAATACGTTATAAAAGGCTATGCATTCGTCCACCTTGAATATTATTCATGTTCTGGTTAAAAAAGGCCCTAATGATTTATGCTATACAACGTTTGACATGTTTGAACGAACGGAAATATATTTTTTCCCCTCGTTCATGACGAGAAGTCCGGCTGGCTTACATCATGTGCTAACGAGACGGAGATTTTTGGACATAAATGATGAGCTTTTTTGAACAAAACTACATTCGTTATGGACCTGTGATACCTGGAAGTGACATCTGATGAAGAGAATCAAAGGTAATGGATTATTTACATAGTATTTTCGATTTTAGATCTCCCCAACATGACGTCTAGTCTGTATCGCAACGCGTATTTTTCTGGGCACAGTGCTCAGATTATTGCAAAGTGTGATTTCCCAGTAAGGTTATTTTTAAATCTGGCAAGTTGATTGCGTTCAAAAGATGTAAATCTATAATTCTTTAAATGACAATATAATATTTTACCAATGTTTTCTAATTTTAATTATTTAATTTGTGACGCTGACTTGACTGCCGGTTATTGGAGGGAAACGATTTCCTCAACATCAATGCCATAGTAAAACGCTGTTTTTGTATATAAATATGAACTTGATAGAACTAAAAATGCATGCATTGTCTAACATAATGTCCTAGGAGTGTCATCTGATGGAGATTGTAAAAGGTTAGTGTATCATTTTAGCTGGTTTTATGGTTTTGGTGACCCTGTCTTTGACTTGACAAAACATTACACACAACTCTTGTAAATGTACTGTCCTAACATACTCTAAATTTATGCTTTCGCCGTAAAACCTTTTTGAAATCGTAAAACGTGGTTAGATTAAGGAGATGTTTATCTTTCAAATGGTGTAACATAGTTGTATTTTTGAAAAATTTGAATTTTGACATTTATTTGGATTCAAATTTGCCGCTCTTGAAATGCACCTGCTGTTGATGGAGTGCACCACAGGTGGCACGCTAGCGTCCCACCTAGCCCCAAGAGGTTAACAGGTGTGCCTTGTTAAAAGTTAATTTGTGGAATTTCTTTCCTTATTAGTGCATTTGAGCCAATCAGTTGTGTTGTGACAAGGCAGGGTTGGTATACAGAAGATAACCCTATTTGGTAAAAGACCAAGTCCATATTATTGCAAGAACAGCTCAAATAAGCAAAAAAGAAACAACAGTCCATCATTACTTTAAGACATGAAGGTCAGTCAATCCATAAAATGTCAAGAACTTTGAACGTTTCTCCAAGTTCAGTCGCAAAAACCATCAAGTGCTCTCATGAGGACCGCCACAGGAAAGAAAAGACCCAGAGTTACCTCAGCCCAAATAAATGCTTCAGAGTTCAAGTAACAGACACATCTCAGCATCAACTGTTCAGAGGAGACTGCATGAATCAGGCCTTCATGGTCGAATTCCTGCAAAGAAACCACTTCTAAAAGACACCAATAAGAAGAAGAGGCTTGCTTGGGCCAAGAAACACCAGCAATGAACATTAGACCGGTGGAAATCTGTCCTTTGGTCTGATGAGTCCAAATTTGAGATTTTTGGTTCCAACCGCCATGTCTTTGTGAGACGCAGAGTAGGTGAACGGATAATCTCTGCATGTGTGGTTCCCACCATGAAGCATGGAGGAGGAGGTGTGGTGGTGCTTTGCTGGTGACCATATCAGTGATTTATTTTGAATTCAAGGCACACTTAACCAGCATGGCTACCACAGCATTCTGCAGTGAAACACCATCCCATCTGGTTTGCGCTTAGTGATTTGATTTGTTTTTCAACAGTACAATGACCCAAAACACACCTCCAGGCTGTGTAAGGGCTATTTGATCAAGAAGGAGAGTGATGGAGTGCAGCATCAGATGACCTGGCCTCCACAATCACCCGACCTCAACCCAATTGAGATGGTTTGGGATGAGTTGGACCGCAGAGTGAAGGAAAAGCAACCAACAAGTGCTCAGCATATGTGGAAACTCCTTCACGACTGATGGAAAAGCATTCCTCACGAAGCTGGTTGAGAGAATGCCAAGAGTGTGCAAAACTGTCATCAAGGCGAAGGGTGGCTACTTTGAAGAATCAAAATGTGTTTAACACTTTTTTGGTTACTACATGATTCCATATGTGTTATTTCATAGTTTGATGTCTTCACTATTATTCTACAATGTAGAAAAAAGTACAAATAAAGAAAAATCCTTGAATGATGTTTTGGGGTGGCAGGTAGCCTAGTGGTTAGAGTGTTGGGCCACTAACCGAATGATTGCTGGATCAAATCCCCAAACTGACTAGGTAAAAATTGGTCATTTTGCTCCTGAACAAGGCAGTTAACCCACTGTTCCCCGGTAGGCCATCATTGTAAATAAGAATTTGTTCTTAGCTGACTTGCCTAGTTAAAATAATAATATTTATATATATATATATATATATATATATAATGATTGATTTACTCAGGTTTCTCTCTGCAGCAGGTCTTACTTGCATGATTATATATAAATACATAATTCATAATTTAAAAAAACGTTACGTAAATAATACATGTATAAAATTACATTTATTGATAAAGGTTGAATAATTCGTGTTGTATGTGTGGATCATAGATTGATCTATGTAGTCATACCATGCTGCATTCATAAACTGTGAATAGCCCACTGCTGAGAGCATGGGAAAATGAGAGCCACAGGTGTGTTTGAGTGCGGGGTGATTTAACAGAGCAGGTGCTTCCCATTGACTGAGTGCTTGTTGTTTCTCTGTGTTCTGGGAGGTTATAATAAACTATGGAATGCCTTCATCAGAATCTTCCCACAGGAAGTGATGCAGTCCAGAGGCATGGTGAAGTTCCTGGAGGTACAAAAATAATGGTGGTGACGTTTAGTGGTCCTTTGTCATCCAATAATCATCAAGAACCATTTTGGGTTTTTTAAAGAAGTCTGCCACCTGGACTGCAACATTTCCTGTGCCCATGTTCTTTCCTTTGTTTCTGTTTCGTGAGTTTATTTATTTCCAGGTTTTTAACAATCATACATTTTAGATACATTAGAAACACTTTTAAATGAATGTGAAATTATGTAATGAAAGAGGGAGAAAATAAATAAACAACATTGAATTTGAATCAAGTAGTTATGAGGGGAGACTTAGACAGCTTCCCTCACACAGTGGTCCACCAAGATCTGCTCCAACGGTCCAGAACCATAGCTCTGACAAACCCAGGGGATGCTATGATACGCTATGCTAGGCTACACATCCTCTTGTGGATCCTCACGACTTGAGGGGGAGAAGAAAAAGAGGGGCCAACTAGACCATCTCCATCTTTCAGCTTGACTGACGGACAGGACACAGATGCTCAAACAGTAGAACGCAGAACGCATGTTCTTGTCAGACAACAGAGATTCACAAAGGTATATTCCCCGACAATGAGAGTGTGAGAGAGAGAGAGAGAGAGAGAGAGTGAGAGAGAGAGAGAGAGCTGTCGGTTATTGCTGTTTTAACTAAATATTCAGTTGATTCCCTTCCAGTGAGAAGGTGTATGATCTTGCTGTAAGCCACTGACTGACAGGCCATGACCCGCTCCACCTCGGTCCACCAACCACAGCGCTCCGACACGGCTCCACAACCAACGGGATCAATCACTTCTGGAAAAAGAATGAAAAATGATTTAGGGAAAACATGTCATGTGTGTGCGTGGTTTGACATATTCAAATAGCTTCGGAGTTGAAAATAATACTGACCCTCGATTGAACATACCTTGGGTGAACACAACTTTCTCACCAATTGTAGTCTTATCAATGGACGCGCTTATTGATTGTTTGAGATAAACATTCACTGTAGATTTACAGAGACCACTCCCAAGTGTCCTACACCATTTACCAAGAGGTTTTAGTCTGTACGACACACACTTTGCCTGTAGCAACCGCTTGGTAGCCTACAGCCCCACACAACACAACACATTCCTCTCTTTCTCTGCCTTTCCTTCAAACCCACGAAGTGAACAAATGCCAAAGTATGGTAAAACAGCCGTGTGAGAGCTGACTGCCGTGTGGGGCTTTACTCTTCATCCCCCTGCAAAGCCCTCTCCCAACACAGAACAGGAGGGAGACAGGAGGAGACAGGAGGGAGGATGGAGGGAGGCAGGGGGAGACAGGGGGAGACAGGAGGGAGGAAGGGGGAGACAGGAGGGAGACACTGAGCACAGCCTGTCAGGTTGGCGTGACGGAACACTCATTGTCACGATTCCCTGGCGGTGACATGCCTCGTCTGGCCGGCCCAGGATAATGGCTAATCTGTGGATGGAATTACAGCTGCATCTGATTGGTGGGTAGGGGGGATATAGGGGTGATGGTGTCACACACACTGCCATAAAACACAGACAAACATGGATAGATTGACACAGGTGGCCGTATAGTTGCCGGCCTGTTCAGTGAACCTGATGAGGTGTGTGTGTTAGAGAAAAAGAGGAAGAGAGAGAAAAAGAGAGACAACGATAGAGAAAAGGAAAAAGAAAAAAGAAAGACGGAAAGGAAGAAAGAGATCCCACATAAAAAATACTACAGTTTACTATAGAATACCACTGTACTTTCTATAGAATTCTGTAGTAAATTGTAGTATACTGTAGAATGCTATCCCTCAATCATGTGCAGTACTTACTATAGACTTTTGTAGAATACTAGTTTTAGCCACCCCCAAAAAAACTGTAGTAAATGTCTGTAGTAAATGTCTGCAAAAACACTACAGTCTGCAAAAATACTACAGTATTTTATTTGCATATACCCTGCCCATTCCTCTGCTCCATATCCCAATTTGTGCCACCCATAAGTGAAAAACCTACATGCCAAATATAGACCATATATTGTGTTCCTTACAGGTTAAAGAAAAGAGCAGAAGTGCTGAACTCTCCATTCAGAACCAAGCACAGGAGGCTGCTGAGGGGAGAATGGCTCATAATAATGGCCGGAACGGAGCAAAGGGAATGGCATCAAACACATGGAAGCCTTGTGTTTGATGTATTTGAGCCCATTGCACTGATTCCGCTCCAGTCATTAGCGTGAACCCGTTCTCCCCAATTAAGGTGCCACCAGCCTCCTGTGGAACCCAGTCCCTCCTACAGGTTATGGAACATTGTCTCTTTAAGTATTTCTCTGCTAGGTTTCCTCAAGGAGAAAAGCCACCCACTTCTATGTAAAGGATAATACAACAAAATACTACAGTAATGTCCCCAAAAACACCACAGTAAAGACAACAGTATACTACAGTCTGCAAAAAGACTACAGTAATTACTATAGTATATACTAGTCTATACACTAGTATTTTTTCACCTAGGATGACTGTGTTAGTAATAGACTGTAGGCAGGGCACAGAGAGCAAACAGGCTGTGGGCTGTTTTTCTGTGGCCTTGATGACAGTTCAGTTGTATAACGGCAGCCTCTGACAATGTGGTCTTCTAATGATAGGGAGATCACATCAGCCTGATGAGCAAACGCATCAATTAGCTTACGACCGGGGCATTTATTCATCTTTCCACCTGTCAATTCAAAAGGTTTTCACTTCACTTTAATTAAAATCAATTGCAGTCTCTTTCAGTAGGAGACAACAATAGGGAGAGGTGCTCATCAAGCCATTAGAGGGGAGACATTTAGCTAGATATGAATAAGAATAAGCACCCTCTGTTCTCTTCAGAGTGTTTGAAATTAAGGTGAGTGAGGACAGTCTCCTCTCCTCTTAAGTACTGTATGTACCCAGTATTAATAATTACAGCAGGGGGCTGATAAATAATTAAAATGGGAAAGTGTATGTAAAATCATTTAGCTGTATACGTTTGTAGCCTATTAACAATGTCTGTTGTGTTTATGTTTATGCGTGAGTTCACCAGCACTATATACTGTGTGATTCACATCTCACCACTCTTGAATTACCATTCAGATAGATGGGCACCATTTTATTTGATTTATTGTAGGCCTAGACATAAAAACCTACACTTTGTGCCTTCCTCCTGGGGTAAACAGGCAGGCTACACGAGGAGGAAAATGTCCTTCCCCCACCTCTGTTAAATAAACCTTTAATATACACTATTCTAAATGTATTAACATAAGAGGCATGAATCTTGAACACATGTACCTGTGTAGAATGTCTCTCCATCGCAGATGGGTGGATTCTGACAGTTGAGGGCAACAACCAGAAGGTGGCAGCGTTGGGTCGTTTTCTAAAGATACAGAGAGGAAAAACACACGCATGGAAGAGTTTCTAGTGTTTACAACAAATGCTGAGCTTTAATGTACTGCTTCATCATTAAAGAGGATATCTACTTCCATGTTGTGACATCCCTGACCTGTTGCTTTTCTCTTATCTGCTGATATTTCCTCTTGGCAGAGAGCAAAGCACAAAAATGTCAAGAATCAACAACAAATGATTGAGTAAAATGTGTTTGATGTGTTCCCTTTAAACTCCGAATCAAACAGGCAATTCATTACATAAAATGCTGCCAAATTGTGTTTGTGTAACACCAAGATTCTGTTCAATAGTGTGTTTAGAACGTTTCCTCATAGTCATTGACCCATTGACTACAGTCCATTTAAAACAGCACTTCTTCTTCACTCCGAAGTCGGCCTAGATTTATGACGGTGTCCATGGTAACCTAATTAACCCCTTGTCATTTTTTTCAGACCTCCAAGCGCCATCGTAAATCAAGGAGCAAATTAGGAGTGAGAGGCGTATCTGTTAGAGGTCTCTCTCTCTCTCTCCACTCTGAAGAAGGGCCAGGACCGTGAAAATTGGGTTGGTCACCACGGCAACACAGGGTCATCAGAGGTCACGAACTCCCGCCTCAAGCTCAGCTCAGACCTTTTCGGACGCCGACAGCAAACCCCACACACTCTAGGTGTGACAGGTTCACCTTGTGTGTGTAGTCTGTGAGTGTTCCTATGTTACTATGTTTTAACTGGCATCACTCCTGTGACACTCCACATCACATGTCCACCTCCTGTCACAATTAAAAGAGTTATACCCATGACTAATGGCATTCCAAGTCCTCTTGACAAGGCCTACCCACACACTCGAGATTAGGCAGAGGGAGCTCGGGGTTAAACGCTGGCCCTCATCAAAACTATTAAGTACTTTTAAGTTGTTCACTCTTGACATTGGCCGGGAAATCATTTGGGGTGACTTGAGTAATTGTTGCTGGAGATTTCCCAGAGAAAATACGAGTGGAGTAGATGGGTCTGTCAGGGCAGTGACTGATGTGACGGACATCGCTGGTGCTAAACTTCTCTGTCTAACCCGTAGGGTACTGTCCAACCATTGAGTCCTCTCTCCCACAGGCTGGGCCATACACTGCACCGTCTGCAGATGAGGTCTGGACCAAGACTGAAACCTTGAAGGTATCAGTGCGATGATGATGATGATGAAGCAGAGACGTTCCGAGAGTCAAACCAGGACAGTCCATGGGAAACTGTCAAAGGAGTTGTCTGAATTGTGGCATTACCACAGAGTGAAAGCAGACAACATTCATGTAGTCAGGTTCCTCAAAAGAGATATATTACTTAGCATAGCAAACTGAATAATGTACAGTAGGCTACTAATGGAGCCAAAATACACACTGTCTATTACAGTACAGCTCACATCCTGCAAAACATTTAGACAGTATTGGCCCCAAACAAGTCGCAGATAACGAGTGGTACATCTTCAAGGCCGGTTCTCAGAGGGTTGTTGTAGGGTAATATGTCCCACGAGAAGCTGCCAGCATGGCGACCTCATTGTCATCGTCCCCCGACCTCTGACCCCTCTCTGCCATCCAATGGTGATCCTGTCTTTGAGACTTGTCAAGTGGCTGGGTTCTTTACTTAGCTCTGGCAGGAAGTGGGAGCAAAGGACGTCTTTATCAAAAGTCAGTTGTGAGCCAATTGTTATTTGTTCTAGTATGTAGTTAGGGCCTGAGAGAGAAGGAGAGAGAGAGAGAGAGAGAGAGAGAGAGAGAGAGAGAGGAGGGGGGGAGGAGGATAGGAATGGAGAGGGCATCTATTCAACTCATTCCAGACATGTACTAAGCCTATTTAGTATCGGTATCACCCTGATAGATGATGTGTTGCTGATGTATAGAATGCGATGTAATTTGACTCTCCAATAATGGCCATTTCTCATGGATAATTGCTCCCTAAATGGTAGTAAAGAATGATTGTCTGCCACACTCTGGAGCATTAGGCCAGTCATTATGTCTGACCCTCGGTGCTAGGTGTTCAGTAAACTCATGGGTGCTAGGTGTTCAGTAAACTCATGGGTGCTAGGTGTTCAGTAAACTCATGGGTGCTAGGTGTTCAGTAAACTCATGGGTGACACATAACGCCCCCCACGTGTTGGCAGTGGGGGTAGTGCCAGGATGAATCTGTCATTGGGTCAGTGGGGTGATGGTCGTTATAAGTCACAGGGATATAGAAGCATAGACTTTGGCTTGCTTCCTCAGAGAGGCTAGGGACTGAATGGGGCAGAATGGGCTCCAAATGCTCATTCCTTGATACTCTGACAATGATTCTGCAATTGGTTTTGCCGTATCTGAGCCTGTCATTTGGGCTTTTGATCTTGCAAGTTTTACAAAAGGCAATGAAAGTGTACATAACATTGGAATCTATAGGCCTATTTCTAGGCCAGGTGATTTCCAGCACTGGGTACGAAGTCAATGCAGAGGTCACCAGAAAACCGTCTATCATATAGAAACAGATCATAATTGGTGTGTTTTCACACAGAAAGAGAGAAAAAAAAGCCCATAAACTACCTTGGGAACCAGGTGATATTCCGGACATTATTCTGCTTGACAAAGCTTCCCAATGGATCCAGGAGGAAACCCCTTTAGAATGACTGAAGCAGAATGGCATTCCCGCCTCTCTTGGCATCACCGGAGAAATTTATCCTGAAACAAAAACAACCAGATTCCGGAATCCAGTGACATTCCACAGTGACATGGGCATAACGTTCTGTAGGCATAGTCATAAATATGAGTGACTCTTACCCCATTGTCAATGCAGCAATTCACATAATCACATATGTACAGTATATAGAATGAAATACTTACAGTACTGGTCAAAAGTTTGGGGTCACTTAGAAATGTCCTTGCTTTTGAAAGAAAAGTTCCTTTTTTGTCCATTTAAAATAACATAAAATTTATCAGAAATACAGTGTAGACATTGTTAATGTTGTAAATAACTATTGTAACTGGAAACGGCAGATTTTTTATGGAATATCTACATAGGAGTACAGAGGCCCATTATCAGCAACCATCACTCCTGTGTTCCAATGGCACGTTGTGTTAGCTAATCCAAGTTTATCATTTTAAAAGGATAATTGATCATTACAAAACCCTTTTGCAATTATGTTAGCACAGCTGAAAACTGTTGTCCTGATTAAAGAAGCAATAAAACTGGCCTTTAGACTAGTTGAGTATCTGGAACATCAGCATTTGTGGGTTTGATTACAGGCTCAAGATCTCGTACAAAGCTGTGTAGTACTCCCTTCACAGAACAGCGCAAACTGGCTCTAACCAAAATAGAAAGAGGAGTGGGAGGCCCCGGTGCACAACTGAGCAAGAGGACAAGTACATTAGAGTGTCTAGTTTGAGAAACAGACACCTCACAAGTCCTCAACTGGCAGCTTCATTAAATAGTACCTGCAAAACACCAGTCTCAACGTCAACAGTGAAGAGGCGACTCCGGGATGCTGGCCTTCTAGTTTTCAGCTGTGCTAACATTATTGCAAAATGGTTTATTAATGATCAATTAGCCTTTTAAAATGATAAACTTGGATTAGCTAACACAACATGCAATTGGAACACAGGAGTGATGGTTGCTGATAATGGGCCTCTGTACGCCTATGTAGATATTCCATAAAAAATCTGCCGTTTCCAGCTACAATAGTCATTTATAACATTAACAATGTCTACACTGTATTTCTGATCAATTTGATGCTATTTTAATGGACAGAAAATGTGCTTTTCTTTCAAAAACAAGGACATTTCTAAGTGACCCCAGACCTTTGACCAGTAGTGTATGTACTACAAATTAAGATTTGTATAACTTACAGTATACGGTCGAACGCAGTCAATCAGTGAATTACCTAACTTCTTTAACTTCTAATAAAAACTTTGTCACCCTAATAAATGGGTATGTTTTGTTATGTTCATAAAAAAAAAAACATAAGTCACACAACCTCTAAGAAGATTTGTTATCCAAACCTAATTTTATCCATCTGGGACCTTAGTTCTGTTCTCTCTGTTCCAGTACATGAAAATGTCCACAATTATAAAGTGTTTCCTGTACTAAACTATTGTACTATTCCGAGGTCTTCAACTGAGAGAGAAACAGGAACTGTGTCCCAAATGACACCATGTTCCCTATAGTGGTGCACTACCTTTGACCAGGAAGCATAGGGCTCTGGTCAAAAGTAGTGCACTATATAGGGAATAGAGTGCCAATTGGGAGACAACTAGGGACTTAATGTGAACCAGCACTTAGTCGTCGGCTCTCCCTCAAACAGCACAGTGATTGATTTGAGCTTCATGTTCAAATGTTCCAATAATAGAATGAAATAACTCTGCTGGGGGTTTTCTTACACAAGTGGACTTGTGGCTCAGGGGATCTTAAGGTCGTTTTAGTACTATGACTTGTGGCTCAGGGGATCTTAAGGTCGTTTTAGTACTATGACTTGTGGCTCAGGGGATCTTAAGGTTGTTTTAGTACTATGACTTGTGGCTCAGGGGATCTTAAGGTCGTTTTAGTACTATGACTTGTGGCTTAGTGGATCTTAAAGTTGTTTTAGTACTGTGACTTGTGGCTCAGTGGATTGTAAGATCATTTTAGCACAGTGACTTGTGGATCTTAAGGTCATTTTAGCACAGTGACTTGTGGATCTTAAGGTCATTTTAGCACAGTGACTTGTGGATCTTAAGGTCATTTTAGCACAGTGACTTGTGGATCTTAAGGTCATTTTAGCACAGTGACTTGTGGATCTTAAGGTCATTTTAGCACAGTGACTTGTGGATCTTAAGGTCATTTTAGCTCAGTGACTTGTGGATCTTAAGGTCATTTTAGCTCAGTGACTTGTGGATCTTAAGGTCATTTTAGCACAGTGACTTGTGGATCTTAAGGTCGTTTTAGCACAGTGACTTGTGGATCTTAAGGTCATTTCAGCACAGTGACTTGTGGATCTTAAGGTCATTTTAGCACAGTGACTTGTGGATCTTAAGGTCATTTCAGCACAGTGACTTGTGGATCTTAAGGTCATTTTTGCACAGTGACTTGTGGATCTTAAGGTCATTTTAGCACAGTGACTTGCGGATCTTAAGGTCATTTTTGCACTGTGACTTGTGGCTCAGTGGATCATAAGGCTAGTGAGAGAGTAAAGCATTGTTATTACAATTTTGGCAGTGATGCATAGCTTTATACAGTTGAAGTCGGATGTTTACATAAGCTTAGGTTGGAGTCATTAAAACTTGTTTTTCAACCACTCCACAAATTTCTTGTTAATGTTAACAAACTATTGTTTTGGCAAGTCGGTTAGGACATTTACTTTGTGCATGACACAAGTCATTTTTACAACAATTGTTTACAGACAGATTATTTCACTTATAATTCACTGTATCACAATTCCAGTGGGTCAGAAGTTTACATTCACTAAGTTGACTGTGCCATTAAACAACTTCGAAAATTCCAGAAAAATTCCAGAAAATTATGTCATGGCTTTAGAAGCTTCTGATAGGCTAATTGACATAATTTGAGTCAATTGGAGGTGTACCTGTGGATGTACTTCAAGGCCTACCTTCAAACTCAGTGCCTCTTTGCTTGACATCATGAGAAAATCAAAAGAAATCAGCCAAGACCTCAGAAAAATTATTGCAGACCTCCACAAGTCTGGTTCATCCTTGGGAGCAATTTCCAAATACCTGAAGGTACCACGTTCATCTGTACAAACAATAGTACGCAAGTATAAACACCATGGGACCACGCAGCCGTCATACCGCTCAGGAAGGAGATGCGTTCTGTCTCCTAGAGATGAACGTACTTTGGTGCGAAAAGTGGTACAAAAGTATCGTTATCCACAGTAAAACGAGTCTTATATCGACATAACCTGAAAGGCCGCTCAGCAAGGAAGAAGCCACTGCTCCAAAACCGCCATAAAAAAGCCAGACTACGGTTTGCAACTGCACATGGGGACAAAGATCGTACTTTTTGGAGAAATGTCCTCTGGTCTGATTACACAAAAATAGAACTGTTTGGCCATAATGACCATCGTTATGTTTGCAGGAAAAAGGGGGAGGCTTGCAAGCGAAGAACACCATCCCAACCGTGAAGCACGGGAGTGGCAGCATCATGTTGTGGGGGTGCTTTGTTGCAGGAGGAACTGGTGCACTTCACAAAATAGATTGCATCATGAGGAAGGAAAATGATGTGGATATATTGAAGCAACATCTCAAGACATCAGTCAGGAAGTTAAAGCTTGGTCGCAAATGGGTCTTCCAAATGGACAATGACTCCAAGCATACTTCCAAAGTTGTGGCAAAATGGCTTAAGGACAAGAAAGTCAAGGAATTGGAGTGGCCATCACAAAGCCCTGACCTCAATCCCATAGAAAATGTGTGGGCAGAACTGAAAAAGCATGTGCGAGCAAGGAGGCCTACAAACCTGACTCAGTTAGACCAACTCTGTCAAGAGGAATGGGCCAAAATTCACCCAACTTATTGTGGGAAGCTTGTGGAAGGCTACCCGAAACGTTTGACCCAAGTTAAACAATTTAAAGGCAATGCTACCAAATACTAATTGAGTGTATGTAAACTTCTGACCCACTGGGAATGTGATGAAAGAAATAAAAGCTGAAATAAATCATTCTCTCTACTATTATTCTGACATTTCACATTCTTAAAATAAAGTGGTGATCCTAACTGACCTAAAACAGGGAATTTTTACTCAGATTAAATGTCAGGAATTGTGAAAAACTGAGTTTAAATGTATTTGGCTAAGGTGTATGTAAACTTCAGACTTCAACTGTATATAAACTTTACCTACACTTACGATGATCTTACACCGTATGATGACTGCTAGATCAACTGTACTATACCCCCACGTTTCATCAAAATATTATTAAATAGATTTTTTAAATTGACAAAGTTGGCCATAGTATTTTCACTACAAAGCATTCCAGACATTTGGTTTTCCACAATCTGTCCACAAAGGGTCATGTTAAAAAGTTAAAGTACAAGGTTATAAGTGGCTGCCCCTTCGACAGACCCGGCAGACCTGCTCCCTCCATGAGTTTCCATCAATCACAGCGTCATTTCCTGTTTAGCATATTTCAGTCAGTAGGCAACCCGATCATGACTCATAGTAGCTTCATGGAAGTCTTTCCTCATGTTTCAGGCAGACAGGAAGTGTACAATCTGGAAGCTGTGACAGGTTGTGAGATGACCTCATCCCTAAATATGTGTGTGCCTGTGTGTGTGTGTGTGTGTGTGTGTGTGTGTGTGTGTGTGTGTGTGTGTGTGTGTGTGTGTGTGTGTGTGTGTGTGTGTGTGTGTGTGTGTGTGTGTGTGTGTGTGTGTGTGTGTGCGTGCGTATGTGCGTGTGTGTGTAAGCCCTGCAGACTGGTAGTCATAATTCCACCGGAATTCCACACATATGATTCCATCTCCAATGAATTCAATCCCTAAAATAAAACGAATTGTTTGGCAGAGCTGAGGCTCGGTTCTGTACTATGACCTGTGTTTGAAAAGGTGCTCCATTTGCTCCATATTGGTCTTTTTGTTTCCTTTTGATCGGGGTCACTTGGTATTCATGCGCCCTATTGCTGGTAATAATTGTGAAATGCTGTGTAAAATTTAAAACACCTGGACAGGCAGTCTTCTGAGCATGGAGCAATTTCATTGGTCAGTTGTGTATTCCAAGATTTTTGTTTTTCCATATATGCAGATGAACACCTTGTTCAATGTTTTTTTTATTTTATTGTTGCAGACTTTTTTGTAATTCTGTCCTGGATATCATTCATATCAACACTCATAATCACTCTATTACTGTGAACTGTAGCAAATTAAATTGTCAAAGTTGCGCAATTCCAATCAAATCATACTGTAGATAATGAATTTGGAACAGAGCCCCTGTTGTTGTTCTAGACTAAACCTGGTTGGAATTCTGAGAGTTCTGAGTTCTAACAAAATAAAGGGTTCAACCTATGGGGATTCCTTCTCTCTCTCTCTCCCCTCTATCCCGCTCTCCCCTCTCTCCTTATCTCCACTGGGGGTCATGCCATAACGCTGTATGGAAATCTGTCTAAGGTTTCGGAACATTACGTTGCAGCCGTTCCAATCTGGAACCCATTGACATTCCATTTCATTAATGGAACCACTTGTCTCCTCAGATTCTAGTATTTTTCTATGCCAAACTGAATAAAATCCATTTTACATAAAACCTCAGCACAACAGCTACTTCTGAATGATTGTGTTTCAGACTAGGTGTGCCTCTCAAATGCCAACCTATTTCCTGTACAGCGCACTACTTTTTATCAAACCCCAATGGGCCAAGGTGCACTATATAGGGAATAGGGTGCCATTTGGGGCACAGAATAGTGGTGTTCCCATGCCAGGACCCTTCTGGTGTAAAAAAACAAAGGGACAGCCAAGGCATGTATGTTCTTTGCAGATATTAAATCTCTTAAAAGGAAAAGCCTAAGAAACACACGTTAAGCATTATTAGGGGGCAGATCAGTATCTCACTTCACTATTTCAATATAAGTATAAAATGTTCCGTATTTTCAGCAACACAGTCCTTCAAAATGTCTTGAAAACAAAATACAGTAACTTATCCACTGTTTCCTATACATTTAGGCTATCTAATTGTTTATTGTTGATGCCAATCACAATCAATGAACGTAATGTAAGAAATCATTGTTTGATTTATATGTCTGGACATTTCAGTGACGGATAGTCCCTGTGAGGTTGTGTGAAGGCACCTTGGGTAACTGGAGATTCCTGCAGGTTCCGCACAATAAAACCCAAATGTGTTGCGAGGTTGACAAATGTACAGCAGAGATTCCCCTGCCCTGACCACCCGTTAAAACATGGAGCTACGGTGACAGCAGCAACATTAGTCATAAGTAGTGTATTGTTATATGTTGGGAAATCAACACAGAAGAATATGGATGCAGACACAGTTGATTTGTGACCGAACCCCACTTTGGGCCCATGGCCAACACCACTGTCATCAGCGGGACATTTGTTTTAAGTGTTTGGTTTACTCACTAGCTTAACAGGCCCACTGCTCCTCTCAAGGAGGCAGAGCACGTGAAAAAGGTCTTGAACCAAAACGTTGACAACAATAAATGGCAGATTGGTAAAACCTTGTGTGTGTGTGTGTGTGTGTGTGCGTAACGGGAGTCGGGAAGCAAGTACAGGGAGTGAATCAATCAATAATAAATAAAACATGGAACAAACAAGAAACACGAAAAGCGTACAGATAATGAAACAGAAACAGAATCAATAACACCTGAGGAAAGAACCAAGGGGAGTGACAGATATAGGGGAGGTAACCAGGAAAGTGATGGAGTCCAGGTGAGTGTCACGAGGCGCCGGTGCGCGTAACGATGGCGGCAGGTGTGCGTAATGGTGATACAACTGGCGACGTCGAGGGCCGGAGAGGGGGAGCGGGAGTAAACGTGACAGTGTGGGAGTTTTTTTTCTTTCTTTTTGTCCTGGAAATCCAAGAACAGAACAGGGAATTATAGTTTAAGAGCAGTATGACCATGAATCTATTCAAAAACTCCATTACCCAGTAGGCAACCAGAGCAAATGGGCAAAGGGACAGTGAGTAGTAACGTAAAGTTGTGGCAAGATACTGATGCACTGATACATGACCCCTGAACAATAATACTGCCTCATCAAAGGTAGAAAAATGTATGGTTTTTCCCATCAGACAACAGCGTACATGTGCAGTTCGTTAGTGAAATAAAACGTTTAGTCCTTGCTGGAATAGTTGGTTCTATCAATATTAACTTAAAAACACTGTCCAAGACAGCTGTTGGTCTTGAATACTGTCCATGTGCAATGTATACACAATATGTGAGTACAGACAGCCTGTGTCCCTCCAAACTATTTTTGTTTGCACATAGCTGATAGAAGATATTGTCAGAAATGCTGGATTTTGATTATACAACTGATTGTTGTTTTTATTGCTTTGGTTCCCCCAAAGCTGATCTTGCTTAATCACTTTGGTCAAAATGACAGCTCATCGAAAAGAACACTACAACCCTTCCACACTATTTTAATAAAGAAACTACATTTCCCATATTATATTATTCTCACTCCATGAGATCATCTAGGTGCCCATATTACCAAGCGCAACAACAACATTTCTGGATCCTCTATGTCCACCATCAATGAGAAAAACCCTAACAGCTAGTGATAGCTATTGATGATGCCAGAGCGTTCTATTGACCTGGTGGAGGGAGTTTGTGCCCTCTGAGATGTAGGGTACATCATGCCTCAGCGTGCATATACTGTATACGTTAGTATAACCTAGAGAGGCAGCATTCCTTGGGCTAGGATCACAGGCTGCATTCCAAATACCACCCTATTCCCTACATAGTGCACTACTTTTGACCAGAACCCTGTGAGCCCTGGCCAAAAGTAGTGCACTCTATAGGGAACCGGGTGCTTTTTGGGATGTGTCCACAGACTGCCTGTATTTCAACATACCCCACTGGGACAGTGAACTGAAGTACCCTGTCTGGCTTCTTGGCAGGCTACGAGGGAGCTTGAAATCACGTATTTATCAACCAGTTGAAGGCACGAAAGTCCATGAATTCTTGAAGTCGACATCGGGGGTTGCCAGGAAAAGCGGTGATAGATAAAGCGGTATCGCGGTAACACACTGAAGGTCAAGTCGCAAAGATGTGAATTACAAGGGAAAGGTTTAGGAGGGGGCAGAAGAGGAGAGGGAGAGGAGAGGGGTGTAAAAGGATGAGAGGAATGTGAATGGAGGAGAGGAGGGCTAGTGAGGAGAGAGAGCGGGAGAGAGAAGTGAACAAAATGCTTGTTTTCTCAGGGGACAAAAGAGAGGGGGATGAGGTCTCTATGGGGATAACAAGCGGTGGGTGTATAGAGAGTGGGGGGGGGATATTTGACCGTCCTGTTCTGAGGTGGTCCGAATCCTCTGGATCGGGTTTCAAGGGCCTCCGACGCCTCTGTTGTGAGAGGGGGGTTTAGACCTGTGTGTACGTCCAGGAAAACCAACAAACACACTGCAAGGTCTATTTAAGTCCCCCAGTCGAAAAAACACAAACACCTCGAAACCTGAGCAGCCGCGAAAACCCAGAACGGCTCAACAAACAAAACAGGGACACTTGTCTGGTTCGAGGGTGAGCAGGGGACACACACTCAGGCATCCCAAAACAAAATCTGTGACAAAGTAATGAAAAGACTAGACTCAGTCTGCTTCATTCTGAGTCTATTGAATTCAGCTTGTCCCACTCAGTGCCATATAAGGAGAATGCAAATGAGCTAACTTTCACTAAGCTAGCTAGCTTGTGGCTAATTGCTCACCACAGTCACCCTTTGATGAGGCGGAGGCAAGCACGGACTGCTAGGAGAGAGCGTAATAATCAGTGCCCTTGTCTAGTGGCACAGCACAGAAGCTATCCTACCCTACCAGCCTCCTTAGGCTAAGGAAGGAGACGCAAACTTTCCCCCTACCGGCATGTAGTCAATAGGAGGATTTTGGTTCCGTTTACGAAGTGCAGTATTAGAGGGGATTACGTTTCCTTTTTCATCGGGTTTTAAGTAGGATATAAGCATGAACAAGTCCCATGAAGTTAAACAGACTCACACAGCCAGGGCCATGTTTAGGCCAGAAAAAGCCAGGGAAATCGCTCTATACAGTACCCTAAACACAACAGCCATATGGTCCTGCCTAGGACAAAACAACATTAGTGTTCTATAGCGCTTCTGTAAAACGCGGTCTCTTCTAATGCGTGAAACGAGAGCGTTTACGCACATCCAAACTTGGAATAGGATTACATTGACATTTTAGTCATCTAGCAGACGCTCTTACAGGAGCAATTAGGGTTAAGTTCCTTGCTCAAGGGCACATCGGCAGACGTTTCACCTAGTCGCTCAGGGATTCAAGCCAGCGACCTATCAGTTACTGGCCCATCGCTCTTAACCGCTAGGCTGTCTGCAGGATCTGGACAATAAAAGGACAAGCCAGAGAAATAAGGCAACGTCCACACACTATTCTAATGTATCTGAAAGCGAACCCGCTCCAGGGACAACCTTCAGATGGTTTATGGCTATGACGAGACAAACAAACCGAACATAAACCATCATGCAAAGGCACACGCTCATTTGAAGTTAAAAATAGGGAAGCCTACAGTAAGTAAAAACACAAGGAGGACGCTGACTTTATGGTTCGTATGGTCTCATGAACGATGTGCGACTGCAAGACATCTCCCATCAGACAAAAAATGTACACTTGACTATTTCCTGTACTCCTTCTGTGATATTAGTTACAGTGCAGCTCTTCAGTAGGAGGCCATAAAGAAACACAATATGACTGTTGGGCGCTGAGAAGCAGAGCACAAATCAAAGGCTTTTTTATGACTCGTTGGAACCAAAGCAAAGTAGCGCCGCAACCGGTGCCATAAACGTAACTTTTCCATATGTACTCAGATTGCTGTACTCACTGGCTATGCAGTATTTAGGCTGTTGTGCAAAACCCAAAGCAAATGTACCATTGCTTAGTTCAGTACCTGTTAATGGCCTGCAATAACGCAATTGTGTTTACCCAAAGCAAATGCTCCACCATAAGGATTCCATTTACAAACTGTTATCTCCTCAAAAAACACACCACAATAGGCATATCAAACCGTTTTTATGGGACATTAATATAACAGGCTTCATAATACATTTTACTGTCACGTACACCATGGAGTTGCAGTGAAAGGTGTTGTTTTACAGGGTCAGCCACGGTTGTACGAAGCCCCTGGAGCAAGTTAGGGTTAAGTGCCTTGCTCAAGGGCACATCAACAGATTTTTTCACCTTGTCGACTCTGTTCACCCGAACCAGCGACCTTTCGGTTACTGGCCCAACGCTCTAACTGCTAGGCTACCTGGCACCCTATTTGGTCTGTTCATAACTCTTGAGCTTACTACAAGCTCTAAACAGACGCAAGATTCGGAGTGTTGCAATGTCGATTCTTGTCACAAAATAATACGCCCCTGCAGTCGACCATACTTTTTTACTACCTGAAAATTGAGACCCACACTATCATTCCTTCCGCAGCCGTATGGGGGCAGTGTTGTCGCTTGGTTCCTTGATCTGATCTATAGGCTGTTCATCAAAGTAGCTATTTGCATTGATTACCAAATATAATCTCAGCGACTGTTCAAACAGTAAACCAAACAGCAAGAATCCACCCAAAAGGGTATTTTGTTTAAAACTCCAGGCTACTGTTAAATGGTAGAACCTGCTGTAGCCAACAAGCTAGCCATGTGCTTTTATCTCCTTGACCAAAACATGATGACATACTATTTTTATTTGATATGGGAATGAAAACACAAGCAGCCTATCAAACAGGGATAATGTTTTAGGTTACACCAGCAAGTATAAGAATATTTGACAGGTCATATTGTTTTACTATAAATCGGATTACTTCACATGGAGATGTGGGAAGCTAAAAAGGCTGTTTTTAGCTAGGTTTAAGACAGCTAGCTACTACTAGAAAGGAAAGGCGACTCTTTCTTGTTTTCACAAAATGAAAAGACCAAAATAAAATACTTTGCTATCGCCCCTTGTGTATGGGAGTGGGAGCGGCGAGGATATCGTGTTACCAAATAGTGTCCGCTACTCCAAAAAAATCCCACTACACCCATGGGCACGCACGTAGACCAAACGAAGTGAAGCTTGTAGTAACCTTTACACAAATTTCTTTCACAGACGCACAACAATTCATACTCTTAATTCCAACTATAAATGTACATTTTGATTGCAATCAAAATACTTCCACTGCAGTTGGCAGTTAGCAGAAAACATACACTTTTTTGACTGTTTATTACTAGCGTTCAGAGTGACATTCTGTATTTTGAGATATTAAAGTAAAATACAGCTGGTCAGAGTGGAAGTCTGTATGTTGAGAGACACTGAAGTAATATACAGCAGGCCCAAGACAGTAAATCACCAATGTACAGCAGATATTCATCATATTGGCATCTTTATGTTGGATGTAATTGAGATTCAGCTGTTGTTTAACAAATGTTGACAGGACCATTTCATAAAAATAAAAAATCATATTGTATTCTGCTCCTTGACCTGTGCTAGATCTAACTCCTCTAAACCCACAACCAGGCTCCACGCTCTCCAGCCATCCAGCTAGCCTTGCAAAACAGGTACTTGTAGGCCAAGCCACAGTTTAACATTTCACTAACATCCTCAAGAGACCACAGTACAGTCAATCTATGGAGCCACCTGTGTATTCACAGTCACGAGCGCCTATGTGTTCTACAGCTGCGACCTGATAAAAATCCACAAATCCACGTTGACAGGTGAGTGGACCAGTGACCGGGGATTGGCCAGAGTAAAGACCATATTGACTCAGATCTAGACTGGGTCCATCTCTGCTAGTCTCTAGGTGGTCGGGAGTTTCTCTCTCCATCTCTCTATAAAGTCCCGCTGACAGCATCTCCATGCAGAGTGCTGATATACAGTAATACAGTACAAACACTGATTTATGGCAATAAATTGATTTATGAGAATAAAAATGCGAATGTATTTTTGAATGTTTTTCTACACAGGCGGATGGGAAGGGACGCTTGCACAACACATGCAGTCATGTTACTGTTACAGTGATAAATCACTCGGCTCCACTGTGAGGTTACGGCATATGGCGGTGGGGTTAGAAATTAAAACACGGAACGTTGTTTGCTCTGGGGGGAGTGGGGGGGTTATATAAACGGCAGGCAATTCCTGTTAGGGGTACATGCATTCCGGCAGTATGTCCTCCTTCGCAAAGAGTGGCATGTCATCAAGGGTGAAACTGAAAATATATATGCTTTTAGCCTGATAAAGCATGATAAATGACTTGAGGGTGTCAGAGATGTTTGAATGTAAAATTGGTGTTAAGTCATTTCATACGGAATGAAACCAGGCCGCCACTATCAGTTGATAACATCCCTAGCCTTCTAGTCAAAATAATATTCATGATTTGTGTCACTAACATATTTTACATACATCTTGTCAAACACATGGTTAACCATGTATAGTACCTGAGGGGCAATTTGGATGTAGAATCTACATCTTCTCAGTTATTCATCAACGGCTTCAGTCTCGAATTCCCAAATGACTCAATGTAACATTATCAGATAGATCCATCAGGAATATATCGGCAACATCAGGTGTCACTACTGTTTTGTCTCACTGCGTAATCTTCTTTGACTTCCAAACGTCAAGCATGCATTTCACAGAGCTTAGCATCTTGACGATTCAGTAGGTTCATTAAAGGGTCAACAGGGGTTCAAGGGTTCGCTTAGGCTGCTACATGAACTCAACTAGTCGACCCTCATGAGACGCTATGGATCTCAGCTCAAGCCAAGTTGGCCTGCTGTGGCCTAGTCAGGGTAATTGGGTATGTGTTTCTCTCGGCCTCCCCTTTGTTCTACAGTGAGGGAAAAAAGTATTTGATCCCCTGGTGATTTTGCACGTTTGCCCACTGACAAAGAAATGATCAGTCTATAATTTTAATGGTAGGTTTATTTGAACAGCGAGAGACAGATTAACAAAAAAATCCAGAAAAACGCATGTCAAAAATGTTATAAATTGATTTGCATTTTAATGAGGGAAATAAGTATTTGACCCCCTCTCAATCAGAAAGATTTCTGGCTCCCAGGTGTCTTTTATACAGGTAACGAGCTGAGATTAGGAGCACACTCTTAAAGGGAGTGCTCCTAATCTCAGCTTGTTACCTGTATAAAAGACACCTGTCCACAGAAGCAATCAATCAATCAGATTCCAAACTCTCCACCATGGCCAAGACCAAAGAGCTCTCCAAGGATGTCAGGGACAAGATTGTAGACCTACACAAGGCTGGAATGGGCTACAAGACCATCGCCAAGCAGCTTGGTGAGAAGGTGACAACAGTTGGTGCGATTATTCGAAGAAACACAAAGGAACTGTCAATCTCCCTCGGCCTGGGGCTCCATGCAAGATCTCACCTCGTGGAGTTGCAATAATCATGAGAACGGTGAGGAATCAGCCCAGAACTACATGGGAGGATCTTGTCAATGATTTCAAGGCAGCTGGGACCATAGTCACCAAGAAAACAATTGGTAACACACTACGCCGAAAAGGACTGAAATCCTGCAGCGCCCGCAAGGTCCCCCTGCTCAAGAAAGCACATGTACATGCCCATCTGAAGTTTGTCAATGAACATCTGAATGATTCAGAGGACAACTGGGTATGAGGACAACTCGCCGTGTTTGGAGGAGGAGGAATGCTGCCTATGACCCCAAGAACACCATCCCCACCGTCAAACATGGAGGTAGAAACATTATGCTTTGGGGGTGTTTTTCTGCTAAGGGGACAGGACAACTTCACCGCATCAAAGGGATGATGGACGGGGCCATGTACCATCAAATCTTGGGTGAGAACCTCCTTCCCTCAGCCAGGGCATAGAAAATGGGTCGTGGATGGGTATTCCAGCATGACAATGACCCAAAACACACGGCCAAGGCAACAAAGGAGTGGCTCAAGAAGAAGCAAATTAAGGTCCTGGAGTGGCCTAGCCAGTCTCCAGACCTTAATCCCATAGAAAATCTGTGGAGGGAGCTGAAGGTTCGAGTTGCCAAACGTCAGCCTCGAAACCTTAATGACTTGGAGAAGATCTGCAAAGAGGAGTGGGATAAAACTCCTCCTGAGATGTGTGCAAACCTGGTGGCCAACTACAAGAAACGTCTGACCTCTGTGATTGCCAACAAGGGTTTTGCCACCAAGTACTAAGTCATGTTTTGCAGAGGGGTCAAATACTTATTTCCCTCATTAAAATGCAAATCAATTTATAACATTTTTTACTTTTGTTTTTCTGGATTTCTTTGTTGTTATTCTGTCTCTCACTGTTCAAATAAACCTACAATTAAAATTATAGACTGATCATTTCTTTGTCAGTGGGCAAACGTACAAAATCAGCAGGGGATCAAATACTTTTTTCCCTCACTGTATAACTAGGTTGGTTAGGAAAACAAACAGTCTTTGAATTGATTTCCCACCTTGTCGCCTTTCAAATGTACCCTCCATGTTTTCACAGATAAAAAAACAGTGCCTTCAGAAATAATTCATACCTCTTGACTTATTCAACATTTTGTTATACAGCCTGAATTCAAAATTGGTTAAATGGAGAGAAAAAATGTCTCACCCATCTACACACAATACCCCATAATGACAAAGTGAAAACATGTTTTTAGAATTTTTCAGGAAGGAATTTCAGGAAGAATTGACATTCCAAGGACAAGGATGCTTGTTTGGTCATTCGTAAAAATCTGTCAGTAAATTTAAGATGACAGGTACATCAATACGTTGAGCTAAGGACTAAGATAAGACGTCTGCTGTCTCCAGTCTGTCGTTAGTTAAGTTTCCCAGTATTGTCTAAGATAGCCTTCTGCATTCCCAAATGGCACCCTATTCCCTATTTAGTGCACTACGTTTAACCAGAGCCCTATGGGCCCTGCTCAAAAGTAGTGCACTATGTAGGGAATACAGTGCCATTTGGAACATAGCCCCAGTCTAACTCCATGACTCGATGATGTACACACACAGATAATGGAGCAAATCCCCCTAAATCCTCCCCTGAATCCAACCTTAAACAACATTCTGTCAATGGAATTTCAGCCAAGTCAAAATATATATCGACCAAAGCAATGGCTGAATAACAAGAAACAACATCCTCGTCGCTCTCCCAAAGTGCATCCCAAATGGTATCGAATTCAAAAGTACTGCCTTAGGGAAAAGTCTCAAGACCGTACCATGAGAAAACACACTCATTAGCTAACAAAAGTGTCGGAGCGAATGCAGTTACAAGCAATTACCTAACGACATTGACGCAGGCCAGAAAGACGGTAAGACTATGGGCTAAGTCCTTGCTTGGTTTGCATCCAACAACATATTTTGCCTCATTGGTTTGAATTCCTTTTTTATGCACTCATCCGACACTCGTGCTAACTGCTTGCTCTGAAACAATCATACGATGATTGGCCCACCTTGCTGACTTTAAAAGAGGTCAAGTAGATGAGCTAAGAAGTAAACGAGACGCAGGACAGCAGTATCTGTCTCCTCTCCTCCCCCCAAAAAAACAAAAGCCTCATTTGGTCCCATTAAAGATTGGAGAAAGGCAGCCGGGAGGAATGTTCTCATTACTTAAGCAGAAGTGCTTTGAAACAGTGGGCTTGTTTCTCCTACGGGATTATCCTTGACAGAGCCTGGCAAACGTTTCTGGGAAATGGCCTGAATACCTCCCTACTCCCCTCCCCTGTCAAGTCGCTCCGATCCGCTTCTCAGCGCTTCTCATTTTTTCCCTATAGAGGGAAAACAAAGCGTTCTGTTGCCCTCGTTGGGATGACATGCCCGTGGGATGTGACCCACCTTTCAGGGTTTGCCTGTGGTGATAATGTTGTCTATGAAAACTGCATTACCGCTGATGAGCCATTGCCTCACTCTCAATACACACTTTACGATGCTCTCGAAGGAGGCGTGGAGAATTAGCATGTTTCAATTGTTCAAAACAATATCCTGGTTATATGATGGAGTATTTATCCACGAGGTTGCAATATAAATGAATAAACCAAGACATTTCCTCAGATCCAAGTGTTTGAACACTGCTCTAGACCAGAGCCCTGGGTGCCATTTGGGTCTCAGTGCAGGTATTTTCCCTCCACTTCTCAGAAGGGTGATGTTCCTAACTCTTATAGGGGCCTCTCTGATGGCTTTAGGCAGGGGAAGGCGATGAAGGGTGATGAAGGTGTCCATCGTGGCTGATGCCACAGGGAGCCGTCACTCAGCCACCCAGCGAACAGAGGGGCTGACACAGCTGTGGCTTTAGCTCCCATCTTTCAAGTCTGTTGTATTGTAAAAGGGGGGGTATAACCACATACTATAGTGTAGTAGAATAATATCAAGAGTATCAACAGACGAGAACCAAGAGGCCAAAAGTGTCAAGTCTGGGGTTTCATCGGTATCCAGCAGTGCCTTTTCTCTTTTCCAACATCAGAACATTTTCTTTGGCAGCGGACCTTTTGTAATTTCGCATTTCGATGCTCACTTCGTACATTTCTACATTCCAGTTGCTCAACGTTTGCGTGGGGTGAGGAGGACATCTTTCTTTAAGCGGGGCTCCGTTAGTTCAGCGTTTGTCCACCGGCCAACCCCTGTGCAGTCACAGAGACACGGATATACACATACATGCAAACACACACACACTCGTACACACTCACGTGCATGCGCGTACACACACACGTACTGTTCTGTCTTCACACACACCTGCATCCCCCTAGGTGGATTTACATCGTTTTCTAGACTATAAAATGCTTTTTCTTCTACCCATAAAAGCTTAAGGGGATGTTGTAGTATGTCGCCAGGTTTCAGTCAGTCATGGGAATATTCAGAAAGCGTCACTCTGTCTGTCTTCCAACTCTGAAAAATTCCCCAAATTCACATTCCGAGTGACTGTCCGGAGGGAACCGCTGATGAGGGAAGCCAGTGACACTGCAAGATTGGTCGTGTGCGAGAGGCTATCAGCTAAGTCAACTAAGTCATCGCTAAGTCTTTCGCATCTACCCTTCACATATGAACTGTGTCCCAAACACCACCCTATTCCCTATAGGGCCCTGGTCAAAAGTAACGCATTAAATAAGGAATAGGGTGCCATTTGGGAAGAAGCCAAGGCCTTGTGCTGCTTGATTTCCTGTGTTATGGAGACACATACTTTAAACAGCTTTTGACAGAAAGAGCCATAAATTCCAGGTCCTGCCGGGCCGGTTTGTGCCTAATGAAAGGAATGCGTCACGGTCTAATTTGTTTTTCCACAATCTTAAGTGCTTCGTCCTCCATTGCGAGGTTACGATAGGACGTTTGGGGAGCCACACACAACTACATACTGTAGGTCAAAGGTCGGGAAATGCCAAACAGCGATTTATTGAGCTTCATTTGAAGAGTGGAGCAGGGCTAATATGCTAGCATTAATTAAGCTGTGTCACACTGACAGATGAAAATCACACACGCAGTTGTACACTGTCACGCAATTACAGAGACAACGCAAAATGGAGAACAAAGTGAATACGTCAGTGTCCCAATGACATCCTATTCCCTATGTAGTGCCCATGTGTAAGCCCATAGGGCACTGGTCAAAAGTAGTGCACTTCATAGGAAATAGGGCTCTATTTGGGAAACATTTCATTATAATCTAATTGTACTTTAGGTAATTTGCTCCTTCCATCAAATAGTCTGACAGTCTTCTAATGAGTGGACAGTCTGCGCCCCAAATGGCTCTCTGTTCCCTATAGACTGCCCTGCTTTTGACCTGGGACCATAGTGCTCTAGTAGTCACAATATACGGAATAGTGCATCATGTGGGATGCCCTGTGGTGTGGATGCCCTTTTCACCCACAGCTCATCGCAGAAAGCAGTACTCAACCCAGCCAGGGAGGAAACTGCTACATGAGCAATAAGCCAATAGATCTGCCAAACCAGACTCATTCCAGGACTTTGTAGTCTTTTTTTGCACTATTTCAGAATCCATTGAACAATTACCTTTTGTACACACCTTTATTATTTAGAGGAAAAAAATCACATGAATCACATCCATATAGCTGAGTCCCACATTACGGTTATTATCATCACAGCTAACGTTTGTAAGGGGGGGGGGGGGAAGCGGAGAGAGAGAGAGAGAGAGAGCGAGAGAGTGAGTGTATCCTGGTCAGTGTGTGCGTGCACGTCTCTCTCTGAGTCTGCCTGGTTGTGATGGGGTGACCCATGCTACATAAACAACAGTAACAAGTCCTCTGGCCTGTTCTACTGGGTAATGGCCTCTTTAAAGTCTGGTAATTACCCACAACCCTCTGGGGGAAGCAGGCTGCCTGGTCAAGGTCCTTAAGCCTGAGACATTCAGACGTTTTCAAGACTGACCTGAAAATCCTAAGACTTTAGGCCATAAACTCCCAGGCAGGCTGTTTAATGAAATACTTGAATCGTTCTATGTATGTAGAGCTGTGTTATTTGTGGCATCTGTATGAGGGGATAATATCAATTATTCTGCCTTTACTTGGTCATTGAATGTTTCCCTCAGCATTTGGACATCAAACTCGTCGCCATAACAACCACTTGCGGAAAGCAGAACCCCACACGGGTTTAGACTTTCTCATAGGAGGAAACGGCTGCATGTAATAAAAACACATGGAATAATCCTACAAATCTGTGTGAAGTAAATGTATATTTGGAGTGTGGTGGTTTTATCGCTAACACACGCACGGGCCATATTTAATCAGGGCCAGTCGGCCGGCGTGAGGCATAAGTATGCTCATTAAGTGCAGTGTTTAGTGAACTGGGAGCCAGGCTAATCCCCATTCAGAGGTCTTAAACATAAACTTCCCAGGATGACTGATTTCCATACGAATGCCAGTAGGGCCAGAGGTTGGGATAGAAGGGGATCTGCAGGGGCCTTGTGTTGTGGTGTTGCAGCCCAGCCCTCAGCGAGTCACGTCAAAGCTGCCCAGTCTGCCTTTGGAGGTGGGTTGCTCACTGGCCTGCGAGGAATTTGCTGGGCAAATATGTAAATGGCCGTGCAAGGTCAAATGGCAACCTGGTAAATTACTGTTTTGACGCTTTTGTTGTGGGGCACTAGAACGTCAAATGATAAAAGGCTTCCTCAAAGATGCATGTATGCTTCCCAAAGCCCTTCAGGAAAGGGGAGAGGAGGTGGAGAGGAGGGGAATGAGGAAAGAGGAGAAAAGGGAGAGGGGGTAGGGGAAAGAAGAAGGGAAGAGGGGGGTAGGGAGAAGAGGAAGGGGAGAGGAGGGTATGGGGAAGGGAAAGGGGAAGGGGAAAGGAGGGTAGTCGAGAGGAGGGTAGGGGAGAGGAGGGGAAAGAGGAAGGTAGGGGAAGAGGAAGGGGAGAGGAGGGGAAAGAGGAAGGGGAGAGGAGGGGAAAGAGGAAGGGGTGATGAGGGTAGGGGGAAGAGGAAGGGGAGAGAAGGGCAGGGGAAGAGGAAGGGGAGATGAGGGTAAGGGAAAGAGGAAGGGGAGAGGAGGGTAGGGGGAAGGGGAAAGGAGGGTTGAGGAAAGAGGAAGGTGAGAGGACGTAGGGGAAGAGGAAGGGGAGAGGAGGGTAGGGGAAAGAGGAAGGGGAGAGGAGGATAGGGGGAAGAGAAAGGGGAAAGGAGGGTTGAGGAAAGAGGAAGGTGAAAGGACGTAGGGGAAGAGGAAGGGGAGAGGAGGGTAGGGGAAAGAGGAAGGGGAGAGGAGGATAGGGGGAAGAGAAAGGGGAGAGGAGGGTTGAGGAAAGAGGAAGGTGAGAGGACGTAGGGGAAGAGGAAGGGGAGAGGAGGGTAGGGGAAAGAGGAAGGGGAGAGGAGGGTTGGGGGAAGAGAAAGGGGAGAGGAGGGTTGGGGGAAGAGGAAGGTGAGAGGAGGATAGGGGGAAGAGAAAGGGGAAAGGAGGGTTGAGGAAAGAGGAAGGTGAGAGGACGTAGGGGAAGAGGAAGGGGAGAGGAGGGTAGGGGAAAGAGGAAGGGGAGAGGAGGGTTGGGGGAAGAGGAAGGGGAGAGAAGGGCAGGGGAAGAGGAAGGGGAGATGAGGGTAAGGGAAAGAGGAAGGGGAGAGGAGGGTAGGGGGAAGGGGAAAGGAGGGTTGAGGAAAGAGGAAGGTGAGAGGACGTAGGGGAAGAGGAAGGGGAGAGGAGGGTAGGGGAAAGAGGAAGGGGAGAGGAGGATAGGGGGAAGAGAAAGGGGAAAGGAGGGTTGAGGAAAGAGGAAGGTGAGAGGACGTAGGGGAAGAGGAAGGGGAGAGGAGGGTAGGGGAAAGAGGAAGGGGAGAGGAGGGTTGGGGGAAGAGGAAGGTGAGAGGAGGATAGGGGGAAGAGAAAGGGGAAAGGAGGATTGAGGAAAGAGGAAGGTGAGAGGACGTAGGGGAAGAGGAAGGGGAGAGGAGGGTAGGGGAAAGAGGAATGGAGAGGAGGGTTGGGGGAAGAGAAAGGGGAGAGGAGGGTTGGGGGAAGAGAAAGGGGAGAGGAGGGTTGGGGGAAGAGAAAGGGGAGAGGAGGGTTGGGGAAGGGGAAGGGGAAGGGGAAAGAGGAAGGGGAGAGGAGGGTAGGGGAAGAGGAAGGGGAGAGGAGGGCAGGGGAAAGAGGAAGGGGAGAGGAGGGTTGGGGGAAGAGAAAGAGGAGAGGAGGGTTGGGGGAAGAGAAAGGGGAGAGGAGGGTTGGGGAAAGAGGAAGGTGAGAGGACGGTAGGGGAAGAGGAAGGGGGGAGGGTAGGGGAGAGGAGGGGAAGGTAGGGGGAAGAGGAAGGGAGAGGGAGGGTAGGGGAAAAGGAAGGGGAGAGGAGGGGAGGGTATGGGGAAGAGAAAGGGGAGAGGAGGGTTGGGGGAAGAGAAAGGGGAGAGGAGGGTTGGGGGAAGAGGAAGGGGAGAGGAGGGTTGGGGGAAGAGGAAGGGGAGAGGAGGGTTGGGGTAAGAGGAAGGGGAGAGTAGGGTAGGGAAGGGAGGGAGGGTTGGGGGAAGAGGAAGGGGGGAGAGGAGGGTTGGGGGAAGAGGAAGGGGAGAGGAGGGTTGGGGAGAGGAAGGGGAGAGGAGGGTAGGGTAGGGGAGGGGAGAGGAGGGGTGGAAGAGGAAGGGGAGAGGAAGGTAGGGGGAAGAGGAATGGGAGAGGGAGCCCTGGCTGTGAATGGATAGTGCTGAACTGTGAGATTGGGAGAATAACCACCCGAAATGGCAGCCTATTCCCTATATAGTGTACTATGAGCCCTGGCCAAAAGTAGTGCACTATGTAAGGAATTCGTGCTATTTGGGATGAACTTTGGGAGAGCGATGAGGATGTTTTTATTGTTATTCAACCATTGCTTTGGTCGATACACACTACCGTTCAAAAGTTTGGGGTCACTTAGAAAAGTTATTTGTTTCTTGCCAATTTGAGCATGTAATCGAACCCACAAATGCTGATGCTCCAGATACTCAACTAGTCTAAAAAAAAGTCCAGTTTTATTGCTTCTTTAATCAGCATAACAATTTTCAGCTGTGCTAACATAATTGCAAAGGGGTTTTCTAATGATCAATTAGGCTTTTAAAATTATAAACTTGGATTAGCTAACACAACGTGCCATTGGAACACAGGAGTGATGGTTGCTGATAATTGGCCTCTGTACTTCTATGTAGATATTCCATATATTCCAGCTACAATAGTCATTTACAACATTAACATTTTTCTATTTTTCTTTTCTTTTGTGTTAGTGACTGTACGTTTGTTTATGTGTAACTCTGTGTTGTTGTTTTTGTCGCACTGCTTTGCTTTATCTTGGCCAGGTCGCAGCTGTAAATGAGAACTTGTTCTCAACTGGCCTACCTGGTTTTAAATAAAGGTGAAATAAAAAATGTAAAAATAAAATGAACAATGTCTACACTGCATTTCTGATCAATTTGATGTAATTTTAATGGACAAGAGATGTGCTTTTCTTTCAACAACAAGGACATTTTGAAGTGACCCCAAACTATTGAACGGTAGTGTATATTTGACTTGGCTGAAATTCCATTGACAGAATGTTGTTTAAGGTTGGATTCAGGGGCGAATTTAGGGGGATTTGCTCCGTTATCTGTGTGTGTACATCACCGAGTCATGGAGTTAGACTAAGGTTACGTTCCAAATGGCACCATATTCCCTACATAGTGCACTATTTTTTGACCAAAGTCCTATGGGCCCTGGTCAAGAGTAGTGCACTATTTAGGGAATAGGGTGCCATTTGGGACAGAGCGTTGGAAACACCAGAGACACCGGAGCTCTTTAACAAGTGTAATAGCTGAGTCTCACACAAGGCATGTTTATGAGATCATAACACAATCAGTCAGAGCTCTACGTAGATTAAACTGAAACCCCAAGATTACACAATTTCAACACTGAATATTTTGCAAGGTTTCAGTCTAAAATGGATTATGCACTGAAAGAAACTCGCTGTAATGAGTTAAAAAGTAGAGAAAGAATCGCTCAACACATATCCAACTTCTTCTCATGAAATATTACCCATGCTCCTTGCAAAGGGAGGTATTTCAGTCTTAGAGACTCATTGGTAAGAACATGAAACGTTTCTCCAACACAGAAACCCAGCCAGCCCACACACACAGGGTATTTCCACGTTACCCTTTTTCTTTCAGGGTAATTAATTGTGTTCGGCGTCAACATTCCCAACAAAGAACTCTTATCTTGCACCCTACATGTTTTCCCTCCATTGATTACCATGCGCTGTGGCCCCTACTGGCCCCTAGTAGTCTCAAGCTGATTAAGCTGGTAGTTCTGAGCTAGGCAACGAAGGCTAAAAGACAATGTAATAATTTGTAATCCCGGCTCAATTTCCTCCCTCAGATAGAGTATGCTGCCTTACCGACGTGTAGGGGTGCATTGTATAGTATGGCGTAAGACGATTAGTCTTGAAACTTGAAACTGAATATGATTACTTCTAGAGAGTTTTAAACTCTCTTCGAGCATTTCATTTCTCCTTATTGAAATAATTAAGTCACAGATTTAAGAGGGCCTCTCTCCCGTGAAAAAGTTAAGAAAATGAAGGACGGAAAGGAACGAAAGGATTGTGGGACTGAACAAGATGAGCCATCTTTTCTACCACCCCACCACCCCTCTTCTCCCATCCCGTCATCCAAACTGATCGCCGCCCAGACACGGCTGAACCTGGGGAGGTGTTCTTAGCCATAGGGGGAGCGGATGGGAAGGCTGTGTGGACACACACACACACACACACACACACACACACACACACACACACACACACCTGCAAATTCCACTTTTTGGGGCCACCAGTTCCCAAAGCATAGGCTACAGTCATATGGTCCCCTTCCATTGTTCCCCAGTTCCGCCCAGCAGTCATTCCCACTGTGGGACCTAGCGGTACACACATGGGCAGACCAGCGGGCTGAACAGACGGGTGGTCAGGCTTCACTCGGCCATGGGATGCTGCTAGTAGAGAAGTAGCTTCCTCATATAAATTCCTGCGTGGCCGCCACGGCTTCCTGTGGGGGGGGGGGGGGGGGGGGGTCTTATGGAGTGCTTATGTTTAACGACACGTGAAAGGTCAAAGTGCCATCCCTCACGGTGGTTTTGTGTGTCGAAAGGTGCGACTGCCAGTATAGACCAATCAGAGGGGAGCGTGA